>NC_141139.1:21721136-22042386 GCF_053477565.2 Lygodium microphyllum | reverse complement strand
TATGTTATTTTCCTCAAGCATGTGTATCCATGAGAAGAATCTCTTGGAGGTGTTCAAGTTGGCCAATCAATCTATATGTGATTATTTTGTAGCCTCTTTCTTTAGAAATTTCAAATGCATTTTTGGAGGCTAACAAGTGGATCTAATCTCCTTAGGAATTCATGTTTTCAAATTTGCATGCAACTTCTATAAAATGAACTTCTTGGCTCTCCAAAGATTTCTAATAGCTTCTTGCAAGATTGCATTCTAAGAAGCACCCTATTACATAAACATTGAAATCAATAAGCTTGAATCTTATTCTTATGCCAAGGATTCTTTGATGCATTGAGAAAAAAAATCACATTTCAATAAATCTATTATAAGATTAGTGCATTAGTTACATTTTTTTCACCTTTTGCATGGGGATGTTGGTAGCCTCATGCACTCACTATCAAGAAAATGTCCATACTATGCACATTCAATCCATCCCTTTGTACACTTAACAAATTTGAATGCACACTATCATTTGGATTCACATTTATCATCATAACAAATAGTAGCACAAACAAGGTGTCCATTTTAGCTAATATAAATGATTTCAAAGCATCCATGCCTTTTTTGCTAACATTTACATACCTTTTCATGTGCCTTTTGAAGATGTCCATATTGATGATGTCATTCTATATCTATTTCATCAAAGTCATTTATCCAATTTTATCCTGTCTGTTAAATGTGCCAATGAAGTTACATGCACATACACATACATGTGCACACACATATAGAAGTACATACCATGAGAGAGAGATAGAGATGTGTTAAATTACTTATTGTTTGCATTACACTTTATTTAAAGAAGGCAACCTTTCAAGTTATCAACATACAAGGTATTGGATGCAGGTGGGGACCTTAGATTTATTAAATTAATACATTGTTCCATGCACAAGTGTGCATGCTATTCCATTTTTCCTCTATGATGTCTCTTCTCATTTTGTTTTTCCTCCAATTTGTAGAATATACTTCCATCAAAGAGATGTTGCATGTCTTCCTTGTGAAAATAACCAGCATCATCTTTGAGAAGGTTGCAAGCAAATTGCCACTCTAAAAATGATGCCAATCTACAATGAAAAATTTTAACATGTTTAGAGCAATATGATGTGTATTTAGCACTTTGATTCAAAGATGATACAAAAATTAGTCTCCTAATGATAAGGAGAACAAATTTTGAGTGCCTTATTCTCCTAGAAGTAGAATTATTGGTAGAAATTTTGAAGAGGAAGGGCATGTACAATGAGAGTGACCATTGGACTCTATGACTCTTTAATACCTACTCACACATGGCACTTCCTAGCACTACACGCATGGTTCTCCCCAAATGGGAGGTTTTGGGGGATAACTAGCCTTACAACTTAGGGGGTCTACTACTAAGAATTCTCATGGACCATTTATGTTCAAGAGGTATTCTAAAATCTATTGCACTTAAATTTCTCTATAGCACTAGTTTTAAAAATGCTTTTTGTAAAATTTCTTTCATAAATTTTCTTATAAACAAGAATCTCCAAGAGCATCATGATGAACTCACATGATGTGTGTATGTGAGTGATATATTTATTTATTTATTTATTTATTTAAATGAGTTTCTTGTTCTCCCTGGTTGGGCTTGCAATAGTGAGACATTGGACCCTTAATACTAGTTCTATTCTAGGTCATTTGGTACTTTGCAAGCTTCTCATTGTGGGATATAGTTTAGTGTAAGTATTGGATGTGGATGTCAATTACAAATTGTCTTAACGATGAGCTTAAAGTTTTGTTGTACACTATAGGATGTTTGTTGCACTTACCACCTTGCATTAGTGGAATTGAAATGGCATAGAAGAAAAGCATGTTTACTATGAGATTCTAAGAAGTCACTCTTGTGTTCTTGGAAGTCTTTGATACCAATGCCACAAAAGTCAAGTTAAATTGTCTTATTTCTACAAACAACTTGGGTTGTTGGGCGAGGTTATCTGTCTATAATAGTGATGGGATAGATCCTCCATAATATACTTATTCTAGGTGATTTTTTAGTTTGTAAGCTACTTGTTGTGGGATCTATTTGAGTATAAGTGTTAGATACAAATATTAATTATAAATTGTCTTGATGGCGAGATTAAGGTTTTGGTGTAGATTGTAAGATGTCTTCTACATTTACCACTTTGCAATAGTGGAGTCAAAATGGCATAGAAGAAATAATGTTTACTATGAAATCTTGAAAAGTACCTCCTAAGTTCTTGGAACTCTTTCAAATTTTAAGCTTTCAACCTTTTTAAATCATGTTATATCTCAAAAGAAGTAATCATGAATCCCTCAAAGATTGGTCATGGAGAAAGCTAAAAATGTCCTAAAGAAAATTGGAATAAAAGAAGATTGTTGAGCAAACAAGTCAAGGTAAGAACTTTGCCTAAGCTAGCAAAATGAGGGTGTGGATGGGGGTTTTAAATGAAAGTAAAGTCCAAGAAGTTATCAAGTCTAATATAAAGGATGTGAATGGGTCTACAAAAGTTAGAAAAGAAAAATATCAAACCAACACAAAGAAGATAAAATTTCAAAAGAGGTGATGGTGAGTAATAATGTTAAAGGAAAGGAGAATTCCCAAAAGGATAAAGTCCAAAATTTATTACATTGTCCATGATTAGAAAGGTTACTCCATTGGAACTAAAGAAAAAAATGCAATGGCTCATAACATTTAAGATCAAATTAACACTAAGTTAATGCTAAAATACAATAAAGCCAAGACTTTTTCAAAGAGGTTCAAAACTCTAAAATCAAGAAGCACAAATTAGAGAATCACAATCAACTATAGAGCTAGAAAACATTAAGTTAAGTAATTGAGCTAGGCTTCATCCAACCCAACTCACATTGAGGGTACACTTCTAGAAAAAATAAAATGATGGGTCCTTCAAGTTGTGTATCAACTTCGAAAGTTTAAATTGACAACAAAGAACTAGTATCTTGTTTACTAAATTGATGAAATTCTAAATGGACTCCATGAAGCAAAAATATTTTCAAATACTAATTTAATCATATCAAAGTCAAGGATCTTGATATTCCTAAGATAACCTTTAGTGCATGCTCTGTGTCTTATGAATTCTAAATAATAGCTTTTGGATTGACTAATTCCTTAGCTAGCTTCAATCAATTAATACAATGTATATTTTTTATCCTAGCTAGATGACTTTCTACTAGTGTTCTTCAATAACATCCCCATGTTCTTAAATTCCATGGAAAATCAAAAACGAAAAACAAAGAAAGTGCTATGTTAAGAAATGCAACATACTTTTACACTAACTAGATTGGAATCTAGAGTACATTGTCTTAGTTGAATGAATTTTATTTGAGGTCGTTTTGGGCTCCATTTTAGACCCATAAGGTTGCGAATAGTAGTTTCAACATGTATTGCATTTTCAATTGTGTGGACCAAAAGTTGGTGCACAAGTTATAGATTTCGAATCCATACATTATGAGGTATTTGCCAAGAAGAAAACATAAGAAGCAAACACAAGTTTTATCTACAAACAAGTTGCAGATTATATGTACTATTGAGCAATGGGTGAAAAAGACTACTGAGTGTATTGTTGTACACTTGTTGTGAAATATTGCAGAAGACTTGCTTGCTATTTTGTATCAATTTTGTGATAATGGCAAAGGACAATGGAAACCTCATCATTGAAAAGTTGGACAAGAACAACTATCCATCATCAAAGTTTTATGTGACAAACATTATTATTGGAAAAGACTTGTTCGAGTTTGTTTCAAGTGAAGAAATGAGCTAGATTTGAGTGACCCTATTACTGCATATGAATTAAAGGTGTGAAAATAATGGAATACAAAAGACAAAAGGACGATGTATTGGTTATCTACAATCATTGGATAATACTATGTTGGGACATATAAAAAATGCAAAAACTTCACATGCAGCTTGGATAATTTTGAGAACATATTTTTAGTAAATACAAGGGCACAAAAGATTCAACTCAAGCAAGAGTTAAAGAATTTGAAACAGAAGATGTATGTAAATGAGTATGTTTTAAAAGTGAGAAGCATTGTAGATGCCTTAGTAGCTATTGATGCACTTCCTAATGATGGTGATCTATTTTCATCTACTTTGGATGGCCTTAATAATGAGAAAGCCTAGAAGCCATTTGTCACTTCTGTATATTTATGAAAGCCATTTCTAGTTTTTGATGAGTTGATCTCTCTCATTATCACTAAAGAAATCAACATGCAAGGTGAATCATCTAAATGAGGTGGTATACAAGTCCAAGTATTTTACTCAAGTTTAGGAAGGAGACATGGCAAATCCTCTTCAAGAGGCCATGGTATGGGATGTGCTAATGATACCTAGCATATTAAATCAGCAATTCGATGAAATGTAGATTTCAGGAGGCCCTACAAACTTTAGAGGTAGGGGGAGTTCTAGAGGAAGAGGTGGATAGAAAAATAGAGATTCGAGTAATTCTAGTATTATTTATCATTATTGTGGCAAAACATGTCATATATTGTAGCACATGGTTATGCTAAGAAGGATAATATATGCAGTGGTAAATTGTAGCAAGAAAAGTATGCATCCTCTTCACGAGAGAATGAAGATAAAGATGAGCATATGTTTGTTACATAGCACATGATGAATGTTATTAGAGGAAAGGGGATATATGATTATGTATGGTATATTGAGTCACATGTATTTAATCATATGACCAGTCATGCTCAATAATTTGTAGAGATGGAGGATTTATAAATTCTAGATTATGTGTAGACGGGGTATGATTCATGCCACCCAATTTCACATATCACAAAAGTTTACTTGTCATTGCATGATGATGGTCGACGGACAAAGAGTTTATCATATGTATTACATATGCCATCCATCACAAAGAATTTAGTGTCTATTGATCAAAGGTAGAGCAAGGTTATAGGTTCAATTTAATACAAAAGGCTACTTTATTGGAAGATTTTAATGATAAGTGTAGGTGGGTCGCAAAAGGAAGTACGGTTGGCCACATGTTTACCTTATATGCTGGAATCCTTGCTATGAATATTGCTATGTATGCTAAGGCAAAGAAGTCATTGCAGACATTGAAATATGGCACAAATATATTGGGTATGCAAATGTACAATGGTTGAAATCAATGCAGTTCAAAGGGTTGGTTATAGGATTTCTTACTTTTAGAGTTGTAGAATTTTATAAAGTGTGTGAAGCATGTCACTTTGGTAAGTAGGAAAGACAATCTTTTTACATGATAGAGATGTGTAGGAATATACTTTATGTTGTGCATACAAATGTTTGGAGACCTACACTAAACATATCTCTTGGTGGTCATAGATATTTTGTCACATTTATCGATGATTGTTCAAGAAAGCTATGTATATATTTCTTGAAGAAAAATAGTGATGTATTTGATCACTTTAAAACTTTCAAGAGTGATGTTTGGAGACCTACACAAAACATATCTCTTAGTAGTCATAGATATTGTGTCACATTTATTGAAGATTGTTCAAGAAAGCTATGTATATATTTTATGAAAAAGGAAAAGAGTGATGTATTTGATCACTTCAAAACTTTCAAGACTACTATTGAAACAAAAATAGGCTTGAAATTTAAGTTTTTGAGATCAAATGGAGGGGGAGAGTACCTCTCTAATGAGTTCAGTGACTTTTTGAGGTCTCATGGAATGAAGAGACAGTTAACTTGTAGGTATACCCCACAACAAAATGGGGTTGCAAAAAGGAAAAATAGACATATTGTAGAAGTTGCACGAGTATTGATAGATGAAAAGAATATGTCAAAATATTTTTTGTGTGAAGATGGTTATACTGATATCTATATTATGAATAGAAGTCCCACAATTGCAGTTCATGAAATGACTCTCGAAGAATGCTTTACAAGTAAGAAGCTCAATGTATCACACTTGAAAGTGTTTTTTTGTTCATGTGCCAAATGAGCTATGAAAGAAGCTTGATCCAAAGGTTGAAAAATGTATTTTCATTGGATACTCTTTAGAGCAGAAAGACTATTGTTGTTATAACCTTCTCATAATCGAGTTCAAAGTAAGCAAGAATGTTATTTTTTATGAGATGTGCAATTGGTATGCATCTAGTGGTGATGTATTGGATTATGATAATGATGATCACGATAGTTATGTGTAAAAAAAAAAGGCAAGAATCATGGAGGTTTAGTGGACTAGAAACATCATTTGGTACTACATCTATAGTTAGCCCTTGGTTTAGGAGACTAAGGAGTAGTCCCACATCTTTAGATAAATCTACTAGTGTAGACTATCAAATGTAATGATACATTTGCTAGTTATCTCGAGGAAATTACTATATGTATATCCTCTATATCACGTGCATTCAAGGCCTATTTACAAATATCCTTATATTTGAATTTTTCATGTATAAAACATAACCTTTTTCTATTCAATATGTAAATAACCCCTTATATTATACCCTTCTATATGAAAAAATGTATAAAAATGATATTTTAAAAATACATTATTTTGAACCCACGTGAAACACACATATGTTCATGAGTAACTTACCCAAGCTAGTGACTTACCCACGTGAAATTCCAGTGGTCCTTTAGAGAATTTGGATGATGAGCTTGGTATTCCTTCAATCATGACACCAGGTGTATAGAGAGCATAGGCTAATGTAAGGGCTGCATTAGTACCCAAGTCTAGTAGGGTCAAATACCTTGTTAAAATATTTGGTTTTGAAAGTTATACAACTTACCATTATGCTTCTATGGTAAGGTGATTGAGAATGTTGAGCCCACTTATTTTGAAGATGCTTTTGGTCATGCTTGCTCATTGGGATGCAACAATGGATCAGAAGATGGCTGAATTATAAACCAATAAGACTTGGGATCTAGTACCATTGCCTAAGGGCAAAAAAGTTATTAGATGTAAGTGGATCTAAAAAATTAAGCATACTGTAAATGGATCTATTAGCAGATATAAGGCTAGGTTGGTTGCAAAAGGCTATGCTCAAACATATAGCATATGTTATGAAGAGACATTGAGTTTAGTTGTTAGGATGGCCACTATTAGATGTGTGACTACTTTTGTAGCAACCAAAGGTTGGAGTTTGCTTCAAATGGATGTAAAGTATACCTTCTTGCATGGTGAATTGCAAGAAGAGGTGTATATGGAGCAGCCATCAGACTATGAGGATTTAGAGTATCCCACATATGTATGCAAGTTAAAGAATGCATTTTGTGGGTTGAAGCAAGCACCTCGAGCATGGTCTAACAAGATTTATCCACACTGGCTTTTATATTTTTTATGCTGGTCACTCACTTTATGTGAGAAAGGGAGATAAAAGTTTGATCATCATAGTCATCTATGTGGATGACTCGATTATTACTACAGGCGGTGACGGTGACAATGGGATTGTTGAAATTAAAGAATTTTTGAAGAATATGTCTAAGATGAAGGGTTTGGGTGAGCTAATGTACTTTCTTGGTATTGAGTGAAGGACTTTTTTAAAAAGAAGTTTGAGATGAAGAATTTGGGTGAGCTAATGTACTTTCTTGGCATTGAGATGATCAGATGTGATGATGGTATATAGATATCCCAAAGGTAATATGGCTTGGATATGTTGTCTAAGTATGATATGACAATATATGAGCCTCTTTCAATGCCATTGGAGAAAAATGTGAAGTTGAGTACTAATATTGGGGATGGGATAGAAGACCCTACTATATTCAGGAGGATAGCAGAGAGACTATTTTACACGACTATCACAAGGCCAAACTTGAGTTATGCAATTGGACTTGTCTATCAGTTTTATGCACATGCCTAGAAAGCCTCATTTGGATACAGTCAAATACATATCTAGGTATGTGAAGTCCAATTTGCATAATGGACTTTTACATGAGGCAAGTGAGGATATATATAGGTGTTTAGATACACAAATGCATATTGGGGTAGCAGCATGTCTGCCAAAAGATCTACAAGTGGATTCATGTTTCCCTTGGTAGTGTAGCAATTAGATGGAGCAACAAAAAGCAACCTACAGTTGCTTTATTGAATACAGAGGCTAAGTATTGTAATGTTCCCATTACTTAGTTTATTTTATGTGTGTATACATTCCAAAGAAAATTGATTTATGTTGCACATTTTAAAAAAAACTAGCTCTAATTATGAAATTGACTCTCATTATGAATATTATTATTATTAGTAATGAGGTATTATATGTCAATTCATGGAAGAAAGGCTTGGGAAACCCTCCCAAGACTAGCTTAATAAAACTATGTTTGTAGTATAAAACAACAAAAAGAACTAGCCTAGTGGATAGTCACTTGGCAGTTAAGCACACTTGGGTGACGACACTATTGGGATGGGTAACCTCCTGGGAAGATTTTCCTACAAGCTAGTGAGAGCTTCTCACGCGCAGCCAATGGCACCAATGAAGCCTTCGTAGCCCACTGCCAAGTATGCCAAGGTCTATGCCTTAGTCACCACCTTAGTCATAAGCCTTGGAGTGACAACTGCCCGATGATACGCTACATGGTGCTCACCTATAGATTTGTAAATTTTTATCTTCGCGCTACAAAAATGGAGCTCCCTCTCTGACATCAGCAATGATGTCATCAAAAGTGCTAAAAGAAAGCGTTCTCTCTTTGTCATCAATGATGTCATTGAAAAACGCTAAAAAGCAAGCATTCTCTCTTTTACCTCCCTTGCAAAACTATAAATCAAGGGCCTGGGGATGACTAGGGAGGGGAACAAGAGCAATCCTGACGAGGATGAGACATTGATTGAGAAGGAGGAGACTCTATTCTGAGAGACGAAGAGACATCATTCCATTCAACCCAAGGAAGGGGATAAGCAAAAGGTCTCTCATCCTCTTCTACTCTAATCTGAGAAGAGAAGACACTGAAAAAATTTACCATATTTTATCAATCCGGTTAGAAGTCATACCTCTACTCTCGTCCTTATTCCATCTACTACAAAGAGAGAAGTATTGCCACGAGGCACGAAGAACCATCCACGAGGTCTACATCATTGAATCCTGCAATATCCATCATCATCATCAAGAGTCCTACACCCTTTTCCAACCAGTATTATTGTCGTATTCTTCTTTTTCTACGAATCATATTTCCATCATGGCCCCGAAGAAAAAGAATTCAAAAGCAGAAATCGTGAATGACTCTACTAACGTGGAAGCAACAATTGGAGTTGCGAGCACAGGAGTCACTAACGAAGTCACATGCACGGATAACAACCCTTATTTGCAAATCTTGATATGACTCCTCTACCCAAACACATGTTTCCCATATAGCCTCATAGACCTCTACTAAAAGGCCATTAGACCCAAGTGAATGGCCCTTTCTCATTTTTTTAAACTACACAAAATATTCAATCTTCTGAAAAGGGGCATGCCATCATAGCAACCATTTCCTTACCTTGGAGCTTCCATTGGGGCCAAAAATTGGCATAGCTTCATCCCATTATCCACTTCCTGTGTTGGGGCCACCTCCACTATACTTGATAGGTGAGTCACAAAGACATTTGATATGGACATGTCATCATCAAACCTTTTTCCTTCTGCATCCTCAATTAATACAATGTTTTCCCTTTTCTACTTAAGTTGAAGGGCATTGAAAAAGCTCTATGAAGGGGCATTCTACATCCTCATTTAATGTAATGTTTTCCCTTTTGTGCTTAAGTTGGAGGGCATTGAAAAATCTTGATGAAGGGGCATCCCTCTTAGTATAATAATCTCCCTTTAGCTGCATCTATGCAACAACAACTCTCCTTTCTTCTTCCAACTTAATAAAATCCTCAATTCTTTGCAACATCCAAACCATATACATATCATGAGGACAGACATCAAGAGTAGGTAGCACATGTTCTCTACATTTGACAGTCATATTAAAATTTTTTTGCCTATTCTTAGCTCTAGAACGGCCATATTGCTTCGCAACTTTCATCACAACTACTATGCTAGCTTTCACTTTCATAAATCAATCCACTACATTTGCAATGACTTCCTTCCACTTATCCTTTAGCTTTTGGATAAATCTCCCATCCTTAAGAAACGTATTATTAAACATAAATTGGGGTGGCCCATTGCTATAGGGTTTCTTGTGGGCACCATCTTCAAGCGTGCAGAAATCATGGGCATGATCTGCATTAGTGACGTCTATCATTACTTTGAGATTCAGCTATGGAACAACCTACCATCCTCCTTGATTGTTGACATAAGCATGATCTAATTTTCCCACATGCCATGAGCCATCCTTATCTCGATTGTGCCATGTGAAAGCTTTAGCATCATCTTATTCACACATGTGAGAGATATATATTAAACCATGTTTCTGAATCTATTTTATCCTAATTTTCTCTTTCTACTAGCATCATCATGACCCCCTTGTGTGATCTATCGAGCTATGTGTTTGTCATATTCTAATCACCAATCATGATTGTCATTTTTTGCTTGAGCTCCAAGCTTAAAGTATTCCCTAGTTTATCCCTATTTCCAAAGGCATTGTAGGCATACATTGACCACACATGTATTACACTACTTGAAACAGTGACATTTACTCTGATTGCAGAGCCATCCACCTCTTTCCATAATAGTTGTAGCCACATCATATATTTCACCAATACTAGTATCCCACCTCTACCTCTCTCAATTACTCCAAGTATTGGTTGACAGTTAAAGATCTTCAATGCTTCGATATCTTCAGGACTCAACTAGACTTCTTACAATGCTAATATATTTGGCTTCCTCCTCTTTAGCATACGTCTACATGCAACCTTCCTGCTTTTCAAACTAAGACCTCTGATGTTCCAAGAAATGATGTTTAACTTAGATAGGTTGACCATAGTAGGAATTTGAGTAAAACTCTTTGTTTTCCTCTGCCAACGGAGCATACACATTCTTGTCAATCAGTGATGTGCATGCCAATTTCTTGAGAGAGATATTGCCCTTCTTTCCATACTTTGATTTTGGATGATCCTTGCTATGTTGCCCATTTTAATTGTCATTAAAGCCACTAGGCTTAGCCTCACCTTTGGCAACATCTTTCTAACTATTGATCTTCTATTGAAACTCAAGATGATCATTAGGTTTTGATTGTGCCTCGTTGCCCCCCTTTTGTTGTAGGTATTTTCCCTTTTCCATCTTATCAGAAGGTTGTTCCTCATTAGCCTTTGATATCCTCACTTGTTTTTCCTTCTCATTTTTAACATTTTCCTCTTCCTCATCTGCATCCTTTTGCTTGCAACCCCTTGCCAAATGACATGGTTGTTTAATAGATGTAGCAAGAATCTAGGAACTGAATGAACTTGACCTCCACACCCACACACACCTCAATACCCTATAAATCATATACCTCCAAGAACTCGGGGATCTTTTTTTGTCTATCCCACAATATGCATGCCTTTTTATTCACTTTGATGACATCATTAGCTAGCTAGGGACATATAGTCCCTGTGCTAGAGATAAAGATAGTGTGCTATATTCCATAATCAAGTAATTAATGCAAGGTAGTAGATAGCCCAGATTGGGCACTCATGTTGCAAGGAGTCATTTGGATTAAAATGAGGACCCTGTAGCAATGCATATACATAGTTACATTTGAAGGTGACTACTAAGGCAACGATCAAAACTTTTTCTTGTTGGGTGTTGACCAAGGCAAAGTAGAACCCTCTTCCCACAAACTTGTACTACTACAATAGTGCCTTCTCATGATAGGTTCGCATGAACCACCTAAGGAACTCGTCTTCCCCCAATATCCTCCCCATGAAGTAGAAGAACATGCCATAGATGGTGAAATCAACATATCTCTTTCTAATCTAAAATGAGAGGGCCACAAGATCTTGAAAGACCTTGGCACCTTTCTCCTTAACCACCTTGTGCCACCTTGCAAAGAACTCTTGAATGTTATGTCACATTTGTTTCTCCACCTTGTGCATGTTGAGATCAAGCTGCCTAGCACTAGCATCAAGGTAATCCCTGTCAATTGCTTCCTCATTTCTTAAAGCCTTCCTAAGAATCTCCCTTAATCATAATCAACAAAGAGTAATGCTCCTTAATTGGATTCAATGGATGCATCACCTTTCCAACAACCTCCCCCCATTCTAGGATTAAGTTCAACTAAATATTTGTTAGTGTTTATGCTTTTAAAGTTTCATTATCAAGAGCTCTCTATTAATATATACTAGGAAATATCGATTTTAGTCAAAACATGAGTACATAAGGTGTTACATTAGGTAGCCACTTTTTAGCAGTGTTTTTGATACACATAATGGCCCCCCTAAAAATCAAATGTAAAGTTGATTGATGAAAATTTGATAAGGGGTTTGAGAAGCTTGGAAAAGCAAAGAATAGATTTCATTATTATTGAAGAACTAGAAGCCAAAAAAAAAGGAACTATGAAACATTATTCTTACAGATAGGTTAAGCTTAATTCTTTGGCAATTGCTAATGCATGAATTCCCTACCAAAGATAGACTCCAAATTCAAGCAAGTGACTCAATGTGTTTCCTCTACAAGAGAGGTATAGAAAGCATCCTAAATTTATTTTGGGAGTTCAAGGACACTAATGCACTATTTGGTAGAAACTTGGGGCATGGGTACTTAGGAGGGTAAACAACACTATTCCTTCATCCATTATTTAGGTATTGAATGCAGATTAGATGAGAAATCAAGAGACATGAAAAGGAGTTAGAGCTAGTGCGGTTCAGGTTGTTTGGCTAATTGGAAATAACATTTTATTTGAGAATCCCCCTTCAATGTATCCCTTATACAATTGATTGGGATAGTCAAGAAAGAGTTCATGTCACTCCTTTTGGCAAGCTTAAATCTAAGAGGCATATGTTTAAGGTGGCCTTTAAGAGATTAAGGAGTCTCTCATGGTTAGGTTTTTCTTTGGAAGATATATATCATCTAAAACTAGTGTACATATCTAATTGGATACACATGTGTTATTTAAATAAAAACACAATGAATAGAGCTTAGAAACTAAATATTGAATATGTATTTACTTGACAGTGGAGTCTCACTCATACAATTGAACTAGATGCAAATAGATAGGATTTGTTTATTGAGAAACATAGAGACAAGTGGCTCTCCTTACCTCCCTCTTGCATGTGGATTAGTCCAAAATGATCTTCTCATTGCTTTAAATTCTTCATTAGAAAGTCGATCTGGGTGTGTTTGTGCAAACTTGCAAAATATTTCCTCAAATCTTTGGTGAAGAAACCTAAAATTAAAAATAATACCAATATAAATTTAAAATATAACTAATTTGCTAACAATGACTTTTTGTGTGTATAAGCACAAACTACACTCAAATTTTAAAACTATACCACAAACTCCATCTTAATTATAAATTATAACCAAATCAAGACCAATTCTAGCTAGAGTCTAAATTGTAGATGTTGACATGATCAATTTGCCAAAGAAAGCATATATTCAACTTATGCACCATATTTCATGCATGTTTCCATGTGTTGAGTCCCACCTTCCTTCTGAGTCGTAGATTTCTGAATCATTTTTGTGCTTTGCTTTACTAATGTTTTTTATGTAGATTGGTAAACATGGCGATGGTATCCAAGTCTGAAGACAATAAGCACACATTTAGAGTTGGGTCAAGAAATGTTAAAATAAGTATGGAATTGAATTGAATTGAGTAGTAGTACTATATTTACATCCACTAAATTGAATTAGATGAAGTATTATACTTACATCCAATGTTTTGTAGCTTAAGCTAAGGTTGATGGCGGTTGCTGCCATGAGGGAGACTAACACATTGCTTCCAATTGCTCTGAATCCTTCAAAATTGGAAAGATATGATTTATTTTGTAAGTATGCCATATTAGATAATACTTTCTAGTAGAATCTATTTTATTACACTATTATATTTTGTGTGCAAACCTATATAGAGTGAGTGTACTGCATCAAGCTAACCATACACACACACACACACACACACTCTCTCTCTCTCTCTCTCTCTCTCTCTCTCTCTCTCTCTCTCTCTCTCTCTCTCTCTCTCTCTCTCTCTCTCTCTCTCTCTCTCTCTCTCTCTCTCTCTCTCTCTCTCTCTCTCTCTCTCTCTCTCTCTCTCTCTCTCTCTCTCTCTCTCTCTCTCTCTCTCTCTCTCTCTCTCTCTCTCTCTCTCTCTCTCTCATGTGTATGTATTCATTTTCACAATTATGTTTAAATAAGCAAAGTAAATTAAAGCAAACTATTTCTAATGTTGTGAACTCAACTCCCGAGAGTCTGTTTTTAAAAGAATAAATATGTTTGACTAAAGTGAAAGTAGTAAATATGGATATTGGTAAGGAAAGGCTAAAGTTAAGGTTAGGCATTCCTTATTCAAGACAATGCCGAGAACGGGCCACTTGCAACCATATATGTGTCCAATGCAACACTAAGATGCTATGATATAGTGAGATCATGGCATCAAGATTCCTATCATTATAATGTCACTAGGTCATATCTCAATTCTTCCTTTATCTCCCAATGCAAAACATGTCAAATGATGTTGTTCACACTTATAGAATATAGTATGCATGAGATTTGGATTTTTGCTGCCAACCATCTAATCAATGCATGCATGAGAGCTTCCATAAAAAGTAGTAACCTCAGTATATACTAATTTCTACACTTTGTGTAAGTCAAAAATCCTCAATCGATATGTAGTAAATGCGGTAAACAAAGGACACAATGTGAGGTTTGTGATACAACAAGCGTCCATACAATTTCCAAGATATTTACTTATTTTTTAACATTGGTTTGAAACTAATAATGTTGGATCCATTGAGCACTTTTCTCACCTCATACAAGTGCAACATAAACAATATTAAGGTTTGAATTTGCATTTGTTATCATGTTTCTCAAGTGAGTGACTAACTATTTGCAATTTTTACACAAGCTTCTAAATGTGAATATGTCTTAGAAAAGGAAAAGAGGATAATAAGATGTTCTAGCCCCATACCCATGGACCTTCAAAAGTGTTTTAGCTTGTGCATATGAAACTCACCTTTAGTGTATCTTTTGTTGTAATGTTAGAATTTTAGACTATTGAACCAATTGCTTGTTCTTCTTTCAATTGTAAAACATTTAAAACATGTAGAAAACTAAGGAAAACTTATCCAACTTTAGTTACTCATATCTTATAATGCTTGGCGAAGTACTTCTCACGAGGACCTACAATCTCCCAATTCCCTTCTTTCTTCTCCATGTTCTGTAATGTCCCCATTACTTAGTTTATTTTAATAAATAATATGCATATACATTCCAAATATTGATTTATATTGAAAACAAAATGGTAAAGATTGCACATTTTTAAAACTAGCTCTAACTATGAAGATAATTGAAGGAAGGCTTGGGAAACCCTCCCAAGGTAAGCTTATTAAAACTACGTTTGTAGTATAGAACAACAAAAAGAACTAGCCTAGTGGATAGTCACTTGGCAGTTAAGTGTACTTGGGTGATGACACTATCGGGACCGGTGACCTCCTGGGAAGCTTTTCCTACAAGCTAGTGGGAACTTCTCACACACAGCCAACTGCGCCAATGAAGCCTTCATAGCCATTGCCAAGTATGCCAAGGCCAAGACACCAAGGTCTATGCCTTCGCCGCCACCTTAAGTCGTGAGCCTTGGAGTGACTCCCGCCCACCAATGACGCGACGCGCTATGCTCGTCATATATTCATAAATTCTTATCTTTATCTCCACACTACATTCCAAAAATGGAGCCCCTCTCTGACATCATCGATGATGTCATCAAAAACACTAAAATCAAGCGCGCTCTCTTTTACCCTCCCCCTCCCCCCCTCGATTACTATATAAACAAGGATAGAGCGTCACATCAAAACGACCCATGCACAAGTCTCTCTGCTATTGATGCAACGAAGGATAAGCTAGTAATGTTAGAAAAACCCATTGGATAAGTCTGTCACATAGATTACGATTAGTTAAAATATACTTAAACTTATAAAAATATGTTAGTATTATCAATTGTTTTTTAGGAAAGAGCATGGGAATTGATGAGGGGGATAGATTCTATGCATTGCATACATTGACAAGTAAGTTAAAAAATTTTTATGGTTATGTCTGCTTTTGGATTTGTGAATGATAAATTATATCTCGTATGATTATGTGCTTGTAATAGCCAAATGAGTTGTTGATTCTGGTGGTTCTGGACATTGGGATCCCCAACCCAATGCTCCCTAAACACTCTACAGAGTGTAGAAAAACTCAACTACGGTGAGTGGGGGTCCTATGCTCCCGATGAGGGAGATAGGTGCTTTTGGTTTTTTATCACTCGAGCACCTGAGAGGGCAAAGGGCTGAGTGATAAGTGCCCTTGCAATGTAGGATGGCTCCTGAGGCTCAGGGAAGCTTAGAGGGGCTCTAAGCCAGTAAATTCTCTGTTGATCGCAAACGGAGTGCAATCACATACAACCCAATTCTATGAGATTGGAAGGTCCTTGGACAATATCTTTTTGCAAAAAGACAGTTTTGTACCACTATGCGAAGTGGTGGTTCTGCTTGTTATTATGAAATAAAGTATTTGATTTTCGAATTGTTTGTTATGTGCTAAAGATTGAGTTTAATAAACCCAGTTTAACTAAGTAATTAAAGGAAGCTATTTTTTTTAAATGTCCAAATAGTGTGGTAGTATGCTTTGCTAATTAGAAAACTAAAGCAAACCCAATCGAGGAAAGTTGGAGGCTTCGATCCTGACGATCGAACGCCTATGGCTGGGTGGACCCGATCAGTCAGGTAACTTTCCACCAACACTAGATAGAGTAGATTAAATCCTGACCCTCCCAATATCGATAGGATTATGAAATAAAATAAGTTACACTCTCCCCCGTCTCTCACTCTCTTTGAACCAAGTGCAGTGTTAACTTCATCCCTGCCTTTGATTGATTACAAAGTGATCTTTCTTAGGTGGGCATTAGATTGTTGTTAGGGGTGACTTGTCCATTCTTCCCCTGTGAAGTAGAAGTGAGATTTCCATGTTCAACTAAGTCCTAGGTTTCCCATGGGGAGAGTGGATGGTGATGTGCATGGATATGAATTTCGACCGACTACTAAGAGGACTCCTTCAAGTCTGTTGGAGGAGCCACCCCACATGTTCCCCCAATTACACTACCTATTATAACAGTGGTGCACAATCATGCATTCCAAGTAAGCTTATGGAAAAATGGCAAAATTATTTGAACTCCGAAAGGACTTAAAGTAGTTAGAACCAAGTTTCACCATGGAATTGCTATACAAGAGGAGACCTTATATATGACCTACTTATGGGATATAGACATAGAATTCTTAATTAAGTATGAAAATATATTTATTGAAGTAAGATATCTATAATATCATGATAATGGTCTTGACTGATCTATGGGTCACGGAAAACCAAAGGTCAAGGAGCTTATTTAGCCTTTATAAGAAGCTTATAAGCCACTAGAAAGACACATGCTCTACTTCTAGGATGTTTAAAGATCTAGACCCAACATGAGAATTTTTCTCTTCAAGAAGTGTTTGGGACATAAACCATCTCATTTATATATTAGATACTTCATTCATACTGGAAACAAATATCATACATAACACCAATCCTACATGGAAAATATTGATTGCTACTCTTAGAGACACATGCATGTAACTCTTAGACATGACTTGGTTGGTAAGACTAGGTATTTCCATCAAGAGACTTGCAACTTGCAACATGTACGAACACACAAAGACACACACACACACACACACACACTCTCTCTCTCTCTCTCTCTCTCTCTCTCTCTCTCTCTCTCTCTCTCTCTCTCTCTCTCTCTCTCTCTCTCTCTCTCTCTCTCTCTCTCTCTCTCTCTCTCTCTCTCTCTCTCTCTCTCTCTCTCTCTCTCTCTCTCTCTCTCTCTCTCTCTCTCTCTCTCTCTCTCTCTCTCTCATGTAGTACTTGCAACTCCTCCTTTTGGACATTATGTCATTGAAACAAAAACCTCAATCACTATGTCAAAATCAACTCATATGAATCCTTCCCTATCTTGTGGAAAAAGGGAGTTAAATCCAAATCTAATAGCTTATGCAATTGAAAAAGGGTGATTGATATATGAGGTTACTAATTAGGTAAGCTTAAAATTTGTAGATGCCTATATAAGAGGCACCCTTTTCATAATGAAATGATTCTCTCGGTGCTTCACACAGATGTTCTCTTAGTGCTTCTCATCACCGGGGTTTGAAAGCATCTTTGATGTGGCAAGATAGTTCATTAAAGTTTAATATAAAAAATATAATTTTAACTTAAAAATTTTTGGTAATTTAGACTAGTACAATATTGAATGCACGTAAATACAATACATGGAGATATGGCACTCACTGATATATAAAGAGTGGAAGACCAATATGAATAGGATTAAGCCTAAGCTATATATTCTTCAAAGAACCCTTATGATCATTTCTCAAAGTTTCTCAAAGACAAACACATTTAATGTTGATCTCTATTCACAATGAGTCTATTGTGGCATGTATATTATCCTCACACACTAAGCCTGAACATTACAAAAATTTTACAATTCATAAATTGTATCAAGAATTCCTCCTCCTCCTCCTCCTCCTCCTCCTCCTCCTCCTCCTCCTCCTCCTCTCTCTCTCTCTCTCTCTCTCTCTCTCTCTCTCTCTCTCTCTCTCTCTCTCTCTCTCTCTCTCTCTCTCTCTCTCTCTCTCTCTCTCTCTCTCTCTCTCTCTCTCTCTCTCTCTCTCTCTCTCTCTCTCTCTCTCTCTCTCTCTCACATATATGTATGTATGTACGTATGAATGATACACACATATTTTTTTCCTTTTTTTTCTTTTTTTTTTCTATGCTCCATGTGTGTGCGCATGTGTATACATATATATTGGTATACATGTGTATGTGTGTACACATATATATACAAATGTTTAATACATGTTTGTCTATTTATATGGACTTGTAAATCTCTCTCTCTCTCTCTCTCTCTCTCTCTCTCTCTCTCTCTCTCTCTCTCTCTCTCTCTCTCTCTCTCTCTCTCTCTCTCTCTCTCTCTCTCTCTCTCTCTCTCTCTCTCTCTCTCTCTCTCTCACACACACACATATATGTATGTATGTACGTATGAATGATACACACATATTTTTTTCCTTTTTTTTCTTTTTTTTTTCTATGCTCCATGTGTGTGCGCATGTGTATACATATATATTGGTATACATGTGTATGTGTGTACACATATATATACAAATGTTTAATACATGTGTGTCTATTTATATGGACTTGTAAATCTCTCTCTCTCTCTCTCTCTCTCTCTCTCTCTCTCTCTCTCTCTCTCTCTCTCTCTCTCTCTCTCTCTCTCTCATATTTCTTCACTTTATATGTGTGCAAGTATACACATATGTCTACATGTATGTACATTGCATATATATGTACATACATATATGCATACATATGTGTGTATGTGGATGTATGTGTTTACGTATGTGCATATGTGCATAAGTGCATATTTTATAAGTGTGTAACCATGCATTCCTCTTATGTGTTTATGAACATGTATACATGTATATATGCATATATGTATGTGTGTTTGCATATATGTGTACACACATACATGCATATGTATACATGTATTGTTTATGTATTTTAATCGTTTATATGCATTTATGTGTGATTTAAGAGTATGTATGCATTGCATGAATATGTTTAACCATTAAAATTATTGTCTCAATCTATATGTACAATGGAAAAAGAAATCCAACTCTTTTTAATAGTATATGTGCATTTGTATGTTTGGAGTCTATACACATGCATGCATATGTTCAACCATTAAAATATCATATCATATCATATGTCTATTTTTTTAGAAAATCATTAGTTTCTCTAAGAAAATGTGAAAAAAGAGAGAGCCACCGTATAATTTTTCAAAGACTCGCATTTCTCTTTTCCATGGTCATATTGTAATGTTTATTTTTATTTTATTTTATTTTTGAGAGAGAGAGAGAGAGAGTGTGTGTGTGTGTGTGTGTGTGGTGTTCAATGGAGAGAGAAAGAGAGAGAGTTGATAGAAACTAATTATAACCCCCACTCACCCTTCAAGAAAAAACCATCTTTATTTTTTGAATATCAAACTTCTTCCCCTTGTGCCATATAGGCTTTCTAGTTGGTTTGGGATCCCCAAGGCAAATCTCTAAATAATATATAGAATAGATTCTCTCTTTGTCATCCCATCTTGATTTTATCTTACTTTCTCTCTTTTTCTACCTAGAAACATATATGCACACGTGTGCACACATCATGAGTACCTTGAGATGCTTATGATTAATCTTGTCATAGGTTTTTGCTATTATCTCCACCTAAAATTTCATTATTTTTTGTAGCTCCTACCTAGATGCAAGTATCACGTAGTTCTCTCTCTATACTCAACCAATCTTGGAGCTATTTGCATCATTTCAAGAGGACTTCAAAAGATCTCTAAGGTATCAACACTTTGGGCATTATTGAAGAAAGGTATACCATTCAATGCCTCAAAGTGTAAAGTACCACAAGGCAACCATAGCTGCATCAAACCAAGGTCTGCTCACAATAGATATCACACTCAATCATTTGAGCATATTCATAGCTCATATTAAAGAGGGATTTAAGGTGCTCCTTTCCCCTCTAATATAGTAAGTGCAATGTCAAGTGTATATGTTGTGCAACCAGCATATTTTTAAGCAAGTGCAATTTTTGTTGACTTTGGGATGTATTGGCATAATCTAGTGCAAAATTATCCTTTATAGAAGCTACAATCAACTACCCATAACTACCAAACAAAGAACCTAAGAAAGGGGGCATCTTTGACTCTCCAAAATCATTAAGATTGATATCTTAGACAACAACAATCCCTAGTTTGTGTCTCTGAATCAGATTATAGCACACATTCTCGATGCATGTATGTGGTTATCCCTCTCGTATTCCATGTGATTAGGATGATCTTGATAGACTACTTATTTTGGCTAACAAAATCCATTAACATAATCAAAAAGGTCATCAAAACCATCAATAATTGCATAAAAATGGGGAGAGGGGGGTTGCTTGCCAGCTTCTTGAGGGATACACCTTCTTGGCTTTCCCTTTCTGACATCCCTTATTAATGGGCCAGCCTCCTTCTAGTCTAGGTGTTTTGCTAACCCGTACTCTTCTTTTTTGTAAGGACAAACAACTTAAGCCTTGGCCTTGCTAATCGCTTGAGTAGCATCATCCTTCTGATCCCTATTTGTTTCACATCTTGAACGAGCTTGCTTTCATTAAGTCACCTAAAATGAGATAGAGCTTTTGTTCTCTTGATGTCCACCTTAGTCTCTCAAATTATACCATATCTCTCTCAACTCCTACAATGGGATGAGATAGAGCTCTATGTTCTCTCGATGTCCATCTGTCAACTTACACCATATCTCTCTCAACTCCTAAAATGAGATGAGATAGAGCTCTATGTTCTCTCTCTATCTACCTTGGTCTCTCTACTTACCCATATCTCTCTCAAAATATCTTGGTACCACATCCTTCTTACCACACATCCTTGGGCAAACCTCTCTCTCTCTCTCTCTCTCTCTCTCTCTCTCTCTCTCTCTCTCTCTCTCTCTCTCTCTCTCTCTCTCTCTCTCTCTCTCTCTCTCTCTCTCTCTCTCTCTCTCTCAATTAATTGGTTAGGTTTCTTATATGCATGTGAGGTTGATGAATAAGTGAATAATGGTGCATGTGTGGCATAATTATTTAATACGCCACCAAATAAGCATTTACCCTTTCTTCTTCTCATCTTTTCCCTTTGTGTACATTGAGGTTATTGTGTTTGCTACGGCACCATTCTTTGTGCATGTAAGGTGTAATGTATGTTTTCATGCATCAAAGAATGTCTACATGTCTAGTGAGTGTGTCTAGGATTTCATTCCCTTGAATTTGTATTTGGATAACAAGTAATTTGTAATTGTCTTTAGACTCGATTGTAATAGATGTGTTACCTTTCTTAAACAAAATTAATGATCAATTAGTTGCATGTGAACTACGTTTGGCATGGCATTTTCAAGCGTTGAAGGGAATATTTGATTTGTCATTCTCATGTCATTTGGGCTAACAATTATATTGATTCTATTTTAAAATCCGTGTATATTTCTCACAAGCATTTTATTTATCACTATAACGGATAACCTCACTCCTTCGGAAGAAACGAACTTTGGTCCCACAATGGAATGTGGTTGATGTTGACTTGTATCTCACTACTGGCACATGAAAAAGAAAAGGATAGTTTACAAATTGAATAGAAAAATGGTATGTTTTATTTTATTTTATTTTATTAACTCTTCAAATAAGACTATTTGTAAATAGGCCTTGAGTGTACATGATATAGAGGGTATACATATACCCCTAGCACACATGATCATGATGTGGTTTCGCATGTCACTACACGTGTAATGCATGATTTTGTTGTGCTACTTGTCCTTTTTGGTGAGCTAATGGAAGCTGACAAAGGTAGAAAGCAAAGCAAGTGACACACAAGCCTGAGAGCTTTTTGCAATCCCGCCGGGTCGGGGACGTCGGCCATCCAGTTAGGTTCACACATCGTATCGTACGCATAGGCATGGTATGTATGTGTATATGAGTACGGTATAATTACATGCTACCGCGGATCAAGAAGGCAGTTTCACATTCACAAATGTGACGACGAAGCGCGATGATGTGTGTAGATTATATTCTGAGCGGCTATATAACACGGAATGATGATGTGTGTACATGGATGGAAAAGCAATTTAGAAGCCTGCAGCGAGCGATAGGAATAAGAATCATACCACGATAGGTTTCGCAAGGATAGATGATGCCATCTTTATTGCGATCGAAGAAGGCCACGTGTCGTTGCAGGGCGGTGCCCTCATTGCCTGCAGTCGATATAATAGACAGAACAAATGATAATTAATTACTACAAGGTGGAGGCCTGAGGGTGATATTAAGCATAACTAGTATGTATGTATGTCAAGGTAGAAGATAATATTAGATGGCATACGCAGATCATCGCCCATGTTGATAATTTACCGACTGCCTCTAAGGGAAATCTCTCTCTCTCTCTCTCTCTCTCTCTCTCTCTCCGTGTGTGTGTGTGTGTGCACATATATATATATATATATATGTAATACCTTCCTTTGGAGACGGTAGGTCAATATCCCTTTCTTGCCTTAGCGTAGAGAACTCCACCAAACGTCCCACAAATGTCAGATATGTTGGAACGATTATTGTGATGTCAGTCGAGGAGTTTCCCTTTAACATCTCTCTACCAACATGCTGGCACAATTATTGTTCTTCAAAGTCTTGGATAAGCGGTCGTTTCAAGGAATTCCCATTTAATATGGCTCTAACTATATCAATAATCATGCCATAGAGTTTCCATTTAACATGGCTCTCACTATACCATGCCATATTTTCCTTTTCCCTCACACATTGCTGACGTGTTCTACATTTCTATTAAGTAACAATATATTCGTCTCCAAAAGAGAGATGCATTAATTCATCTAAACAAGCAAATGCCTTGCCACTTTAAAGGTGGATGTTTTCCTACCCAATATGATTTTCTGTGAATTGAAAAGAAGTTGTTGTTGACCCGTGTGCATCAAAATACTCGAGGGACGATTTACTATATATAGGCAATCAATCCATTTAAGGAATGCAAGTTTTGAGAGATGTAACAATTTGCAATCAACAATATGGACCTATCAAAACAATGCAACTCACTAGTAGTGTGCAAACCAACTATGTTTTCACATCTGTGCATGCATGCTAAATTCAAAGCTCCGGATTTGCTGACATTTTCTTACTCTACCATGACAAGCATTGGAATGTTGTATTGTATCTTGCATTAAAAACATAATAAAATGCACCAATTCTTATTTCCCACTACAACATGCCTTCTTGTTGTCTCAGCATTGGTTAAGAGATGTTGATGCTAATCATTCCTAACACATCTTTTCCTTTATGAAAAAGAAAGCTAGAGACGACGAACTAGAAACCACTCATAAAGTTGGGTAGTTTTCATTCCATTTGGAACTTAAGGAGAGTCAAAAGCTAAATGATTCATAGCACTTATTTGACACATTCGTACGTGCATACATACACACGGACATATATAAATACATACATATGTGCTTGTACGCATGAATATCAAGTAGCCTATATATAATAAGTGCATAATCTATTTGAGATAAGAACTCAAGGATCATTCAATTTGAACAATACTAATTACCCACTACGTACCAACTTCTTGCTTTTTCTATTGATGCTACCTTGCGTGGATAAGTTTATCTACTTTTCAAACTCTTTGCTTTGTTCAAGTGTTTCTTTCTTCCCTCTTTACTTGTAAAGGAGCTTGAAAGGAAGTTGGTAAGCTTGGCACAAACGCAATGTCATATACATGGTTGCTTTCCAATTTAGTTAATAATCCTAGTGATGTCAAGTCTTTTAATAAGATGTGCATTTACACATTTTTAACGCTTGACATTTTTTAACTTCAACTTGAGTGACTCACATTTTCTACCAAAAGGATCAATTATTCCACAAAGTGGTGCTTTAGGATAATGTTTACAAAGAAAACATGTCTAGACACATTGAACATTCCTTTGACCCATGTGTTGTTTGTTTTCGCAACATGAGCAACAAAATGTCTTAGAGATACTTGTTTTTGTTCTACCAAGTTGTCTTTTGTAGCAACCCTACCTTAGTGTATGCCACTCTTTATGTTTGTGCACTTTCATCTTTGCTAAATCATCAATCCTCTTTCGAATCAAAATTTTTTAATTGGTAATTGTATCATAAGTTCTCTTGGATCAACAAATTTTTTTAATTGGTAATTGTATAATGAGTTGAAAGTTCTCTTGGATCAACAAATTTTTTTAATCGGCAATTGTATAATGAGTTCTCTTGGATCAATAACTATTCGTCTAAATTGTCATTTTTAAAGCTTGAGATCATGAATTATTTAATTTTGCTTTGGTCTTACTATTGGTGAAAATGACATCGAAGATTATCTTTAAAGACAGGCCTAATAAGATTGAGGAACATGAATCAAGGCGACTTGAGAAATAAGAGGGTCTTCTTTTTGTTGATCTTTGAAAACTTTGGGGATGCATCAAACCCTCATCAAGGTCTCACTCCATGTTTTCTATTTTCTCTAATAATAAAATATTAAAGATCAAAGAAATGTACTCTATTTGCTCTCCCAAATCTATACTATCTTATAATGCATATATCTTAATATTTTCCTCTCCACTCTATTTACTCTACCAAATCAATATTGATACTATCTATATATAATACACAAATCTCCCAAACCTAAAACTGAGCTTACATGGCACTTCTACGATGATCCCAAACCTCCCCTCATAATCAATCTATACAGCTTTAGAATGGAAAGAAACACCTAACCTACATCCTATCCTACATGGCACTAATAGGGTAATTCCTAACCTCCTAGATTTTATAAAATTCAAAATATGAAAACCCTCAACAAGCACCAAACTATGTTACACCACTCTCACCAAATATAGAATGGCACATGAGCACCATGAGAGCTGCCGCTTGTTGATTACAAGAGCTTATGTTGAACCTGTTGTCTCTCCAACCAAATATGTATTACAAATATGGTCTCAATAATCAACCTCCTTCTTCCTCTCTCTACTTGGCTGACAGAGTGGAGGGTATCTTCTCAATATGAGTCGAGCTTCTCTTCTAAATATGGGCTCATTAATTAGCGCCACTCTCTCTCAATCAATCCCACCCAATCTCGACCACTCCCTTTCAAAGCCAAGGGATGAAGAAGATCAATGGATGAAGAGAGTGTAGGCAAGGTGCTTCCGCAAGTGTTGGTGGCCTCGAGACGTTCCTCGTATGATAGAGCTATGGAGTTGCTACTAATGCTGACAGGTGGTGTTAAGACGGGGTTTGACAGACGCGAGTTAGAAGCAAGATGAGAGTTGGCACACGGGTGATGAAGACACGTCAAAGGACAGACCCCACAGATGTAGGCTCAGCCTTATCGACTTGGCATGCTTGCTGCTGGATAGGTCGCTATCGACCTGCCTCCTAGGCCATCACGTCTATGTCGACGAGTGAACTTCTCCGTCACGAATGGAAGCTATGCCGCCACCTCCTGCGCCTGGCCCCCACGGGTTAGGCACGCTTTTGGACGATGGGGTTGAGTGTAGTCATGGATGTCCTTTGTTTGTGTACTTAAAAAAACATACATGGGTTTTAGTTTTCTTACCAAATGGTAAACATGCATTCCCATGCAAGTGGGTGTATTAGTTGAAGAGCACCCCTAGTCGCCCAAATCCATCATATAGGTACTTTTGGTTGTTAAGGATTTTAAACAAGAAACGAAAGTTGGCTTTGATGAGATATTATCACCAATGGTCAAGATCACTGTCCTTTGCTTGGTACTAGCCTTGGTTGCACCACAAATGGATTTGGACTTGTAGTAAATGGATGTTAAAATAGATTTCTTACATGGGGACCTGCATGAGGATATATATATGTAGTAGCCTAAGGGCTTTGATGAAAAGGGCAATGAATACCTAGTGTGCAAGTTAAGGAAAAGTCTTTATGGACTTAAGCAGGAACCTAAAAATGGTATCATAAGTTTGATGGCTTTATACATTCACAGAGTTATTCCCATAGTGATATGGATCTGTCTTTATACGAACAAAACCTATGATGGTAGTCTTATATATTTTGGTGCTTTATGTTGATGGCATGTTGATTGATGGGAGTGCTCATGGTAAGCTAGATGATTTGAAGATTAGCTTAAGAAGTGCTTTGAGATTAAGGATATAGGATATGTTTCTCACATGTTTATATGTAGAATTGCTCTAAGGGACTTCTTACTTGTCACAGAGAGAGTACAATCATAATCATAAAGTTATTGAGCAGTTTCATATGATTTTGATACAAGTCACATTTACTATACAAAGTGGCACATGCATATGCACATATGGAAACAAGGAGAGAGATGTACATAATAAAACTTTTAAATCTAAACTAAGGGCGAGTACCCGTACTTTGTATGGTCATATGAAATAGTTTATGAAGGTTGTCTGGCATGGCAAGCAAGTTGTGACAAAAAATATGTTAGCTAATAGCAATATATATGCTTCAATCTTTGGACCTAGCAACATGGGTTAGCATTTGTGCATGCACGCGCAAAGGGGAAGGAGAGAGGCAACAATTGCTAATGATCATATCAAAGGATGATGTTGCACTAATAGTCTAATTGCATGAGTACATAGATGGTGAAAGGATAGTTGCATATGTAGATACCCACTTACATTGAAGCCTTTTGTATTGGCTTTTCAGCATTTTTAGAGAGTTGTTTCTTCTAACAAGGTTTCATATGGCAACTCTCAAAATATTTCATATATGCTAGCACACATACACACTTAACCATGCACAAATATTTTGCTATGTTATTTTGATAGTTTTGAGGTCTAAAAAATAAGTTAGTTATTTGTCTTTCAATGTTTGAGTGTCTAGACAAGAGGTTGTTGGACATGGATGCTCATGATATTTAAGCATCTAAAGGCATCTAACCTCCATCTAACTCACAGTTAGAATCCTCCAAAAGAGCTTCAAAGATCTTATATATTGATTTATGTAGTCATGATGATAAATTGATTTTTGCAATCTTTCTATTGTAATAATTTATCTATTATATATTATTTTGACTAAGGTAAAAGGGCCAATAAAAGAGCACCCTCCAAAAGGAAAACACACCCCATCCCAATTGAGTGGCAATTTTACAAGAAAGATGTGGCTTTTTTAGCCACTTAACAATATAATATGAAATTTTTTTAATTACAAGTGAATTTAACTTAAGTCAAACAATTGAGACATATAAATTTTTTTATATTTTAGATTTTATAAAACCCTAAAGCAATACATCCATGAGTGACCTCTATTGGCCCCTCAATGTCCCTATTTTATGAACCTTTTATTTGTAACTAAGGCTACTTGATAAAAATATCAAAATATTCTAATATTTTTTCTTTAAACTCTATACAAAATAATTTAACCATTAAAAAATATTTATACAACTCACTTGGAAAAAAAAATTATAATGAAGAATTGTTAGATAACAATCTATTAGCCCCTTTCCCCTAAAGAAGAGCCCAAACCTCCTCAAGACCTCCCGAACCTATACCATGCTCCAAGCTTAAATAAATTTGAAAGAAAGTAAAGAATTTTCCCTTCTACCCCAAACCCCTCTCTCTCTCTCTCTCTCCAACACGGAGCTGCACCCATGGGGAGCGCTCTCTTCCCCCCCTCTCTCTCTCTCTCTCTCTCTCTCTCTCCAACACGGAGCTGCACCCATGGGGAGCGCTCTCTTCCCCCCCCCCTCTCTCTCTCTCTCTCTCTCTCTCTCTCTCTCTCTCTCTGCGTAAGCTATGGAGATTCAAGCGATCTTTCTCCCTCTCTTTCACTATCTGTGCATGCTATGGAGTTCCCCCTCTCATAGTGGGTTGCACTAGTTGAGAGTTTAGGGCCAGTGGATCAAAGTAAGGGCCAAGTGTAGGAGCCATGGGGCCCACGGCCATGGAGAGCACGCGCACTCTCTCTCTCTCTCTCGGCCCCCAGGGCAGGGCAGCGGGACCCCAGAGCAGGGCGACAGGCCAAGGCCCCCAGGCTGGTGTGCACGTAAAGCACGGTGATAGGGTGGAATTGTCAAAGCAAGGCCACAGCACCTACCTGGTGGTGCTTGCAAGACAACGCTTGCAGTTGGTCCTCTCTCTCTCTCTCTCTCGCTTAAGCAGGTTAGGGCATGAGCAGACAACCAGTGCACTAACCCTTCTCCAACCCCTGTCCCTCGCCCCTCTCCCCCCATGTTACGGAGCCTTCCCTCTCCCTCATAACTCACAAGCATCCAGTTGAGGGTTTAAGGCAAGGCATGACAGCTAGGCAATGCTGCAATGAGGCCAAGACACTGTGGCAACCTGCGCTGAGAGGAGAGCAGCAGGGCAATCAAGTAGAGATGATAGTTTTGGCCTGGGCGACAGCGACCAAGAGTGAGAGCAAGGAGCGAAGCAAGGAGGATGTTAAAGTGGCAGCAATGAGAGAGAGAGAGAGAGAGGTGGTGGTGGGAGGACACACAGGTCGGAGGACGGCATAGGAGAAGGTAGATGACACGATAAGTCGGGTGCGAGAGAGAGAGAGAGAATAAAAATCAAATTAAGAGAGGCAGGCACTAGCAAAGCGCTCTCTCTCTCTCTCTCTCTCTCTCTCTCTCTCTCTCTAGGTTGTACAGTTGGTCTCATTGCTGCATTGCCCCAAAAATCCTAATGTGCCCTCACTAAAACGAGAGAGAGAGAGAGAGAGGAGGCATTGGGCAACGGAGTATGCTAGGTAGTTGTTGGTGGTGGGCATGTAGTTAGTGGACTTCTAAACTAGGGGCCGCACACAAAGAGAGAGAGAGAGAGAGTGTGTACGTGCACATAGTGGAATGTGCTTGGTGGTGGTGCCTCAGCACTATCTCCCATGGGGTCTTTATGACCTCGGGGAATTGGGATCAACGGCTCCTCTTGACCCCGAAAAAAGGCACGCATCTGAGCCGCAGAGCTCTCAAGAAGGGATGAGACGCCGAGCTCCCAGGGCATGAGACGCAGAGCTCTCAGGGAGGGATGAAGCCGCAGAGCTCCCAGCTCGGGATGAGACGCAGGAAAAGCTCTCAAGGAGGGATGAGACGCCGAGCTCCCAGGGTAAGCCACAGAGCTCTCAGGGAGGGATGAGACACAGAGCTCCGAGGGTATGAGAGAGAGAGAGCTTACGAGAACGGAAAACGGTGCAAATGTGCAGATGAAGACGCATCTGGGACTTCGCATGCTCCCAGGGCTTGATATCACCCTGTTCGTTGGCGGCGGCACATTTTGCGGGGTCCCTTTCAATTATAAGGAGTTAAGGCGTCTCCAGTTCGCATGCGCAGACACGTATCAGACGGCCAATCAACGGCGGCACTTTTCCGGCTAGTCTAGTTTATGATTTGGGCAGGATGACCAAAGGAGGATGGGTTTAATCTCCCACGGGATCGACGTCTGCTCACGTTGATCCCCCTCCTCACGACCACGGCGCAGACGTCGATCCAGAGTCCCACGGGGTCATTATCCAGAGTCCCACGGGGTCATTATGACCTCGGGGAGTTGGGATCAACGGCTCACGTTGATCCCCCTCCTCACGACCACGGCACAGACGTCGATCCCGTGGGAGATTAAACCCATCCTCCTTTGGTCATCCCGCCCAAATCATAAATTAGACCAGCCGGAAAAGTGCCGCCGTTGATTGGCCGTCTGATACGTGTCTGCGCATGCGAACTGGAGACGCCTTAACTCCTTATAATTGGAAGGGGCCCCGCAGAATGTGCCGTCGCCAGCGAACAAGGTGATATCAAGCCCTGGGAGCATGCAAAGTCCCAGATGCGTCTTCATCTACACATTTGCACCGTCTTCCGTTCTCGTGAGCTCTCTCTCTCTCATACCCTCGGAGCTCTGCGTCTCATCCCTCCCTGAGAGCTCTGCGGCTTACCCTGGGAACTCGGCGTCTCATCCCTCCTTGAGAGCTTTTCCTGCGTCTCATCCCGAGCTGGGAGCTCTGCGACTTCATCCCTCCCTGAGAGCTCTGCGTCTCATGTCCTGGGAGCTCGGCGTCTCATCCCTCCCCGAGAGCTCTGCGGCTTCATCCCACTCAGCTCTGCGACTTCATCCCAACTCGGCAGCTTCATCCCTCCTAGCTCGGCGGCTTCATTCCAACTCGGCGGTGCATACCAGAGTAGCGTGCGCCACCCACAGAGCTCGGCGTCTTAGTCTTCTCAAAGTGCGCATCCCATGCCCATTCGGATGCATGCTGGTCTTCATCCACATTAGCATCTCCCAAGTCGGCGTTTTTGTCTCGGTGAGACAGTTCGGCATCTCCAGTTTTGTATGCGCCTCCGTCTTCATCCCTCCCACAGTCGGCTTCATCCCAACTCCGTCTTCATCAGCACATTAGGCCGACGGCCTCAGCCTGCAACGTTGATCCCAACACAGGAGGCTGCAGCGTGACCGTGACTCGGGAGGCTGCAGTGTGACCGTGACTCAAGAGGCTGTAACATCTCAGAAGGCCCAAGCGTCTTCATCAGCGTGATGCGTGTGTGGGAGGCACTATCTCCCGTCTCAGGCTCAATCCTTTTGTAAAATTTCACAATAATCTCATAATAATGCTCTCTTTGGATGCAAGCATATTGATGTTGGAAGAGTTTGTTGATTAGGTCTCTATGTTGCTTACGTCGCAATCATTTTGCAATTAAAATATGTGCTCCGTCAGATCCAAGTTTCCGGCTAAGTGTGATAATCATGCATGCATTTCCTATAAGCTTTTATATTCGATTGATATATAATGTTATACTGTGGCTAACATATATATGAACCCAATAAATGAATGTGAGAATAACAAAGGGAGTTACAACTCTATTTATGTCACTAAGCTTACAATCATCACTTAGCATTCAACCTCTTTTAAACCATGCCACTTTGTGGAGAATGGGTCCCGCAAAAAATTTAAGGTAACCAAAAAGGAAAGGTAAATCAAATTCAAGTTTCTAAGATAGACTATGATGCATGTGCAAATTGTGAAAGTGGTTTTGGGCTCAAGCTTTGAGGAGGTCACAACTACATGTTTTCATAATTTAATTATTCAAGCACTACTTTCCTTTTTGTTTTTCTAAGAAAATTAATGGTCTTAGAGTTAGTTAAGTAGCTATTGGTACACCACAATAAAATAGTTCTACTTCTCTAAAGTTTGGGCAAGAGAGAATACCCTTGCCAATTACATGTGGTTGTAGAACCTCAATCTTGGTTCCAACCACATTAATGAGACTATCCTTGATGTAGTTGCAAGCCCACCAATCATCACTTTTAGCTTTTTCCATGCCCCAAAATCTACTTAATGGTCAAATTTGGCAATTAATACATGTGCAAAGCACAGATCTACCTATAGATCATCTATATAGGTCAAATTTGGCAAGTATTGGGAATTGTATGAATGTGTTGAGTCTCAATCCTTCGCAAAAATCATTGATTGGAATCCTATAAGAAGCCCAATAACCATGTTACAATGTCAAAATATATATTATTGCACTAGGAATAATAAGGCAAGGCACTAGTACTTGGAAGTGTTGTAGTGAGGTGATAGCTTGGTGAAGAATTGTAACATTAGAGGTTTCTGACCTACTATTGATAGCCTACCAATTTTTTGAATAGAGCTTTTTTATTGTTACTAAATTGAACACATCTAATCATTAGATTGGATGTGGCATCCACCATTGGTCATAAATCATGACATATTCTATATTTGGTCTTTCATCAAGCATGTCCACAAAAGTAAGCCATGCTACTCATTTTTTGAAGAGCATGTTGATTATTTTGCTAATCTAGGATGGAGCTCACAATATTCGGGAGGCATTATGGATTACTCATTTCTTGTTGTCACGTACTTTTCATGATGGATTACTTTATGAATTCTGTTATGTTTCATGTTTTATATGATGGTTATGAGTAGTTATGGACTACTCACTTTTTGTTGTAACGTACTTGCCATGGATTAGGTGACATGGATTTTTTTATGGATTATCCAATGGTTATCAACTTCTCACTTTTTGTTGTTTTGTGACATGGATTATCCAATGGTTATGAGTAGGTGCGCACGTTTTTACCTCTGGCAAATGGCTCCACGCACTCGCAGCCATCCTTCGTCGGATGTCCATTCGCGAAAAAATACCAGAGTAAGATGCCCTTTTTAATATTTGTTTAGGGTTTTCTTGACGTTCATTATTGATTTCTCACATATTGTGTAGTTCCGTTTCTTTTTTTTTAGGTTGCATCATCTCCTCGACGTACTCGTAGAGGGGTTCGGACGGCAGGCGCGTCTCAGACATCCATCGAAAGAGAAGTGCCGAGCTACTCTCAGGTAAGTGTTTATCCTACTTTCGGTTTTGTTAGTAAGCATACTCCTAAGATGTGATACTTATAAATAGAATGTCACTTTACATAGGAAAACCCACCATACATGGAGATCACACTAGCTAATGGGTCTCTTGCCCATCAGTGCCGTGTTGATATTCTTTGTCCGAAAAGACATGTCAACATAAAGAGACGGGCAAGGATGATACAACATTTGAAGGATGAGCATGGTATCCATTATGATATTCCATGTCGAAAGACCGGCCGTCCCATAGGCGCACAGCATGCTCGTCATCCTGTTGGTGCTTGGCACCGCCAAGCAGAGGCTCGGTTCTCTAACCTTGAGCGAAAGTTGAGTTTGGCTTGAAGTAAGTACGAGAAGACTCAGTATGCGAGAGCGAGCTCATTAATGGACTTACTCGAAGATGCTGAGCGTACCATGGAGAGGCAGGAGTATGTGGAGGCATTTGTGAATAGACAAATGGGCAAATATGACTCCAAAAGAGATGAGCGTGCGGGGAACTCAGAGTCGAATAGCGGATGGCTACCAAAAACATGTAAGTCTCTTACCTGACATTGTTTATTCTTCTATAGTGTCATATGCAAATGCAATTTTATTACCTTGGCCTTGAGTTTATCATTTTTTTAATATGTATATTCACTCACAAGTTGCCTTCCTTAGAAACGACCTCGCACACGAGAGTATGGGGATGTGCCTCATATTGATGATGAGGGCCAAGTCCTAGACCACCATGCGGAGTTGCAAACAGTGGAGCGTAACTTTCAGATGGAAATGGATAGCTTATTGCGGGCTGGTCCTCCATCCACTGGCGATGTTATGGACTTTCAGGTTAGTTTATCACAATTTTGTGGCTTTTGGTTATGGTTATGGTTCAGGTTAGTTTATGGACATTGTGTAGTTAGGATTATGGTTATGGTTATGTTTATGGTTATTGTTTATGGTTATTGTATAGTTTATGGGCATTGTGTAGTTATGATTATGGTTATGGTTATTGTTTATGCTTATGGTTCTGGTTATGGCATTGTTTGTTGTGTAGTTTATGGGCATTGTGTAGTTAGGATTATGGTTATGGTTATTGTTTAAGGTTATGGTTATGGCATTGTTTATGGTTATGGTTATGTTTATGGCTATGGGCATTGTGTAGTTTATGGGCATTGTGTAGTTAGGATTATGGTTATGGTTATTGTTTATGCTTATGGTTATGGCATTGTTTGTTGTGTAGTTATGTTTATGGCTATGGCATTGTTTGTTGTGTAGTTTATGGGCATTGTGTAGTTAGGATTATGGTTATGGTTATTGTTTATGGTTAAGGTTATGGCATTGTTTATGGTTATGGTTATGTTTATGGCTATGGGCATTGTGTAGTTTATGGGCATTGTGTAGTTAGGATTACGGTTATGGTTATTGTTTATGCTAATGGTTATGGCATTGTTTGTTGAGTAGTTTATGGGCATTGTGTAGTTAGGATTATGGTTATGGTTATTGTTTATGGGCAAGGTTATGGCATTGTTTATGGTTATGGTTATGTTTATGGCTATGGGCATTGTGTAGTTTATGGGCATTGTGTAGTTAGGATTATGGTTATGGTTATTGTTTATGCTTATGGTTATGACATTGTTTATGGTTATGGTTATGTTTATGGCTATGGGCATTGTTTGTTGTGTAGTTTATGGGCATTGTGTAGTTAGGTATATGGTTATGGTTATTGTTTATGCTTATGTTTATGGCATTGTTTATGGTTATGGTTATGTTTATGGCTATGTTTGTTGTGTAGTTTATGGGCATTATGTAGTTAGGATTATGGTTATGGTTATTGTTTATGGGCAAGGTTATGGCATTGTTTATGGTTATGGTTATGTTTATGGCTATGGGCATTGTGTAGTTTATGGGCATTGTGTAGTTAGGATTATGGTTATGGTTATTGTTTATGCTTATGGTTATGACATTGTTTATGGTTATGGTTATGGCATTGTAGGGCGAGGGGAGTAAGCGCTTCACATCGCTCCTCCTATCACCTCGACCCACCCCTATCACCATCTCCTCCCCTCTTGAGTATCCAAGCGACGCTCCCCATTGCATATTCACAATTGGATGCAATTCGGTTGACACCAAGGTGAATGGCTCTCCTGTCAAGATGAAGGGGCAAAAAAGTGCCACCTCAAGGTGCGTTCTTATTAATTGTAATGCTTTCATTGTGTTGTATTTCTTGTATTTGTGATTGGTTGCATTGTGTGTGGTTGTTTTTTGGTATTATTTTAGGTTAGAGACTTTCGCAAATATCGAGTTCGTGTCTCTATGCTCAAAACTCTGTGTGGATGTCGACCGGGCTTTCTTGGATGCATTGCGGTGCGTGGAGGAGGCATCCACCCGTACTATGGATTTGTTCGCCATGTAAGTTTGCTAAACTAGTTATAGCTCTCTTGGTTGTTGCCTGATGATTAGGACTAGGGGTTTTGTTATTCTACTGAACTAATTTGTGCTTTTATTCATAGTTGGATGGAGTATTTGATGCCAAGAGAGCACGTCCATGATGTATGCTTTGTGGATAGTCTGTGGTTTCCATACATCAATATGGTTGAGCCACAAGACGATAGTGTTTCGTTGAGGAATTACTTTGATAGCTGCGATCCCACGATGTCCACATTTATCTTTCTTCCCGTGCTTGTGAGGTTTGTAGTCCCTTTATGCATACTTATTGTAAATGCTTCATCATAGCCCTTTGATGCACTAGTTTTAATAGCATTCTTTGATGTGTAGGTCACATTGGTGTCTTTTTGTGGTCTTCAACCCTTTGCTAAGAAGGGTTGAAAAATTACCTAGTGATCAGGGAGCCATTCTATGCCTTGACTCCTTGGAATGCACTGATTTCACGGCATGTCTACCTTATGTGCACAGGTATCCTAACATTCTATATGCATCCATGCTTTACGTTGTGTCACATATGTATTATGTTCATCTCTTTTGTGTCTATGTTTCAGGGCCGTCTTTGCATTATCGAGGCTTTGTACTGACCCAATGTGCGCAAAGTTTCTATCGGACGTGGAGAAAATGAAGGTCATCCACATTAAGGTATGTCACTATAGTGTTAAAGTAATGATGTCACTTAGAGATGTAACATAGGGAAGTTAACATAAAGATGACTATAATCCCTTTTCACAGGCCCCTCAACAAACAAATGCAGTGGATTGTGGATTCTATGTGATGGCTTTCATAAGACTACTCATCGAGGGTGGCGTGGTTGGGAAACCAACCAAAAACTGGGTAAGCCTATACTGGTATAATTGCTTTTGCTATGCGACTTTGAATGGTCTAGTGTGCATACGTCAATCCATAATCAACTTTTTGTATTGCAGTTAACTAGAAAATGGTTCAATGCCACCTACGTTACAACTTTGAAGGAGGACCTTTACCAGTGGGCACTTGGAGTGTTGGAGAGGTGATCTTGTGTGGATTTACTTGGTTTGTGACATTTACTTGGTTTGTGGCAGTCATGGACTTATGGTCTCACTTATGGTCATATACTTGGTTTGCGGCAGACATGTACTCACTTGTCAATGTCTTTTGGATATTGATGTAATGATGCATATACAAGGTTTCAATTGTATTGTTTTTTTATGTAAAGGTTTCTTTTATGTCAAGTATTTTTATGCCAAGGTAATGCTTTCATGCTATGGTTTGGGGTGTAGTACGTATTGTTTTTTTATGTCAAGGTAATACTTTTGTTACGTTATGGTTTATTACGTCATGGTTCATGCAAGGTTCATGCAAGGTTATGGTTTATTACGTCATGGTTGTGTAGTCACTAATGATTCAATGTTACTAATCTCACGATTTAATGTTACTAGTCTCACGATGAAGTCACTAATCTCGTATTACAAATCTCTAAATCATAGCTTATCATTATTGAGTCCTCATGTGGTTCAAGGATTTCATTGCACCATAGTACTTTGTTACATTATTCCATAGGATTGTTATGTTTAGAAATCAGTAATTGATCTTATCTCTCTCTCTCTCAAATTGACCTTTGAAACATGAATTGAACTCATGCATCTTTTGGAATGGACCCATGCATTTGCATTATAAGAAAATTGGATGTAGCTTCTTCTTGCTTTATCACATCAGTCAATTTGTTAAAGTGTTACATAGCTTCAACTTGCTTTATCACACACATGAATAATATAATGTTACATAGCTTCAACTTGCTTTATCACATGTGTCAACTATGCTTCCCAACAATGCACCCATCATTACTAACTTAGGCTATCAATATTTGTGCAACTCTTTAAATATGAAAGCATGTCACATTTGGATTACATGAACATGTAGTGATAAGAAATAACCTATTGGATGTGTTGCCAAATATACACACTAATTTCTAAATAATAAAATTAGATAATTATCCAATACGACATAACCATAAAATCCAAGACACCACCATAAAATCCAAGACACCACCATAAAAACTAGCAAATTCCTGCAAATAGAGCAAGATAAAATCTAGGAGAACGTTATCCACTAGATGGACAATCATGTGTACACTACAAACATTCGGAACCTAGATGCCAAGACTTCTGTGATCGTGGACCCATCAGGAAACGAGAGAGAAAATTGACGCTCCTCATTCTCACTGTTGTAGGTGCAATACAAAATACGACAAGTGCCAATGTAAGACTCACCATACAATCGCACCGCCTTGCCGATCAAGATAGAATCCACTGGACGAGGAGCATACCGCAAGGATAGAGCGAGCAGTGCATGGCAAGTATTGCATGAATACACTACGAGAGGGCCCACCAAAATTGTTTTGGTGCCGCAATGAGGGCAATATATCCGCGGTTTTGGGCTAAACCTTACACGACCCCTCCCTCGTTGATGCTTGCGCCTTAACACGCCTGTAATAGATGGACGCTTGGGTTGTGATGAGGACTCCCCCCTCTCATTTGGAAGATGAAGATGATCCTTGCCATGCCCTAGGCGCGTCTGTGTGACATTTTCCTGGATCTGATAGATCCCGCCCTTTTTAGGCATGTCAATCTCCTGTGGTGTGAACATGTGAACAAGAGACTCTTTAGCACTTTCCAGTTGGTGCATACAAGCATCCATCTGTGCCGCTGTGTAGGATGGAATCCCATCCTCGATCCTTTGAAGGAGGCCTCTAAAGTCTGCGATGGAGGACACGAGTTCCCCTTCCTGCACGCCACCATCGGAAGCTGATCTCTCCAATCCTGTGATTTCATCGCCACCTGGTCTTTCCTTTATGTCATCAAAGGCATCCGCACTATCGATGATGGGGAGAACCTCATGAAGGTGAGGAAAATAGCTCTTCAAGATGAGCCTCAAACCATGAAGATGTTTACAGTCAGTCGACCAATCAGGGCAATCATAGTAGTTTGATTGTACACTTACATGATACCATTTTGCATGTTGGGTTGTGCTCGCTATTTTAAACAACATGGTCCCCTCGTTATTGACTTGAAGAGAGGAGGGATCTTGCTCATACCGCTGAAGAATCTTCTCCCCTGCTGCCAATCTAGCCGTATGACTCTTGCTTGACCCATAGACTTTGAAGCGCTCAGAATCAGCTGGCATAAAAAACATGTATAAGACAACAATGCGTTTCAAGGAAAGGTCAAATGTGCAAATAGAAAGGAAATTGACCACATTACCTATCTCTTGCTTTTGCTTGAAAAACTCCAAAGCCGATCCACCCATTCTAGAACCCGACGACGAGTCACCAACAAGGGCGTGCAGCAGATCCAAAATGGACATGTTGATCCTAGCATCAAGTAGAGTGTACTTGATATATTGCCAAAGTCTCTCAATGAGGTTGGTTGTGTCGACATTGCCATGTGGAAACATGCGACCAAACTTGGGCCATCTTGCACGCCAAATACAATCTTTCCCACACCATCCATTGGTAACGTATCGGACCACATTTGGATGAGCAGAATAATGATGAAGCAATTGCTCAAACATATCATCAAACTGCGACTCTGTAGGGCAATGCATAAGATTGGACAAAGAGGCATACACATGATCGCGCTCATCTGTAGGGACCTTGATTCATGCAAGAACATGTGAAGTACTCACTGTCAAGCTCATGGAATTCACAAAAAGGCAATGCTTAAAAGTAAAATGGTATTGAAAAGGTGTACCTGTGGCAAGAGATTTTCAACCCATGCTTTCTTTGTGTGGAACCAGCATAGAATAATATGGCATGCACGTTGACGTTTGTTGCCACCAAGGTAGTCAGTGGTCCAACAATGAGGGTCTTCCAGAACAACCTTCGAGAGTGCCTCCAGCTCTGGCTGGGACTTATCAATCACCAGGGCAGCAGGGCGAATATCTCCCATCCTAGAGAGGACTAGTCTCATGGTGATTTGCAAAGCCATAATCTCTTGGTTTGACCCATTGTCACTAGTGCATAGCATAAACCAAATAGGGATACCCACTCCATGTTGGTTTGGTAAAACCGCCGCATAAAGCGGAAGACCAAACACATTGGTCTTGAATGTGCTATCAATTGCCCAAGCATTGTTCTTTGAGAACCTCTTACTCATTTGCAACATCCATTCGTCCTGGACTATCAGTACGAATGGTTTGTCCTTATCCTCTATGGCATGAGGATTGTATGGTTGGCAATAGAGTACCTAAAAGACCATGTAGATGATAGTATCAAATAGATGTACTAATTTTCGTAGCTTATAAACATTTATGAGAATATGACAAATACCTTGTTTTGATCTCATAGACGGAGAGCCTCCAAATACATTGCCATCCAATCATCCTTCGAAAGTTTGCCTGCAGCAGGACGACACGTAGAACATTGATGCTCAAAGCAACCTAATATCATAGACAATGGCTTAGAAGGTAATATACCTTCAGTTCGAATTTGATATTATAGTGTCTGTACCTCCCTTGGTATCATGAAGAACCTATAAATGACAGGATCCAATGGAAAGGCATTTTTCAAATGAAACCGCTCCTTGCTAAGGCTCATCTTCGCGACGTGCCGAAATGTCCCAACGTCAAACAGGTCATCCTTGCAACAATCAATCACTGTTGGATGCACCGGCAAGTGATACAAGTCGGCACGAGATCCAGGTACATGACCCTCGTGTGGTCCATGGACTCGTATAGTGACATCATGGAGATCGTCTTTGTACTCGATTTGCACCTTGAAAGGGCAACCACATTTCTTCAACGTTCGCAACCTGCGGATTTGGGAGCCTTTTCGAGTTGCTCTACCACTGCGATGACATGCATATTCCACTATTGTCTTCCCTAAACCATGCTTTTTGGTCGAGCGGACCTTGCCCAATCTAACATTGTGTTCAAGCATGATTTCTTGAAGCCTCCGCTCAACAAGAGATCTATCTACAGTAAGCTCCAAGATGGGTGCTGTTCTTTCTTGAACCTTCCCATGAACTAAAAATGGGCCTTTATAACCATGGGGCCTTGTGAACACCTTGCAAGTACACCCACTGATGAGATCTCTCACATACGCAAGAGGAATGCCATGCCTTCTCAAGTCAGTACACCACGTGGATTTGATGGAATCAATTGTGACATTGATACCCTCGTGAGAACCTGTAACCTTGTTTATGTGATTTTCAAGGAATATGCTCTCCCACTCCTCTATACATGCAATGCTCAATGATGGCTCCGATTTCAAGGCCAATGTAATGTGTCCATTGCCATTTCTACCAATGCAAAGTCCTTCTCTGATTCTTCTCCACTTCTTCAAGTCGCGCAACTCCCTCCTGTGGAGTTGCTTGAGCACCTCCAATGTGATGGCCTTCTGCCCGCTCAAATCACTGACCATCAAGCTGTAAGTCTCTCTATTAAAAGAGAAGTACTTCGATGAGGTATAGGTAGTTGGGCTTGGTGCATTGATAGTGATTTCTTGTGGTGCCGAATCATTGTCTCCACTTAAGAAATCAAGCATCTCAACCTCGTCGCTTGATGATCCATCTAATGTCTCTTCATCCATGTCGAGATCATCGATCTCAATGTCGCTTTCCATAATCCATGCGTGTTGACTACATACGTATATATCACCAAAACATCATTCCAATGTCACAATGCATCCAATGTAAATATGAGAGGAAGAAAGAGAGAGAGATATGCACCTTGTAGTGGAAGCCATGAGCAAGAAATCGCAATATGAACCTCAAACCTTTGTTCCAATGATCTCGTGAGCTTGTATGCGCTTGGAATATGGGCCTCCAACCTCCGTTCACTACAGCACACGAATGCGCCCTGCGTGCAGGATTTTCCTATGGGTAATACCGAGAGCTTTTCGGCTTTCAGTACCGGGTCCACACAGTTTACTTCAATGGCTGGGTTTACTTTAATGGCTGGGTTTACTTGTAGTCCACGATTCAAAAACTTGTATTAGAGATAGTGGGCCCCGCAGAATCTACTATCTTCTTACTACCAGCCCATGCAATCAATTTCAACGACGACTGGCGGTGCATTTATAGTCCTGGATGGGTTTACTTTTGCATGTGGCAGTGAACATCCCCGAATTTCGAGACGCTGTGCAGACCCAAGTTTTCGGCTGGTTGGGTTTTGTAAAGCTGGTTGGGTTTACTTCTGCATAAAGTAGCGGCTCAGATGCATGCCTTTTTTCGGGGTCAAGAGGAGCCGTTGATCCCAACTCCTCGAGGTCATAAAGACCCCGTGGGAGATAGTGCTGAGGGTGGGCAAGTAGTTGGTGGGCTTCCAAAATGGGAGAGAGAGAGAGAGAGAGAGAGAGAGAGAGAGAGAGAGAGAGAGAGAGAGAGAGAGAGAGAGAGAGAGAGAGAGAGAGAGAGAGAGAGAGAAGAGAAAAGAAGTGAGAGGAGAAAAGGAGGTAGAGAAAGAGAAGGAAACGAAGTGAGGAAAAAATGTGAGAGAGAGAGAGAAGTGAGAGGTGAAAAGGTGGTGGAGAGAGAGAGAGAGAGAGAGAGAGAGAGAGAGAGAGAGAGAGAGAGAGAGAGAGAGAGAGAGAGAGAGAGAGAGAGAGTGCACATTAACAAAGTGGAGAAAGAGAATTGAGGGAAGAGAGAAAACATAGCGGAGATATCAAGAGAGAAGGACAAAGAATACAACCAACTAGCAGTCTACTTTAGGAGAGCATGCGCAATGCTTGGAAGGGACCTTGTCTTCATTCAATGTATTCCCAACTCTCCTAGCTCCTTTGTGGTGGCATCTTGCCTAACATCAACCAAAACTCTATACCAACTTGAGTGCCTCCTCAATGGCTATCTCACATATTGGTCTTGCATACTAATTTGTCCCTATAGAAAATGCATGGTATGGATTTGCCAATGCACTTGAGACAAGCCTAACAACATGAGAGCTTATGGTTGCCTCTTCATGGTCACTACAATTATCTAGACAGATTCTCATCATAACATGCATCTTGGGGTCATCATACATGTACATGTGACATAAATTGGCTGTGAGGTCAAGATTGGGGTTTAGAGGCACGATATGCCCATTTGGAAGGACCTACATTTACATTACCTTAAGCCCCTATGAATTCCTAATCATGTGTCTGCAATACCTAACCCACCACTCTTTTGAGAGAGAGAGAGAGAGAGAATGTAGGCCCAATAACTTGGATTTCATGTCTCTGTAAGTTCTACTACCCCGTAATCCTAGGCTTAATACCACAAACCCCTTTATATATTCTAAAGCTTCAAATGTCTATCCCATTAAGCCCTAATGTCACCCTCACCCTTTTCTCAACAAATCAATGACATTGCCCTAATTCTCTAAGCCCATGCCCTCATAGTGAACCCTTTATAAAACCTAAGCCCATACTCGCCAAACCTCAAACACCCAACAAACCCTAACATGCATTCTAGAAACTCAAAACTTTCAATCTTGGGGGATGTGTGTGTGTGTGTGTGTGTGTGTGTGTGTGTGTGTGTGTGTGTGTGTGTGTGAAGAGAGAGTGTGTAAAAAGAAGTGAATTGAGAGAGTGAAAAGGAAGGGGGGAGAGAGAGAGTGTGTGTGTGTGTGTGCGCATGTGTGCGTGTGGCTAGAGAGAGGAAGAAAAGGACTCGCAACATCGCTTCACGGCAACTTCATGCAATAAGCATTCTTTTTGCATGCAAGGAATGCTAGTTTCTACAATTACATTCCAAGTCAATGACTTTTGTTTCTCGCTTCTATTTCTTAATGTTTGTAGCTAGTATTAAGAGTACAATAAAATAATCTTTTTGTAAATATGTATATTAGGGGAGTTTTGAGGTCTCGAAAATACATTGTAAGTAATTCTAAAGAGAGAAAATATTTTTAAAAATAAACTTATTTTTTAGATTTTTAAAAACTTTATATTTTAATAAGTAAATATATAAAAAATCATTAATGAGTTATTGTTGTGATATTCTCGTGGTCACATCAAGAGATCTCGAAAATGCCATATAAGCAATTCTAAAGAGAGAAAATATTTTAGAAAATAAAATTATTTTTTAGATTTTTAAAAACTTTTATATTTTAATAAGTAAATATATTAAATATCATTAATAAGTCATTGTTCTGATATTCTCATGGTCGCATCAAACCTAGAAATCTAGGCTGCCATAAAGACTTGGGTGAGTTACTTATAAATATATGTGTGCATCGCGTGGGTTCAAAATAAGGTATTTCTAAAATATCATTTTTATAATTTTTTTACATACAGAAGGGTGTAACATAAATGGGTTATTTACATATTGAATAGAAAATGGTTATGTTTTATTCAAAAAAATTCACAGATAAGGATCTGATCTACAAATAGGCCTTGAATGCACATGATATAGAGAATATACATATAGTAACTTTCCCAAGCGTAAGGGGGATAAAGGTTGTCACGATGAAGATCTTACTCATCCTCATTAAAGTGAAAACTAATATTCTATTTGAATTTTATTTAATATTTGATTACTGCCCTCTACTATTCTTACTCTTTTCTTTCCTTCCCCTCCTTACTAGTTTCTTCTTCGTTTTCCTTCTTGTTTCTAATTCACATAGTTTTTCAATTTAATCTTCTAATCACATACTTAGCTATGGATCAATCATCCAATTATCTATGTAACTCTAGTATAAAACCTCTCTATCATCTTCATATTGAGTTGGATAGTGAGTATGAACTAATAAGCAAGAGAACAAAAACCATTACTATTACAGAGTCTAAGAAACATATACTTAGGTTTGAAGGAAAGAAGAATCTTAATCTTTAGTTAGATAGCATGATACATCTTAAAGATCCTAGCAAAAATAACATTGTGCCTTTCTATAATAGCTCTTCATTGATGAGGTTCATTGGTGATGGTTATAATGGGTTTCTAGGTTATACACTTAACTTTGTTGCAGAAAATGATGTTCTCATATTAGAAAAACATCTTTTATCAAAACATAACAATGAGTTATCGTAGAAGCTAGAGGGTTGTCAAGAAAGAATTCATCCGTTGGAGAAACGCGTCAAATCTTGTCAATGAAATAAAACTATTTTAAGATTTTGAAATTGACAAAGGGCTCTTAAAAATATTGAGAAGTTCAAACAAGGAGGTGGTGGTTGTAGTAAAAGAATCCAATCAGTAAGGTACTTTTTTTTCATTAAAAATATTAAAATATAAAATTATTCATAATTAATTTTATTGATTTGTGATATTAATTTTATTTAAGTCTCTTCTTCAACCAAATACAAGTGAAAGAGATTCTTTAAAAGCATATTAGTTTTATTATTATCTTTTTCCTTCAATAATTTTAAAAGATATTTTGGAGAAGAAGAAATTTTAAAAGGCAAAGAAACAATGCTTGGAGTCATTTATAAAGGATCATCTCTTTGGATACTAAGTTAGTGCAGAACACAGTAGATGGTATTGATATCAATTAAGATGCTTATATGCAACTTTTCTAGCTTTTACAATCAAATATGAAGCAACGATAGGTACACAATTGCATACTTCCAAGGCCATTTATGGTTAGAACCATCACACAAAGAGTGAATAACAAAGTGATGGAGATTCGAGGTGAGCCTTTCCATATCAACGCTATCTTCAAGGGCAAGAAAAAGAAAGTTGTATTCAATGAATTTAATAATATTTTCATTGACTTGCACACCCTACAATGTTTAATAATCAAATTCTATAACTTGTCAATAGAAGAGGCACAAGGAGTGGCTAGATTTGTGGTTAAACTTGATGAAAGTGAGATTCTGAAATGCAAAAAATTAAATAGGATTTGTATTACCTTGATGAATAGAGCACTTTCATCAAGTCATTGCAATTAGTCAATGTCATTTAGCATTTAATCTGAAGACAACATTTGGTGGCTAGGAGTATTCAAAGTAGATATAGAGAATTTTGATATATTGTATTGGATTTTGCATCAAACACCAATACCTGATGTTATTAAGAGACAACATGCAGCAGAAGAGCTATTTGTTGAAGGATTTGGGAACTATAAGATTGAGAGACACATAGCTGGTGACTTAAAGACACTCAAATGCATGTACAATGTGTCAAAGGGAGCCAACTTCAGATCTCCTTGCCTATATTGCATGCCCCGAGCTATAGAGTTTAACTCAAGTAATTGGAATAGATCTCCCTCTAGGTACAAAAAAGATCCACAATTTTAGCTAGTGCTAGATATTCCTTTAGTGAATGCCCATATGTATACACTTCATGTGCTTTGCAAGATAATTGAAAAGCTTATTTATACTTATATAGGGTTTTCATGAGAGCTAAAGCTATTATCACCTAAAATAGATGCTATAGCACATATTGAAAAAGTCCAAATTGGTTTGCATAGTGGTAATATTGTTATTGAAGTAGATCTTCAAAATTCTAAGGATGGCAATTTTAGTCTCCAAAAAAGCCATCTATTGATGGAGTGAAGGCTAAAAGGTTCCTAGGCTTTCATGGGAGACTTGGCAAGATAAACTCTAGAAATGCTGACTCAATTATTAGATAAAATCAATGGGAGTCCTTACATAATGCAATTAAGGATCATGCTGATAATGAACAAGCTTGGAATAGAAAAGCCAATGTTTGAGAAACACTAGACAAAATATTCTTTTATTGTAATAAAACAAAATGAAATGATATGCTAGTTTTGCCTAAAATCTAATATTTTTGGACCATCCATACTATACACATTAACACTAGTGATTAATATGACTCATAACTCTCGTTCATGTTGTAACTTCTGTGAAGGGTGGCTATGGTCTTGTCAATCCGAGAAAAATATCGAATTACGACTCTCGATTTTTTAATATATTTTTAATTAAATAAAAATTGTTAGTTATTAATGTTAGTTAGTTTTTACTTTAGTTAGTAATCTTACTAACTTATTAATTGACTAACTAACTTTTCAACTAACTAACTAATTTTTAATTGCGTGGAAATATTACATAAATCTTATAAATTAAAGATTTATGCAAATAATCAAATATGTCTACGGCCTAATATAGCTAGCAGATAGGTAATGATCACAATCTTCATGCCATTACATGTTTTTGTGGATTTTTTTAATGATGAGGAGGTTCAAAAGAGAACATCAATGTTGATATGCAAATCAAAGATATGTATGGACTTCCTAGGTTAGAACTGGAATATAAAAAAAGTGTATGGGATTATGTCCAAAGTGGAACATAAATCTATTGTTTGCAAATATATTATTGCATCACAAAACTTTATTCTAATAACCTTATATTACATGAGATGGCCTTATGTGAATGGAAAGTTCATGGCAATTGATCAAGACTTACAAGATGATGTTGATATTCTTATGATGATATTGGAGGTTGAGTGTTATAAAATCTGAGATACACGCTCAAGTTTCTTATAAAAATATATATATGGCAAATATTATGTTGGCACAGAGGGAGAATAGATGAGAGAAAAGAAAGATGTAGAGAGAGAGGTAGAGAAATTGGCAACACACTAGGGATTGGAAGATGGGCCAGTTTCCCCCCTTGTGGAGTAATATTATTGACAAGGAGCAAGCTCCTCCGTTACACATAAGCCAGTTCTTACTTGTAGATCTTGGAAACAAGATCATGGTTTCTTGCACGATATACAACCAACTAACACTTGCACAACTTGGAAGTTGGCACCTTTTGATCCTTCTTAAGTCTCCTTCTCTCCTATACAATATGTGTAGGGCTCTCCTCTTGGCGCTTGATTTCAGCAAAGCTTCCGCAGCACTTGCACCTTCTCTTCTCCTCTTGGAACTTGATTTCAACAGGGCTTCCACAGTACTTGCACCTTCTCTTCTCCTCTTGGATACATGCAAAGTGATGCTTCCTTCTACCTCCCCCTTACACCTAAAGAGAGCCTCCTCTTTTATAGGCTTTCAAGAGCTTCTCTTCTTGGAGAGAGAGTCGAGTTGTTCTTCATACAAAATATGGTTGTTCCACTCTGCAGCACTAATTTCGAGATATCTCTTTGTGCATTGTTTGGATGAAAAAACTTCCAACACAAAAGTTGTAGATCTCGTTGTTTCCGATAACCTTCGTGGTTCATTTTTAGAGATCGTTTTTCTATGGCGAGATATTTTAAAAATGGATTTTCCAAAAAACTGCTTTTTAAACTGTACTCTTAACTTATGGTCCATGCAACCACTTTGAGTCATAGATAAGGAGAGTTCATTAGATTGCCTTGGGCCTCAACCTTAAGATTGAATTCTACACAAAATCTTGTGTCATTTTAGACCTTAGAAAGAGAAAATCACTTCTCTCCTCACTTCCAGAGAATCACGTTTCTCGTCTTTCTCTCGTCTTTCTTAGTGAGAGAATTCCCTCTCCTGTCTTTCTTAATGAAAGAAAAGACCTTAAACGTTGACTTGTAGGGGAGAGGATGACCCCAAATAAATGCAATGCTCATTACACACAAGTAAAACATTTCCAGGCATCCCTAGATGCACACATAAATACATAACACAATGGTAATGCACTTTCTCTTCTTAGCATCTTCATTTATGTGTAACTCCTTGGTTCTTGTATACACTCTTACACTTAGCAAACACTTCTTTCCCCCTTCATAACTTGTACTGCATGTACCAGATATCCCCGTCATAGTGCTTTGATCACCCCATTAAGTGATACGCTAGGAATACTGGTCTCTAAATGGTCTCATGACCATGCTAGATCATCATCAACACTTAAAGAAAAGTGAGTCATTAATTTATTGACGTGAATTTATTAAATAGAGAATGTGTAATAAGCAATCAATTTAGTTGTTATAAAATTTGAGATACACACTCGACTTTCTTATATACTTAAAATATATATGACGAATATTATATTGGCACAGAGGGAGAATAGATGAGAGAAAAGAAAGATGTAGAGAGATAGGTAGAGAAATTGGCAACACACTAGGGATTGGAAGATGGGCCAGTTTCCCCCCTTGTGGAGTAATATTATTGACAAGGAGCAAGCTCCTCCGTTACACATAAGCCAGTTCTTACTTGTAGATCTTGGAAACAAGATCATGGTTTCTTGCACGATATACAACCAACTAACACTTGCACAACTTGGAAGTTGGCACCTTTTGATCCTTCTTAAGTCTCCTTCTCTCCTATACAATATGTGTAGGGCTCTCCTCTTGGCGCTTGATTTCAGCAAAGCTTCCGCAGCACTTGCACCTTCTCTTCTCCTCTTGGAACTTGATTTCAACAGGGCTTCCACAGTACTTGCACCTTCTCTTCTCCTCTTGGATACATGCAAAGTGATGCTTCCTTCTACCTCCCCCTTACACCTAAAGAGAGCCTCCTCTTTTATAGGCTTTCAAGAGCTTCTCTTCTTGGAGAGAGAGTCGAGTTGTTCTTCATACAAAATATGGTTGTTCCACTCTGCAGCACTAATTTCGAGATATCTCTTTGTGCATTGTTTGGATGAAAAAACTTCCAACACAAAAGTTGTAGATCTCGTTGTTTCCGATAACCTTCGTGGTTCATTTTTAGAGATCGTTTTTCTATGGCGAGATATTTTAAAAATGGATTTTCCAAAAAACTGCTTTTTAAACTGTACTCTTAACTTATGGTCCATGCAACCACTTTGAGTCATAGATAAGGAGAGTTCATTAGATTGCCTTGGGCCTCAACCTTAAGATTGAATTCTACACAAAATCTTGTGTCATTTTAGACCTTAGAAAGAGAAAATCACTTCTCTCCTCACTTCCAGAGAATCACGTTTCTCGTCTTTCTCTCGTCTTTCTTAGTGAGAGAATTCCCTCTCCTGTCTTTCTTAATGAAAGAAAAGACCTTAAACGTTGACTTGTAGGGGAGAGGATGACCCCAAATAAATGCAATGCTCATTACACACAAGTAAAACATTTCCAGGCATCCCTAGATGCACACATAAATACATAACACAATGGTAATGCACTTTCTCTTCTTAGCATCTTCATTTATGTGTAACTCCTTGGTTCTTGTATACACTCTTACACTTAGCAAACACTTCTTTCCCCCTTCATAACTTGTACTGCATGTACCAGATATCCCCGTCATAGTGCTTTGATCACCCCATTAAGTGATACGCTAGGAATACTGGTCTCTAAATGGTCTCATGACCATGCTAGATCATCATCAACACTTAAAGAAAAGTGAGTCATTAATTTATTGACGTGAATTTATTAAATAGAGAATGTGTAATAAGCAATCAATTTAGTTGTTATAAAATTTGAGATACACACTCGACTTTCTTATATACTTAAAATATATATGACGAATATTATATTGGCACAGAGGGAGAATAGATGAGAGAAAAGAAAGATGTAGAGAGATAGGTAGAGAAATTGGCAACACACTAGGGATTGGAAGATGGGCCAGTTTCCCCCCTTGTGGAGTAATATTATTGACAAGGAGCAAGCTCCTCCGTTACACATAAGCCAGTTCTTACTTGTAGATCTTGGAAACAAGATCATGGTTTCTTGCACGATATACAACCAACTAACACTTGCACAACTTGGAAGTTGGCACCTTTTGATCCTTCTTAAGTCTCCTTCTCTCCTATACAATATGTGTAGGGCTCTCCTCTTGGCGCTTGATTTCAGCAAAGCTTCCGCAGCACTTGCACCTTCTCTTCTCCTCTTGGAACTTGATTTCAACAGGGCTTCCACAGTACTTGCACCTTCTCTTCTCCTCTTGGATACATGCAAAGTGATGCTTCCTTCTACCTCCCCCTTACACCTAAAGAGAGCCTCCTCTTTTATAGGCTTTCAAGAGCTTCTCTTCTTGGAGAGAGAGTCGAGTTGTTCTTCATACAAAATATGGTTGTTCCACTCTGTAGCACTAATTTTGAGATATCTCTTTGTGCGTTGTTTGGATGAAAAAACTTCCAACACAAAAGTTGTAGATCTCGATGTTTCCGATAAACCACGTGGTCCATTTTTAGAGATCTTTTTTCTATTGCGAGATATTTTAAAAATGGATTTTCAAAAAAACTGCTTTTTAAACTGTACTCTTAACTTATGGTCCATGCAACCACTTTGAATCATAGATAAGGAGAGCTCATTAGATTGCCTTGGGCCTCAACCTGTACTTTAAACTTATGGTCCATGCAACCACTTTGAGTCATAGATAAGGAGAGTTCATTAGATTGCCTTGGGCCTCAACCTTAAGATTGAATTCCACACAAAATCTTGTGTCATTTTAGACCTTAGAAAGAGAAAATCACTTCTCTCCTCAATTCCAAAGAATCATGTTCTCTCGTCTTTCTTAGTGAGAGAATTCCCTCTCTCGTCTTTCTTAATAAAAGTAAAGACCTTAAACCTTGACTTGTAGGGGAGAGGATGACCCCAAATGAATGCAATGCTCATTACACACAAGTAAAACATTCCTAGGAGTCCCTGGATGCACACATAAATACATAACACAATACTAATGCACTTCCTCTTCTTAGAACTCAATCCACCTTCATTTATGTGTAACTCCTTGGTTCGTGTACACTCTTACACTTGGCAGACACTTCTTTCCCCCTTCATAACTTGTACTGCCTATACCAGATATCCCCGTCACAGTGCTTTAATCACCCCATTAAGTGATACACTAGGAATACTGGTCTCTAAATGGTCTCATGGCCATGCTAGGTTATCATCAACACTTAAAGAAAAGTGAGTCATTAATTTATTGACATGAATTTATTAAATAGAGAATGTGTAATAAGCAATCAATTTAGTGACATTGAGGATGAGCTCTTAATGATGCTCAACGTAAGGACAAATGTCTCTTTACATCAAGTGTGAATGGACCTAACGAATGAGGACCTAAAGATCCCTACTTCTTATTTGTTCAAGTGCAATGGTTACAAGGTAAATAGATTATGTAATCCAAAAGTGTAGTACATTTTCTAAGATACATTTTTCATGTTTGCAAATAATGTGAAATCATGATTAACCTTATGTGCAGGTGTTCCAAAGAAAAGAGAGAAATTCTTTATCTAAGGACATTCACACTACACAAGTTTTTCTCTTGCCTCAACCTATCCAATACTAAAAATGGAAATACAAATGCAAAATTGTAAGAATGACAAAAAAAAGTGATACAAAAACTATTTGAATTTCATTTCCAATTATGGCAATTTGATTACAAAAGCTCTGGATCATGTACAAGAGGGAAATTTTTTATTTGAATACTATAATCTTGGCATATTTATAATCTTTGCATCCTCTCTATATTAGAATTGTCCAAATAGTCAATGTTTTCAATCAAGTGCACATCATCTAGGACAATGGCATTGGGATGGGGATATGACATTCTAACGACTCAGGGTTCTGGGCATGGAGCTGGAGAGTCATACACAGGTGGTATTGAGAGATTTTGATGAGAAGTGCAGTTGATTAGATTTTGAACAATCTTTGCTTCTAAACAGAATAAGTTCATCATCTGTACAAGTTGCTAAGTGCTCACCCTGCATAAAATCGTAGAAATGAGACTAAATATAAGATTGTTAAGGCTATGAAGAGTTAAATTAACAAAAAGTAAACTTGCATCGCCCGTTTGTTGCCCAAGTAGATGTTCCAAGAGCAGTTTTGATTGTAGCAAACTCTCCATCTGCAGCTATGGCCGTTATCCTACTCCAACACTCTACAAAGAATAATTTTTTTGTTGTCCAACATTTTATGGTCTTGAACCACTGCCTTGAAGCCCTTTACTAGCTTTTTCAAAGAATTGCTTTGATAAAGGAAAACATAATTAGTGCTTCTCTTTCTCCCCCTCTCCCTCTCATGGAACTTATTGATTCACATTGTCACAGTATCCTTCAATTGAGTTGGCTAGAAAGCATCTATGTGTGGGAATATCATAAACAATCAGGCTCCAATGAGATCTACAAGGCAAGGAGGACAATAAAGTTTGGCAATTAAAAAAAGATTTGAGATAACTTAAAAGAAACATACCAAAAAGGCCTTACCTTTCATGGTATGCCATAACTAGATGTGGTACGAGATCCAAATTGCAATCTCAGTACCACGAGCATACGTCCTAATATAATGTTCTCTCCTAGATCAAAACTATCGATAGGAGAGAATCTATGATGAAAACCTTCTCTTGAATTTGAAACCCCCCCTCACATTGTCTAGGTCTCCCTTTGCCGATTGGTGTTTCTCATGTAGTCGTGTTTGCAGATATGGATGCTACACAAGTGCAGCATATGGAGGGGACTCCTAAGCCTGCAAGAAGTGAAGCCAACCCTAATGCTTTGGCACAAGATCCTGCTAGTATTGAAGGCACTCCTAGCACTTTGGAACAAGAGCCTAGGAGGAGTGGATGTAGTCCTGAGGAGATGCTTGTAGATCCTTGGTCGAGTGGAACAAGAGCATCTGCTACCACAAGTATTCTAGGTGTCTTCTATTGCTGATATTGTTGTGGAGGAATGGATCAAGGCCTTGCGAGTCTACCTCAAGGAACATGAGGCCACTTTTTTGGAGCCTACAAAATGTTCACATGAATGATGCCTTTGTTGATAAAATCCAAAGGAAAATATTCTATAAGGTAGTGCTAAGGGTTCCTAAGGGCATGAACAAGGCAGATCTACAGTGCCCTATACACAATCAGAAGTGTCGTCTTGTCGAGTATGTTCACGTGTTTGTATGATTTCTACATGTGTTACTAGGGGATGAAGAGAAAGAGCCTATAAATATCCAAGACCTATAAAATACACAACATCCCTATGAAGTGGAGACAGAGGAAGTGCAAGAGGTTTCACAGCTAGTAGATGTGGCTAGTGAGAGAGAGCAAAGTGCTCAACTTGATGTTGAAGCTTTGAGAAGCGAGAACATAGAGGTAGTGGGTTCTATTGTTGAGCAAGAGGCTGAGGAGGACGTTGGTAAAGTTCCCACAACTCTGCTCCCCACCTTCCCTATTGGCAAAAGGTACTATGTTCTCTTGTCCAATATCCAAGCCCTTTTTAACATTAGGAAGGAGTACTGCCTAGCCATTGTTGCACAAAATCTAGAAACAAATTCTAATCTTATTGTACCAGATTGGGATAAGTATCTACTTGTGGATTCAAATGTCAAGAAAACTGAATACCTCTCTGCAACAAAGAGTTTGACCATGATATACAAGGATGCACTCTAATATGAGGCATCCATTCCTTCAGAGGAAAAATTCGAGGCAACACAAAAAAAATTATGTATCTCACTTGGACAGATCAAGACTTCTAAGTCCTTGCAAATCATCCAATCATCCATTCAAATATGGAGTGAGGAGTTGCTCATTTCAAATGAAAATCAGAAGTTTTGTTTCACAAACTGTTCTCATTCAAATACTGTGTTGATTTCCATAAAAATTTTCCTAAGACTCACTAGGTATATTTGCTATTTTTCAGTTTGTCGTGTACAAAGATGGTTTCATTGGCCATGCAAGTGGCAAACAGAAGGGAGGTTTAGGCAAGCACTTTGCCTTAGGCCATTATATCAAAGACCTCACCTCTACAAATTTCATTGCGTTCCACCACAAGTTCTCCAAGGATAATGCAGAGTTCCCTCTTTCTGCATTGAAGACCCTGTTAAGATATCTTGGAGGGTATCCTATTAGGTGGAATGTAAACAATATAATTTTTTGGAGAAACAGGAAGCTATGAGAATTTTTTGTCAAGGCCCTGGTTTCCACAAACTAGGTGCCAAATACCACTCAGCTTACACATCATTCGGGCTAATGAGTGGGATCAAGGATCCCAATATGCTTGCAGAATATGGAAAAAGGCACTTGCTCAGAAGTAGATCAATTCTGAAAATTGATCAACAATCTTTAAATGAACTAGAGAAAAATTTACAAGAAGAAACAGGGCCATCTTCAAAGAGGCCAAGAGTAGAGGGGAGTGAGCTTCATTATTGTATACTCAAGAATAGTTGTTTTTTGGAAAAAGTAAGTTTTATATTTGTTATATAAAATGTTTCTTCCAAATATAGATAACTGGTAAGTACTCTTCTATGTCAAAATTTCTACAAACACCTTGAGTTAACTGTTGGTTATGGGTATCCAAGTTTTTCCTTGCCTTTGTCTAGCCATGTAGTATGTTTGATTGATGCATCAGAATTCTCCCACAAATATTTTCTTCTTTATCTCTCCAAATATTGCATTGCTTTGTTGATTTCAAATGTTCTTAGTGCTTCTTTTCTATTAGCTTTATAGATAATTTTTTTGCACGTCCATTGGTATAATTCTTCTAAACTATTGACTTTCTCTACTCCTCCACCATGTCTTGTATGGTTGAAATAGATGGTACGCACTTGATAATAAGTTTTCTCCATACCTTGAGTTGACCACACCAATAAATTTCCATATTCCTTGGCAAATCGAGGGGTGTGGTTATATATAATGTGCTATCAAATCATAAGAAAGGATGCCATATTAGTGCTTCATGCACCTGCAATTAAGCTATTATAGTTTATCAAATATTATGAAGATAGCGTACCATGTAGTGGGTAATGTGTTGATTTGTCCATGCACTAACCATTGACCTTTTAAATGCATCCAATATTGTGAATATATTGTCATCAAACTAGACACTAAACTATTTTGGATTGTGCTTTGAAATTTTTGGATGGAGTGCCCTATTCATCAAGGTGATGGTGACCCCTTCAAGCTTTTTATCCTTCACAATTTGGCACTCATCAAGCTTGAGTACAAATTTCAAGAGATCGTATCACATTCATCAAGAGTCACCTCAAATAATTGAATAGAGTATGACTATAGGACCTCCAAGTTGTAAAATGTATTGTTGTATTTGTTGTAAACCATCATCTCCCCTAGTGCCAAATGATGCATATCTTTGATATGAAATGGAGCCACAAGGAGTTGTAGAACTTGATCATTCACTTATTTTCGCATTCTTTTGAGTGAGATTAGGTTTGACAATATCAATCCTTAGAGCTTAGCTTCCTTCATCTTCCTATAAAAATATTTGTAAATAGTTGTGTATCCCCTGCTAGATATACCTGCCTCATCCAACAAAGCTTGCATATCACTTGAGCTAAGTTTACTCCCTCTCAAGAAAATCTCAATCTCTTGTTTTTCAAGATTTCGATACTTTGGATCCTTCAAGATTTCTTTGATAGCTTTCTTATTTAGAAACATTTTAAAGTGTTCAATTGATGCCCCTATGCTTGAAGTCATTTATTCATTAGGTTGTAAGAATTGAAAATTATCTATCCCTAGATCCATGTAGCTAGGCATGTAAGCAAAAACCCTTATATCTTCTTCCTTCTCCACCGAAAATTTTTCTTCTCCACTCCTCTCCTTGTCCCTCACTGTCTCACACTTTCTCACTCTCTCACACTCCCTCACTATCTCATACTTCCTCACTCTCTTTCTCTCCTTCATACTCTCACAACGACCACAAAAAAAGATAAGAACAAAGTTGCCACACTCATGAATAGCTTCCACATTAGTTCTCATCATTTTTATACATGTTTGATTAGGGTTTCACCCCTTTTTTGGGCATCTAGCCCACTCTACTAGCTTCATGTCCATCCCACTTTGCATACAATTAGGTGTTCTTATGGGCTTAGTTGGATTTTTTCAAAAATTAGTGCACACAATTTGCACAAGACTGAGTCCATTCTCATTTTCCAAAATCAACATATTTAAAAGAATTTCCATATCACATAATTTGAAAAATTTTGTAGCTCACTTTGCATGCTTCAGAGACTAACAATTGTTTTCATAATTTCCTGAAGTTAAGGCATGCATTATTGTTTTTGTGAAGCCTAAATGAGACTTTGATCTTCTCATGAATGAAAAGGGGATGCATTTCTTAAAAGGCTAAACTAGGATGCATTATATCAACCTATTTATGAGCCTTTGCATTCCATGCATTACTTTTATCCCTTCATGAGCCTTAGTCTATTTGAGGTTAAATAGTCTATTAACATTTATCTTACGCATACAAGGGATTAGATATATTTCTTTTTAATAGTTAAAATTATATATTGAAATTGTCCTGTCAAGACCGGATGTGACCCATCATAGGGCGGTTTTCTTATCATAGAGGAAGAAACTTCTATAAGGATTTGAATGCAGGATAGCTATCCAAGGCATGTTGCTTTGCAATTGGTGAATATAGCTATGGCTAGAACAAAAGCCATTGCAAGGAAGTAGAAAGTTCATCTTAGGTAGATTGCTCACAAGATTTGTTAAGGTTCCAAGCCATCTAAGCCACCAACAAAACATAAGAGAAGCTTTTCACAAGGTGTGAGATGTCTAAGAGAAATCAAGGCCCTTAAGATTGTAGTTCTAAAAATTCCATTCCAAAGATTTGTTTGGGATAATTTTGATAAGCATAGTCTCAACAATTTTAGGTGAAAAAGGAGTGCTCTCAATTATATCTAGGAGGTTACAGAGGATTTATACCATGAAAAGTAAGTAGTTTGGTATTTTGTCTAATTTCAAGAGAGTCTACTTTTCAATATTTTATTGACATATGATTTTTTTGAGTTCTCATTGGAGCTTGATTGCAATAGATTGCATTGATAAGTAGTATTTTTTAAATCAATTATTTAAAAGGAATTCATGGAAATTCTATGATACTTTCTTGTCTCTCAACAAAACGATAATACTTCTCATATTCTACCCATCAACTTGTGCCTTTCTTCATCATCAAATTGTCAACAAGAGGAAACCATAAATTTGTCCTCTAACTATCTAATAGCCTATGGAAACACATGCATTCACATAGTACTTGCACCACAACCTATATATGGATTGGATCCTCAAGTGTGAGACAACACTCCAAGCTTTTCTGGAGTTCAATCCCAATCCATTAAAATGTGTTATGCATGCAAAAAACAAACTAGCACTCCCCTAAGGGGAGAAAGAATGAGAGGTTTCCCTTGTAGGCACAAGCAAATGTGGCAATTTGTAGTTTCTACCCAAAGCTACAATCTTCTATTGTTGACGTATCTGACCATCCCATTTAGATCTGACCAACCTAACGCTAGAAGATCCCAATCTAAAGATCCCTATCTAACCCCAATCACCACTCCTACTTGATATTTGACATCCAAAATACCTCCAACTACCATGGTAAGCCTCAATGACAACCATTGTTGTCATCATAATGGCCATATGACTTCCCCTACTATTTCTTATTATAGTGCAAGTTGAAGCATGGTACCTTTGATGAAGAGTGCCATGCAACTAGTAGTTGACTAAGAGGGGGTAATGTTAATCACAAAATAGGAAAAGTGAAAAAGGTAATTGTGACAAAGCAACAAATAGTAAAAGGTGGATACCACAAAAGAAACAAGGCAAACAAAAGGCCAAATCCAATAAAGGTATAAGGCAATGGGAAAATTTTGGAAAATTAATATCATTTTGATCTACTTATGGCATTTTTTATCAATCTATATAGTTATGTAATTATTTATGATATTATTTTGAGATCTAGGATCAACTCTCATGCAAGTTAATGATATTTTTCAATGTTAGAGAGGAAGACCCACAATAGGACAAGGTTGCATGGTCACTAGTTTTTTTCCATAGTTTTTGTCCACTTTCAAGAGATTAATCCTAATTAATTTAAAGTTATGTGCATAGAATAAGAAGGACTAGTTAAAAGCCAAATAGAAGGGCATGGTGCCAAACTCAACCCATGTATTAAAAAAAGAAAGTCAATGGATAAGCTCATTTTTGTATTTGCAAAATTGATAGCTTTCTTCTTTTTGGTTCTATCCTATCTTCTTATGCATAATTTGAGAGTGAGGAAGAATGAGAGTGAGAGTGAGAGAGTGAGGGAGAAACTAGAAGAGTAAAGCTTCTCTCTTGTCTTGCATTCTACTCTTTTTCCTTGTCTTGTTCTACAAGTATTAAGTGAGAAGTGGATTCGAGATGAGGTTGAGATATCTCTTCGTCTTCTCTATGTTTCCTTTCTTCCTTGGAGCCCTCAAGGAGTGCATCAGATGTAATTGAGTGTAGATTAGATCAGGGAGCCACACGGATCATGGGGCCATTGTAAAGCCTTTGAATACATTTGGACTACAATGTATGAGGGTGAGAAGGTGAGTCTGCTATGAGCTCTTTGTTATTTTCTTTCTTGCTTGTTTGTGATTGGACTGTATGAATAGATTGTGTGAGAGGAAATTAAGTCCAAGAGCATCGAACCTCCTAAAATAATTGGATTTTTTTCAAAATCCCACTTGTTGTCACATGTGTAGCCTAGTACTTAGCATGCTAAGTGCAAAGCAGCAATTTGCAATATCTAGGTATATTTTTCATCTCTCGCCTTTTTGCCTACAAGGTGGCTCCAATGCTCGCCATGGCTTTGGCCCATTAATCATCTCCATCATATCATTAATCATGAAGGCTTACCTAATATGCTTTGCAAACACAAAGGAAGGTGAATCCTTTGCTTGTTTGCCCGAGAGAGAGATGTATTTCTCTCCTATAGCCAAGCAACTCTAATGTGGCCATCCCCATACCTAGTATGCTTGCAAACACAAAGAAAGATGAATCATTCACTTGCACAAAGAGAGAGAGAGAGAGAGAGAGAGAGAGAGAGAGAGAGAGAGAGAGAGAGAGAGAGAGAGAGAGAGAGAGAGAGAGAGAGAGAGAGAGAGAGAGAGAGAGAGAGAGAGAGATGTACCTACTTCTCTAGAAGTGATGAAGGGCATGCCCTCACCTCAAACAAAGTGCTAGGTGAGATGATTTTACAAATCCATAAGCCCAAGAGATATGATTGTGCAAACCCATGTGCTCAAATGGAGGTTGACTAGCAAAAGCCATGGTATATGAAAAAGCACTTGCAAAGGTGGAGAGAGAGAGAGAGAGAGATCTTACTATTTCTCAAGAGAACTTGCCATTCCTCTCGCAATTAATATTTTAAAAATGGGATAATTTTAAAATCTATCATTACAAAATTTCCTAAATTTTTAAATTCCAATTTGGTGACCCTATCATGGGGCCTTTCTAAACCTATTCCTATCTCTCAACATTTGTGTCTCATCCTTGCACATTGATTGTCTCATCCCTTCACATTGCTTACTTTCCTACATTGAGAACTATATATATATATATATGCAAATCAAACCTCTAGAACTTCCTCACCCTCAACTAGCATATGTGTTATGCCAGTCAAATGTGTAGGTCCAAACCTACCATTGTTGGAATATCAAAGTGGCAACATGGAAATGTATGCACAAGAGGGAGAAGAAAGCTCACAAAGTACAAGAACAAAATCTTGATTACTAAGTTGCTTATGGATTACAACTAGCACACTCTCTCATCTACCTTTAGAGAGTCCTTTAGGTGGTTTATATAGCATTGGGAGCTAGGGTTAGGGTTTTGCTTGTCCTCTAGTCCATTCACACCTCACCTTCCCTCGTGCACCCTTGCTTACACTGAGTTCCCATGCTACACTTCTAACACCCCCCCCCCCAATGCCAAGGTAGCATTGGATTATATAGCATGTAAATAGTCCCCTCCCCCCTATGACACACTAGGAGTGCATAGAGTACTTTTACCCACTTTGTGTTCGTCACCCACAGTTGGCATCGTGATCCCTGGCAGTCAAACCAGCCCCTTTGCTTGCAAGAAGGCACTTTGCTAGAAAAGAGAATAGAAAGTAAGATAGCTTTGAGAATGAAAGAGAGTACTTGTATTATGTTGGCGCAAGGCTCGGATGGAGGGAGGAACACCCAGGCATTTGCAAGATGATAAGTTATTACAATGCTTCTTGTGCGCTTGACCTCCTAGGAGTGAGTAGAGTACTTTTTCCCACTTTGCGTTCATCACCCACGGTTGGCACCATGATCCCCCGTAGTCAAACCACCACCTTTGCTTGCTAGAAAAGAGAATAGAAAGCAAGATAGCTTTGAGAATGAACAAGAGCACTTGTATTATGTTGGCACAAGGCCTGGGTGGAGGGAGGAACACCGAGGCATTTGCAAGATGATAAGTTGTTACAATGCTTCTTGTGTGCTTGATCTCCCTCATACCCTCCCCCCCTAATGAATTAGTGGGATGCCTTTGTAAAGTAGGCTGCAAGAATTTTTATGGAAAGATGATACAACAGATACTAAAAAAGGCAATCATCAGGTGCTTGAGAGACAAAGTTGGCCTCCAATTATTTTGGTACTTCACGAGAGTTAGGATATTTACTTGTGATATTTCCTATTTGTTTACATTTTTTGTACTTCATCTTGTTAGGATATTTTTTCCTATAGTTTCTTACAATATGTCCCTTTTTAATGCAAAATGAACATTTAATAGTAGTAGTATGGACTAAGAGTTGATCAGGGGTTGTTGAGATAGATGCTGAGTTGGTCCCACCTTCCTTTTGATTTCTTTTCTCCTCATCTAGACAAGATTTTATGACACATTTGGTACATTTTTTAGGATAGTTACAAGAGTTGAAAATACTTTCCTTATAGCTTTTAACAATATAGTAATAACATCTTTTTCAACAACATCTGAAGCTTGGACCGTAACTAATTGGGCCATTAGTCCCTTCATGTGGGAAATAAACTTTTCCAAGTCAAATCCCTCCTTGTATTACAAGCTCAAAGACTCTATTTTGAGGAAGATTTTGGAGTTCTTTCCTCTTGCACCATATAAATTATCAAGTGTAGAGGTGACTAGGCCCTTTTTCCCATTGTCCTCCTATCTTCCTAGCTTCCTTCTTATCGCCCATCTACCTTTATAATTCACACGAGTGAGAATCATGGTGCGCCTTGCGCTCTTTTACAAAATATTGAATTGTGCTTTTTCTTGTGTGCCTCTCTCCTTGATTTAGGACTTTTTTGCACTTCTTGTGATTTCAGATTCTTCTTGGCGCACCTTCATCTTTCGTTTCACTTTTGCCTTGGCTTTGTCTTCTACTTTAGATTTTTCAAATTTTCCACCTTGTTCGTCTAAGGGTTAACATTACCCCCCTCCTAGACAAGTGCGAGTCCCATGGCACTCACCATTGTAGGTAGAAAGCTTTGGCATGCACCGAAGACGTGGGTGGAAGGGACTATTGTGGTTTGTTATGGAGGATTTTTGGTGGTGGTGTGGATGAAGGTCGTTGGGGGCACTTTGTTGGCATGATTAGTTAGTGATAGGGTTGTTGAAGTTGGTGATAGGGCTGGTTTTTGTTGGGAGTTGCACTCATGGGTTGGCACAGGTGTTGATGTTCTGGGGATTCTGAGCGACGATTCTTTGGTGGGCTTTCAGGATGATAAATGATAAGAATTCATGTAATGAAAGCAATCAACCATGGAATGAAATCTAACTGAAATTGAAAATTAACTAAGCTACAACAAAGAATTAACAAATCTATTGCACCAAGACATCCTCATAATGTATTAATGGTTGGGGATTCAAGAATACATGACGGCCATGGCTGAGTGCTTCATAGGCTAGAAAGAAGCTAACCCAAGAAAATGGTAAAGCCAAGATTATTGAATGATCAAAGATGTCTTGCCTTTGGCCTCTAGTCCCTTTTATTCTAACCCTCTTCCAAACTTAAGGGCTGTTCACACATGTACACATAGGCTAAAGCTAAATTTACAAAGGCTGGAATTAATCCAAGGTGCAAATATTAATGTTGTATTTTTCCTTCATGACAAACCATCCCTTCCTGAAAATGGTTTTGTCCTCAAAACCAAGAAGTAATGGCCTATATCCAAGTCAAGAATGATAGTAATCATGCCCATTCATCTTCCAAATGATAAGAAAGCTCTGTCCATGAAAAGAAGACCTTTTGCATGCCAAACTGTGAGAAAATTGGCTGCTGTCCAAACAGGGCTGATTCACTAAAACTGCCATAACTTTTGATATATTGGTCCAAATAAGGCATACGAGGTGTGGAAACGAAGTATACACTCCCAAGCATCACCCCATAGCATCAAAATCAAATTTTGATGAAGTCAGGACAGTTTTATTGTCTGCAGAAATTTCATACAGCAAGCTGTCTCTGCACAGTCACTGCATACTGCATCACATATCATCCTGTAATAGCCAAGGAAAGTTACTAACATAAGTGGATGGTTGCCAAGAAGACTCTTCAATGGGGATATTCTTCCACTTAATAAGATACTCAATGAGAGTACGATCTCTGAGAACTTTCTCTCTCTTTCCAATAATGCTTTCAGGTTCATATATGATCAGTCATGCCTCATCCAATGGTGGTAACTCTTCCAATACTTGTACATCGGGCCCAACATACTTCTTCAGCTGTGAAATATGGAATACATCATATATTCTAGTGGAGGATGGTAGCTGAAGTTTATAAGCAAGCTCTCCAATTTTGTCCAGAATCAAATATGGTCCATAAAACCTATGAGCAAGCTTGTTATTCCCACCCTTTAGTGAAGCATAATGCGTCTTGGGCACTTTGAGAAATACCCAATCTCCAACCTTGAAGTCTAAATGTCTTCTTTTCTCATCAGCATAGACCTTCATTACGTCTTGTGCTTTCCTTATGCTGTCCTTGCATTGCCTCATGAGCAACTCCATTCTTTCCAACTCTTCCTTTGCTTGTGGGTTGATGTCTTCATGGAATAAAACTGATGGAAGTTGAACTTTATACCCATAAAGAGCTTCAAACGGAGACATCCCAATGCTCATGTGATGCGTGTTATTATAGCAAAATTCAGCAAGGTGGATCCAACGATCCCATGAAGCTTGTGTGTCATGACAATAATGCCTAAGGTACACTTCCACCCAATGATTTACTCTCTCCGTTTGCCCATCAGTCTGAGGGTGATAGGCCGTGCTAGGAGTGAGGAAAGTACCCATAGAGGAGAATAGACTTTTCCAAAAGTTGCCCATAAACTTCGAATCACGGTCTGATACTATTCTCATAGGCATACCATGTAGTTTGAACACACCTTCCATAAATTGCTCGGCGACTTGTCTTGCTGAATATTGGACTTTAGTTGGGATAAAGTGGGCTGATTTGGTCAATCTATCAACTACCACATAGATACTATTCCATCCATGACTGGTAGTAGGCAATCCCGTTATGAAATCCATGGAAATATCTGTCCATTTGCCCGTAGGTATAGGTAAAGGCTGAAGTAAGCCAGCTGGTAATAGAGTGGAATCCTTATTTTGCTGACACTCCAAGCACTGAGATACATACTCTTTAACATCTTTCCATAGACCTTTCCAATAAAAACTTTGATGAACTCTATCAAACGTCTTGAAAAGGCCCAAGTGACCAGCCATTGGCGATGAATGCATCTCTTGAAGCACCTTCAGCTTGAATTTACTGCTGGGAATCAAGTACACTTTACCCTTAAACCATAAGAGGCCATTATGCACTTTAAAATTAGGAAATTCAGCATCACACCCTTGCTGTAATTTCTGTAAAATATGGGCAGCATGCTCATCAAGCACATATTCCTCTTGAATGTCTTCAATCCACTCCTTATAGATGGTGGACACAGTAGATAGACTGCATGCCCACATTCTTGATAACGCATCAGCCACCACATTATCCTTGCCAGCCATGTATGATATTTCAAAATCATATGATTGCAAAGTAGCCAACCATCTCTTTTGCTTGGGAGAAAGATTGGGCTGCGAGAGAAAATATCTCAAGACCCTATGATCGCTTTTGACTTTGAAGTGTGTCCCATAGAGGTAGTGGTGCCATTTCTTGATTGCATGTAAAATAGCAAGCATCTCCTGCTCATAAACATGCATCTCTCTCTCTTTGTCATCAAATTTTATGCTCTCAAATGCAATGACACCATGCTCCTGTACCAAAACTGCTCCCAAACCTCTACCACTGGCATCTGCATAAATGGTAAAAGTCTTGGAGAAGTCAGGGAAAACTAGTATGGGTGCTGAAACAAGCAATTCTTTCAGCTCATTAAAGCTCTTGTCAGCGATCTCATCCCAAAAGAAGGCCTCCTTTTTCAGCCGATCGGTAAGAGGAGCTGCAACATGAGCATAGTTCTTCATAAACCGTCGGTAAAAGGATGACAAACCAAGGAACCCTCTTAATGAAGTGGCATTGGTTGGTGTAGGCCATTCTTTGATGCACTGAACCTTCTTAGGATCCACTTTGATTCCATCTTCTCCCACTATATGACCCAAGTACTCCACTTCCTTTGTCATAAAAGAGCATTTAGTGGCCTTGGCAAACAGTTTGTGTATCCTCAATATGTCAAAGACCTCTTTTACATGCTGCAAATGGTCTTCTTTATTCTTGCTATAGATCAAAATGTCATCAAAGAATACCAAAACTGTTTTAAAGAGCAATGGCTGAAGTATCTTATTCATGAGAGACTGGAATGTGGCTGGAGCATTTGATAACCCAAAAGGCATAACCATAAACTGATAAAGACCCCTCTCCGTCCTGAAGGCTGTTTTGAATTCATCCCCTTCCTTCATGCGTATTTGATGATATCCCGATCTCAAGTCAATTTTTGAAAATACCTTGGCATCCTTCAATTCATCTAAGAGATCATCTATTCTAGGTATGGGATACCTATTCTTGATAGTGACCTTGTTGAGATCGCGGTAATCAATGCACATTCGAAAGGAGCCATCTTTCTTCTTCACAAGAAGGACTGGAGAAGCAAAAGGTGATTGGCTTGCCTTAATGAGACCCATTTCCAAAAGCTCTTTGACTTGGCGTTCTACCTCTTCTCTTTCCACTTTGGAGAGGCGATATGGTGGTTTGTTGATGGGCTTTGTATTGGGCAGCAAGTCAATGGGATGATCCACTTCTCTTTTGGGAGGAAGAGAGGTAGGTGGCTGGAAAATATCATCATATTCTTTCAGCAATTTACAAAGACATGGGTCCATATTGTTGGTAGAAGAAGAGGGCTGATCCTCTTCAATCTTGGAAAGAAGAATGGTGAACATACATGCCTTTGCATTTATCTCTTTCTTAACCTTCTTGGGACTGATCATCTCCATTCTTTTCTTTTCAGCTCCATGTAGTGTTACTTGTTGTCCACACCATTTAAACTCCATTTCCATGTTGTTGAGATCCATGGTAAATCTGCCCAAAGATTTCAGCCAGTTGCAGCCAAGTATTATATCAATGGGACCCATTTCTAATGCAATTAGGCTCACTGATGTAGTGCACAATGGGGAAAGGGTGATAGGTACATTTGGACAGCATTGATTGCTCATCTCAAAATTTCCATTTGCCACTTGGATTTTGAGTGATGTAGGCATTTCATGCGTATTCAATTTCAGCCCATTGAGTGACTTAGCATTAATGAAGCTATGTGTACTTCCCGTATCTATGAGTATATGAGCAGTCCTTCCTTTGATTTGACCTTTAAGGCGTAGGGTATTATCCCCTCTTGAACCACTCCATGCATCACTTGATATGGCACATAGCGATGGATGTAAATCAGTCCATGAATCATCCAAATAATGACCACCCGGGTCGAAAGGAAACCCATCCATCGGATCATAGAACTCATCATGGCCATTCTCTTCATTTTCATGCGCCTCTTCTTGAGTTGTTGTGACATCAAGCTGAGCCAAGCTTCCTTCAATAGATTCAACATCGGAATCATCCTCGATGATCATGCTAATCTTCATATTTTTGGCCTTGCATTTGGACTTATGATCGGGTGACCATTTCTCTCCACATTTGTAGCATAGACCTTTAGCATACATATCTTTGAGCTTGTCATTCGATACATGTTTGCCTTGAGTAGGGACTGAAGTTTTGGCATTTATATCAGTCCTCTTTCCATCAAATCTATTTTCAGCATTAGGTCTGAAATTACTGCTTTGTTTTGACCCAAACACAGTAGGAAAAGTGGGTATCTTGCTGTAGGTATTGCTGAAAGTATTTGATGGCTTCCCAATATGCTGAAAATAAGTTTTAGCATGCCCATAATGGCCTGATGTCCTTGAGAGCTGCGTAGGCTGAAAAGAATGCCCTGTTTTTGGCTGAAAACCCTTGTATTTCTGCCCATAACGTTCAGCCAATTGAATGGCAGCTTGTAGGGATGTAGGATTCATGGCTCCAACTTCAGAAGAAAGAATAGGTTCCAAACCAAATATGTATTTATTCAACTTGGCACTATCGGAGACCCCATGAACATACATCGAGAGGTTCAAAAACTGATTCGAGTACTCTCTAACCGAGAGACCACGTTGCTCAAGTGCATACCACTTTTTCTCTAACCGCTCTTTTTCAATAGGGGAAACAAAGACTTCAATCATAGCATTTTTCAATGCATCCCAAGACAAGAAGTCATGTCCCATCCTCGCCATATATCTCCACCAAGTGTGAGCATAGCCTTCTAGATGAAGGGCTGCAAATTTTACTTTGGCATTCTCGGGTCTTGGGTAAAGGGAAAAATACATCTCTAACTTGTCAAACCACTCCTCCAACTCCGTGGGTGAAGGGTTCTCTCCCTTGAAGTTTGAGATAATTATTTTCTCCTTGTACTCTCTCTCGTATTGAGGAGGTTGTCCATTAGGGTGCTGCTGCCCACTATGGTTTTGTGGCCCAAAAGAATTGCCAAAAGGTCCTTGCCTAGGATATTCATTATTTCCATGCCCTTGTGCATAAGGAGTTTGCTGTCCATAATGCATACCATGACTTTGTGGCTGGAAACAATGTCCTTGAGGATGAAAGTATGTGTTGCTCACATTGGGAGGTTGTCCATGCATCGGTGAATTGAAAGGTGGTTGCTGCCCATTATTTTGCTGATTCCAACCATGATTTGACATGGGACTTGGCCTATTGGCCTGCACTTGAGAAGAGAAATTATGTTGTGGCTGTCCAAAAGCATTTGGGGCTGAATTCACATGTCCATGTGGCTGCCCATAAGAGTTTGGGGCTGAATTAATATGGACTTGCTCATAGCCACCAACATTTGCTTGAGGGTAAAATTGCTTGTAGAAAGAGTTGCACCCATGGATGTCTTCATCATGCTTTGAGTTTGTTTGCACTCTTTCTTGAAGATCCTGCCCATGTGGCTGAAAGTGACCCTTTTGTTGATGGAATTGTGGCTGAAGTGAAGTGGGATGAACAAAATCCTTAGCTTTAGATGATTCTCCAACTTCAAATTGACCTACCACCTTAGGAGTAAGTGGTTTAGGTGGTTCTTCAGCCCTATGCGGGTGTGGGATATTAAGACCAGCTGTAGGCAACATTTTCTCACCAAGAAGTGCTACAAGCTTGTCAATACCCAACCTCATACCCTCGAAACCTGATTTCATATCCTTTATGTCATTTGACAATTGTTGAAAACTGTTTGAATTCATTGAGATATGAGACGTCTCTATGGGTTGATTGGTAGGGGAGTGAGTGGAGCTTGCATCGACCTCATCGTTCTCATAATGCATTCGGTAAATGGCATCTTGAGAAGTGTCATGATGTTCACCCCTTTCCTGTTGATGTTCATCCCTTTCCTGCTGATATTCCTTCAATTCTTCATTGATAGTATCCAAAACAGGGTCTCTCTTCTTATTCCTAGCCATGGGTTGATTTCTGTCCTGAATTTCCTGTAGTAGAAAAACTTGATTATCTTTACTTCTAGAGCTCCAAATTACGAGGTCTCTGGCTCTGTTCAAAGCTTGAAGAGCCCTCTATCCAATGATCTATCAAGTGCAGAAAATGGATGAGTACAGAAATTTCTGTAAGGGATTTTCTGTTGCTGTCTGAAAATTCCTCCAGGCAGTGAATACCCTGTTCTAGTCAATTAATGGCTTGTACCATCAATACCAAGCATGTACCAACTTCATAACCCTGTAGGAGAGTCTCATACGTCTGCCCATACTGAAAATGACATCTGTGACCAGTAAAATGGCTGTCTAACTCAATGTAGACTGCAATCTTTAATGAGGGTATGTATACACACTCTGTTCCAAACTTTAATGCTGAACCATAGTGTCTTTACCATAGGATGCATACATTTTACTGTAGCCATATGTCTTCATACATTTGCCATACCATACATTTGCCAATATCACAAGAACTCACTGTCCATAACTCATGCTGTAGGCTGATTTCAAGTGCCTTTGAGATTTGTACCTGCACCTAAACTTGAAAATACGTGGGATCCGAGACCCGAGGGGTTTGCAAAGTTCCCTCTCGGGCCGGGTTGTGCTCCCCTTCAGGGTCCTCGTCGGTAGGGGAGGGTCACCTCTCTTTTGTCCTACCGACTCGCCCGGCATCCACTTTTCCTCGTGGGCAAGTACATGGCAAGTGAATTCTAGCTCTAAAAATCAGTATGATATGCATGGAATAGGAAGGAAATACAATTGCCTTTCATTTGCCCTTTTCATGATATGCAAGATTGGAATTGAAAAGGCTGAAATGTAAATGAGAAATGGGGAGGTATTTACCTCAGCAGTGACTCACTGCTTACAAAGCTTTTCTCACTTACCAATTGGGTAATGATTTTCTTATGATCAAGAGGCAAAATAGGCAATCAATTTCATGTCAGGGTTAGGCAATAAAGATTGAGTAATGAAGCTCAAGAAATTACTGATTTCAGTGAATGGAAATAGATGGGTAATGCTCATTCATTATGGAAGAGTTTGAGGCATTTAGAGATGGCCATTTCAGTAAATTGAAGAGGTTTAGTAAAGACAATGACTGACATAACCTATAGGCTTCATGTAATGCATTAGGCTATGAATGAAAACTTCATTAATCCTCTTATTTCTCTTCAGCAATTGGAAATGAGATCAGCAACAATTGGATGTAAAGAGAAATTAAGAGTGATTAGAGTACCTCATTTAATTGATTGGAGAAGAGCATTGTTGATGGAATGACCTTCAATCCATAATGCTTGACATAGGTGAGCTGAGCTTGATAATCCAGCAAAAATCAGTCCAAGAGATCTTCAATATTCAAGGATGATCCCTTCCTTGATAAGCTTCAGCTTCATGAATTCCATGAAAGCTCCATGACCCCATGAATGCTCCAAATGAGGGTTGATGAAGACCGATTACCTTCTCTACTTGAAGTAGGTTGCAATAGGTAATAGAGAGGGCTTCAATGTGTCCAAGAGATCCCGAAATTTGAGAGGGAATGCCAAAATTTAATGGCATAAAAGCTTCATGCTGTCCATTGAACACCTAGACCTCCATTGGCTACAATCTCTTCAATGTCGGTCCAATGTTGATGGATTCTTGAAGGGGAATGGTTGAGGAAGCTTCAGAGATGCTTTGCCCACAAAAGCCCCATGAATTTCTTTAAAAATTTCAGGAATCTTTAATGCTGTCCCAGACTGTTACACATAGAGTTTGCAATCTCCATATCCAAGCTCCAACAAAGCTTCAAGCTTCAAGATCAGTCAATGTTGGAACTAGGATGTATGTAGAGGCCTCAGGGAGTATAATAGAGCAAAAACCCTTTGATCTTGATGAAGAAATCTGAGAAATTTGAGTGCTGTCCAAAACTGTCATAAAACTCCATAACCAGGGTTTTGAAGAAGAGGGAAAACTCCAAACTAATAAGGATCTTGAAGAAATTGGTGAAAGATCACTTGCCAAAGGTTTGAAGATCAATAGCAAGGCTCAAGAGGCATCATTACTCTAAAATTTGATCACGCAGTATAAGAGTATGTACTGGCGGCGCAAACAGCGTGAGTACATACTCACATACCAGAAATCAGCAATGGTGCTAAGTAGCTACATTAGCTACTCCACTTGAAGCTCTTGAGGCAGGGAAAGAGGTCATCCAACACATTCTCATGATAGAAGTGAGAAGGAGAAGATCTGATGTTGTCTTTGCCATGGATTCTTGTGGAAAGCTTGAAGAAATGAGGAAAGGGAAGAAGAAGCCCTTCCTTCTCAAAAGTAACCATAGTTAAAATGTCCTGTTACCATTTGTTTGTACACTTACCCCAAATTTTGGCTCAATCTTGATCACGTCCTGCTATTTTGGCTGGAGCCTTCCATTTCTTCCATTGGTAATGCCAAGAATCACCATCTTCATCCTTATTTGTAGCAGACCTTCACATGTAACTCCGGTTTGAAATCTTCATGTCCTGTCAAGTCATGTCACTCAAATTCCTAACTATGGTTTGCTCTCTCTAGCCTAGGAAATTGAATCTAGTACTTGAAAATGACTTCTGCAAGGATCTAAGCTACTGCTCTGATACCAATGTAATGAAAGCAATCAACCGTGGAATGAAATCTAACTGAAATTGAAAATTAACTAAGCTACAACAAAGAATTAACAAATCTATTGCACCAAGACATCCTCATCATGTATTAATGGTTGGGGATTCAAGAATACATGACGGCCATGGCTGAGTGCTTCATAGGCTAGAAAGAAGCTAACCCAAGAAAATGGTAAAGCCAAGATTATTGAATGATCAAAGATGTCTTGCCTTTGGCCTCTAGTCCCTTTTATTCTAACCCTCTTCCAAACTTAAGGGCTGTTCACACATGTACACATATGCTAAAGCTAAATTTACAAAGGCTGGAATTAATCCAAGGTGCAAATATTAATGTTGTATTTTTCCTTCATGACAATTCAGCATTGAGTGTTGATGAAGAGCTGGCGATACTTTTGTTGGAGTCTTCAATACCTACAATTGAAAAATCTCTCATATGTGGTCTCTCCTTGGCAGTAGTGCTAGTCTTTTTATCGTGCACAAGACGTAGTTTGATTACTTTGGGAGCCTAGGTCAAGCCAAGAGTAATGTCCTGCACTTGAGGACCCAAACTGTGTATAGGCTATGGTATAGATATTATGTGAGTGTACATGCATACTTAGATATTATGTAGTTAGAAAACTGTTGGTCTAGTTCCTCATAGCAATGTGTGGATGAAGCAAGGGTTCAATGCGGTGGAAAAAGTTATTGATGTTGAGGAGAAGTACATATGAAGGCTTTTTTAGACCTCATTTGTGATTTTGAAAATACGATGTAGCATAATTGAGCTCATTAATGCTTGAGCTTTTGGTAGTTGGTGGTTACGTGTATTGTTTGAAGAGTACGGTGCCCTTTCCATGGTCCTTCGTGCTTTGCTCACCACTATTGATTACAATGGTGCTGAGATGGAGTGCGAAAAAGAATCGTGCAAATGGGTCAGGGTGACAGGTCTAACCATAGGCGAGACAAGCTCCCTAGGTATGTCCTGCCCTTGATGCACCCTAAACAATTGTCGGGGATGTGTAAAGGGCTAGGGTACTAGGGATGGAGCCACACGACCAAGGTCACTGGACGTACCTAACTTGAGGATCCCTAGGTGTTGTGTTGTGATCGTGAGTGTTTCTTTTCTTTTCTTTTCTTTTTTTCTTCTTCTTCTTATTTTTTTTGGAAAAAATGAATACAACCAATGCAATATATTGAGGCTATCATCCTTTCATTTGGATTGAAAATGGTCAAGATCTAAAAGCTTTGAAAAATGGATATTACAAAGATGATTGTGTTACTAGCGGCGATGTTAGAGGAACAATTGTTGAGATGGAGAGATACATTTGAGATTTTGCAATCCTCTTTGTAACATGTGAGACATTGATACAATTGAGGTAGTAACTGGAGTGAGCTCTGTGCATGGACAAGGAACAAGGCATCTAGCAAATTGAATCTTGGTTGATGAATAAACATTTGTCATTGCTAAGAGCGTGGCTCCTACCCTGATGTAGAGTTTGGCCAAGAAAGAGAGAGTAACCAATGACTATGGTTTTGGCCAAATGCAATGTGTGCTTTCTATTACTGCAAGGGTTATTTTGTCCTCCTGTGGGGATTCTGTCATGGCTCTTTGTTCTTGGTATTTCCAACCTCCTCGTCAGAGATGAGTTACATGCATTCATATATGAGCTTGTCATAGTGCTCATTAAGATATTCTTACTCTTCCCAAGATAGCGGATATGGCAAGTATTCCTCAAGTTTCTCCCTAGGGAATGTGCCCATGTCTGCAAGGACATAAGCACATACGAATAATTTGAGTGTAGCCTCCAACTCAGTCAAGCACTCTGTGATAATTCTATGTTTTATGAAGGCTTGCTCTGTTATTATCTCATTCAAGGTTCTGGGTATTTCCCTAGGCTTTAGTATAACTAGGGGCTCAGGCCTAGATGAGCAAGATTCATCAATGCTAGGATTGCTTATGTCCTTGGGGTTTTCATGTTTCTCCTCTTGAGGCTTTGCTACTATTGTGCCATGGTTTCCCTTGGATGTGACTAGTATAGTTTTGTCAACCTTTTGTGACATTGTTGTATCCACTCTTGATTGGTTGATGTAAGTTCTACTATCGGTGGATTGAGCGTTGCAAGCAACCATTGATGGTAATGGTTGCTTTGATTTATCAGAACACACGGATGTGTCTGAGATTTCACCACTGTTAGAAGAGATGGCAATGGGTTCATTCATGGGTGGACTCGACGCTTTATTCCTCAACTCTTCAGCACTCTTGGTCTCAATCTTCTTGGTGTATACAACCACTTGCAACTACCATTGTTTTCTCCTCTTTTTCTTGGGCAATTGAGGTGTATCCCTTGAAGACTCGAGATCCTAAACTAGGTCAGCCACCACTGATGTGCTTGGTTGGGCCTTAGCATTCTCTTTCTCTAGTGTGTCCTCATGGGACATAGTTGTGGCTTGCTGAACAACCTCACTAGGTTGTGCAGGTACAACTGCCTCTCTTTTTGGAGAGTCTAGCTCTTCAGCTAATTTCCCTCTGTCTAGCCCCTCATCCAACTGCATTGGTAGTTGCTCCTAGTCGGGGCATTTGCTCTAGAATCTTGTCCTTACCCATTAAAAAATGCCTCCATTGCTTCTTATTAGAGTGGGTGTTGTGTTTAGAGCTGTTTTTCTCTTGCTTTGGAAGTTTGATTAACTCTAATGTAGAACCAAGAGATAGTTTAGGGTTCCTATCATATAGGCTTGGATAGAACCAACTGAAGAAGTCAGGGTTGTATTGATGGGAAGCATAGAGATCTAGGGTTGCAGGGTCTTGAGTGAGGCAAAAGACACATGTGCTAACATCAAGTACCATTCTCCCTACTCCTAGCCTGCTAGTCACGTGTAGATCTTCTTCTAGAAGCACTTTATCATACAAGGGATGTTTTTGGACAATGGCAAAAAGTTGGACCTCATGGAGCGTTGCTCACACTCTTAATGAGGTTAAGGTAATGTACATGGGGTCATGTATTGATGTCTAAAGGGCCTTTCTTTGCTCAGCAAGCGTCATTAGTCAGTGGCCAAATTTGGCTGCCAAAACTTTGGTTGGAGTACCATTTCTGCACAAAGTTACCTTGTCCTTTCCCTTTTTGTTTGATTGCTTCAAGATTTTCCATGTTTGTCTCACATTGAGTAATATAGAGTGAGAGTATCAAGTGCAATTCTCTAGCTGTGGCTTTTGGGATATCCTTTATGACTTCTTCAGTGATAGCTACATAGTGGGAGCAAACATGTTGTTTCTTGACCCACGTCAGGGGTTTGGCTATGAGCTTTGTGTGCTGTGATGTTGGCCTTCCAATGTCCACATGGACGTATGCATGTGTGATGGCTGTCAGCTTGTGATCAAGCTTTATCAAGCACTTCATCTTTGGCTCATTGGTCAGACGTGCCTTCTCCTTGGCCAAATCTTTGAGAGATTTCTCCTCAAGCCTAGGCTTTAGGTGCTTCAGAAGTATTGGAGGTGTCAAGGATGTTGGTTGTGACACCTCTTCCACATGTGAATTGCTAAGGACACGTTCCGCAAGAGGCGTCGCCACAGCCAAAGGTTGTGTGACTGCTATGATTCCTGATTAGAAGTAGTAGCGGCTAGTTCAGTGGACTTGGTAGACTACGGTGTCAACTCCTTAAGCAGATCAGAAGTGGTCGTGTCTTTTGTTGCCCTTTGCGCATTTACTTGTGCAAATCAAGCATCAGTTGAGCTAGTCATGATGGATTGCACAGGCATATCCTTAGGCTAAGAGCTAAGGGTGGTGTCATGTCCCACATCTTGGACATTTGAAAGCTTATATGGAGATAGAGATTGGGATTGAACAGCTGCACTTGAGGATTATTGTTGTGCTTCATGTGTCTGTTTAGAGAAATAAGGTATAGAAGATTTGGGATTCCTAGGCTGGATTTGCTCATGGTTGTTAGATGATTTTGCCATTTTCTTTGTTGAACAATCATCCTTATCATGAGCAACATTGTGCATGTGGTGCTCCTTATCCTCTTGGAAAGTCAAAGGCTCATTGGGCACTAGTGGTCTTTGTGCACACTACTCGACGATTACATTTGATATTCACTTGTTAAGTAAGCTAGGATGAGGATCTACCTTTTGAACAGTCATGTTTGGTTTCTTGATTTCAATCGTGAGGGGCTTAGTCACTCCGATGTTGTTGACTAGAGACTTGGATTTTCATTTAGATTTCCCCCTATGCTTCTTCGCTTTTGAGAGGACCTAGTCTTCAACTGACAAAGATGGTTTAGCATGGGATTTTGGTACCCAAATCCATCGGTTACGTGTATAATACCCTTGAGCATGTAGCAACACTTTGGATATCCATCGCGGCATTGTGTTGACTCTCCATCGATACCTTTGTCTATAAGTCTTGGGCTTCTTTTGTGGTCTTCTATGATATTTTTGAGTCCAAAGCCTATCCTTGGCATTGTCTCCTAACCTTCTTGTTTCAAGCATGGCCTCGCTCACTAGTTCTCTCTGTTGAACATGCACTTGTATCAACTCTTTCAACAAGTCCTTGCTCTCGTTACCTGATATGTCAGAATGCTCATTGTCTTTCCCTCCAGGTTTGATGAGGTCACTCTTAATAAAGGTTGTGATTATCCTTACACCCTATGGTATCAAGTGTATCCTCTGTGCTACATAATCAGCCTCACACTTCATCGCCCTTTTGAAGGGTCTTCCTAGGAGGGTTTCCTTTCCACAATTCGCACTATTTGAAGGAACATGGAATAGGATAGGCAAGCTTTCAGTTTCAATAGTTACAAGGATTTTGCACTTTCCTATAAGTGCTTGTGGGTGGCCTCCGTAAGGATTAAGAGTTGCATTAGTCGGTGTGAGCTCTGGTTGGCCTAGTAGGGTCCATGCTTCATAGGTTAAGATATAAAAATCAGCTCCTTCATCGATGAGAGCATCGACACTATGCTCTCTTTTTGCAGTGAGTTTGACCCTAAGATAAGCAAGCGGTACTGTGTCTTTGTTTTTCGGGTCTTGGCTTATAAATTCAAGCCTTCTGATACATGCCCTTGTGTCCCCAACTGCACAACCAAATGTGGATTCTCTACTAATGTCTTGGGTTGTCTGTGCAGTGTCGTTCAAGGTGCATCTATCATCATGACTGTCATGTCTAGTCATCCTCATAGTTGTAGCTTGATGTTGTTGCATTCCACTTTGACCAGGTGCAGCCGAATGCAACCTATACATGTCTTTGTGGTATGGTCTTTTTGCTCTTGTTGGCTAGATTGGCCCATTGAGATTCTAGGGTCTCTGTTTGTATTTGTTTGGGTATGGGTTTTTTGTTGTTGTTTTGCATGTGAGAATCTATGCTTGTGTAGAGCCATAACTACACTAGGATCTAATTTGAAGGACCTGTCACAGCACACGTTTTCTCTCCAACCTACTTGGGGGAGGTGCGAAGGGGGCAGAGCTCTGTGGGGGTCCAGGGGGGCAATCTCCCCCAGCCCATAGGACCATTATGCTAAATACCATGGGCGATTTGATGGACTGTTCATAGCCAAGTTTTGAATTACAAAATCTAGATTTCATCTTGGTGATAGATCTTTGATGTGTTTTCGACTCTATATGGTCTCTGAGTCAGTTTCAGGGCTCAAATGTGTAAAATTTATATTTTATTCACCTGTCTGATTTTGACAATTTTCTGTCCAATTCTTAGAGGTTCGACCCTCAGGAGTCCAATTATCAAAATTGGATGTCCGATTTTGGGTTGCTCCGAGTCCAAGTGATCTGATTGTGAGTTGGTATGATTCTGGTGGCCTGATTTTCGTGCGTCCGATTCTAGGAGTCTAATTCTAGGAATCGAATGTCTCGATTATGGGATGTCCACTCTTTGTGCGTCTAATTCGGGGAGTCTGATTCTAGAAATCGGACATCTGATTTGACAAGTGTCCGATTTAGAGTGTTCGATTTTAGATGGTCTGATTTTCATGTGCGATTATGGGATGTATGGTTGGTTCAATTTTTGTGTGTCTAATTTTGGGATGTTCGATTTTCAAAATCGGTCAAGGTATGTCCGATCAAATAGGATAGGTTGGTATTTTGGCTACGAGGGGTTACATAAACTTCCATAATGTAAGAATAGACCCTAATGAAGGATTGTACATACCTAGAATAGCAAATAAACTCCAAATACAAATCGACAAGCAAATCAAAAACTCTTGCCTTGTTATGACTGCAGAAACCCTAATGCCTTTTTTTTTTCTTTGTTTTTTCCTACCCTAATGCATCCAAATCACAAAGCAAAAACCTACACTACTCCAACTACCTTTCCAAATCCAAAAAACCAAAAACTTGCTTGCTAAGGAGATCAAGTACCTCTTCAAACTCCCCCGCTTCCTACCTATCTAGCTCAAGCACCAGTTTGGGAAAACCCTACTTCAGTGCTCAATTCGAAGTGTGCAAGCACTCAAGGCTTGAATCCGTTGGTCCCGACAATAGAACCAAAATGTAGAGGTGCAGCTCAAGCTCAACCACCAAGACCCACAGACTGCTTATTCCTTCAAGCATTTCAAGCTGAGCACTAATGGCTACCTCTCACATAGCCAACACGCTATCTCTCTCTACGAGTGTAGTGAGCTTACCTCCATGCCCGATCAAGTTGCCTCCTCTCCTAAGCACTCGAGTAGCTCCACGATCCAAGTGTAAGCTTCAAGCGAGCTCGATCCTCAAGCTCCATGCTCCAAGCTCCATTACCGCGAGCAAGACAAGAGAAGAGAAGAGAATAGAAGAAGATAGGAGAAGATTGAGAGCTTCTCCACCACGGTCCCTCACCCTCAAACACTCATTTCCTCATACTCTCACACTCCCTCTCTCAAGCACAAACTTAAGCAAGCAAGAAGAAGAAGAGGAGGAGGAGGAGGAGAGCTACATTTGGCCATAGACAAGAATGAGCTTCTCACTCACTTTTTAACTCTATATACAAACCCCTAAATCCCTTTTGGATGGTCATCCCCTTATCCCCTTTTTTACATGGCCCCGGCCGTGGCCTAGGCCCTTTTTCCCATTGTCCTCCTATCTTCCTAGCTTCCTTCCTACCGCCCATCTACCTTTACAATTTGCATAGGTGAGAGCCCGCGGGTGAGAGCCCCCTGCTCTTAAAATAAATCATGGTGCACCTTGCGCTCTTTTACAAAATATTGCCTTGCGCTTTTTCTTGTGCGCCTCTCTCCTTGATTTAAGTCTTTTTTGCACTTCTTATGTTTCCAAATTCTTCTTGGCGTGCCTTTGTCTTCGTTTCACTTTTGCCTTGGCCTTCGTCCCACTTCTCCTTTGTAGTTGCAAGCTTATCAATGTGGTGGATAAGGATTCATCCAAGTGCAACATTGTTATGGCTTGGGCTCTTTCATCATCTTTTACATCTATAGGGTTGGATGGACCAATGGCCTTGGTCCCTTTGATGAAGAGCAAGTAACCCCTCTCCATCATTTTATATTTCACTAACACCTGCCATGGGTGAAAGTCTCTTCCATCAAACTTGCAGATTTGAGGCTTTACATCAACATATGCCATGATAAGAAGGTATTACCGATTACGAAAGGCAATGGAAGTGTCTAAACCTTTACAAGGCAAGAAATAAGAGAAAAATCAAATGAAATTATATTATAAGCCAAGTAAATAATGGGTTGAAAGTAACCGGTGTGTAGTCAGACAAACAACTAGGATTAGATGAAGAGATGAAAATGGTCTATGTGTTTATAGCTGACACATAGCCTAACAATGGTCAAGTAAGTTTATGATAGTTAAGTACTTAATGAATATGATTAGGGCCTAAAATCCTTCAAATTTTTTAGAGTAACCAGTAGGCAATGATCAATAGTTTGATTAGTAGTGTTTAAAAAACACTAGTATCCAAGCTTAGTGAAGTGCTTGTGTTGGAATTCTGTTAGCTTGAGAGTCACCTTCGAGACAAGAAGCTCTAAGTTTTGAGCTTTCAGATCTGTAATAAATTCTAAATGTGATTAATTAATGATTATAATCATTGTTAATGGCTTCCACAATTATTAAAATGGACATGAAGAAAGCTTGAGCTTCCTAGCTATGGCTATCTGCTAAACCCACAATTGGGGTTTTTCCCACAATGGACAACGAAGGAGGAATTTTGGGAAACCCTTTTAGGGTTAGATAGCCCACTTAGGGGGAAATAAAAAGCTTACACAATAGGAGATTGACACCTTCCTGAGAGGGAACCAACTTAGCTTAAGTGGTATATAGGCTTTGTTGGATGAGGTAGGTATATCCAACAGGGGATACATAGTTATTTACAAAACTCTTTAATCAAAGATGAAGGAATTAAGTTGCATAGATCAATATTTCCAAACCCAACACCACTCAAAAGAATGTGAAAACAAGTTCTACATCTCCTAGGAGGTTGAATCCACAAGTTGATACTTATCTCAATCTCAAAAAACAAAGTCAGAATTTATCCCAAGATTCTGTGCAATAATTGCTAGGTAGTGTTCCTCTCTAATGTTAAAAAGGGCTTAGATATTGGTCAACAAAACATATTGCCTTTCACCAATAGGGAAAGTGGGGAGCAGTGCTATAAGAACACCATCATCATCTCCTTAGCCTCTTGTTCATCAACAGAACCCACCTTTGTGTTCTCCCTTCTCAAAGCTTCAACATCAAGTTGAGTGCTTTGCTCCCTCTCACTAGCCACGTCTACTAGTTGGGAGACCTCGTGCATCTTATCAGTCTCTGCTCTTCAACAGGCTATTGTGTATCTTCTGGGTCTTGGACAAGTCTCTTTAGCTTCATCCCCCCCTAGCAACACATTCAAAAAGAAAAAATCCATGAAACTACTCAATGACACAACACTTTTGATTGTGTGTAAGGCAATGTAGATCTACCTTCTTCATGCCCTCACAAGAACCCTTAGCACTATCCTATTAAAATTTTTCCTTAAGGGCTTTTTGGCAAAGACATCTGTCATATGAACATACTGAAGGCCCTCAATATGAATCTCTCAATAGATGTTTGCTTCACAAAAGTGGCCTCTTGTTCCTTAAGGTAGACTCATGAGGCCCTGATCCATAACTTTACAATTGTAGTAATAGAAAACACATGCAATACCTATGATAGCACATACTCTTGTCCCACTTGAGACCCCCCTCGTATTGTGTGGGTCCCCTCCCCTCATGTTTTTTGGGTTTTGCAGGGGCACAGATGAATAGCCCAAAAGATGACAAAAAAGTGATACCAAAAGAATAATAATAGTCCAAAAGAGAATGCAGAGAGGACCTCGCCTAAGAAGAGAATGAGGATGGGCCTTTAATAGCAAGACATCAAAGATGTGGGCTCCAAGATCCATCGAGAGAAGAGGGGCGGGCCTTTGATAGCAAGAGGAAGAGAAGAGGGCAGGTGCACAACATGAGTCAAGGCAAAGAGAGAGAGAGAGAGGGAGCAAGCAAAAATGGGGGGGTGGATGTGCCACCCCTCACTTGAGCCTTTATAGCCTTGGGTATTATACATGTGGTGCATACGTATGCAACCATTTCCACACATGCAAAGATACCTCAGTGGTGGACACATGGCATGTATTTGTGCCATTAATCTTCACATGTGTGGGCAAATGTTTCTAACTAATGTGGCATTTATTGATGTCAGCACATCCAATGCCCTTATATAACTTGAATTTGAAAGTCAAAATTTCATTTCGTATGTTGCATGCCTCTTAGACCTCCATAGCAACATCATTGTGGTTGTTCTAGGTGCTAATCTACAATGATTTTCTCCCACTAGCGTAGTCCTGCACAATGTGAGGGGGCATTTCTACATTCTAGGCCTCCCTCCCTTGTGTTTTTCGGGTCTAAGAGTACCCCTCGAGACCCCACAATGTGAGGAGGGGGGTCCCAAAATTATGAGGTCCCCCTCATGTTGTGCAATCTTGCCCCCTGGCAAAAGTAGCACAACACAAGGGTGGGGCCTTGAGATTTTGGAAAACCCCCCCCCCCCCCCCCCTCATGTTGTACGATCACCCTCACGGTGAGGACCTACACAATGTGAGGGGGAGCTTCCTAATTTTGGACCTCCCCTTGTGTTGTGTGGTTCTTGTCACCCGAGGAGGGGGAGAAAGGGAACCACACAATGGGAGGGGGGTTTCATAATTTTGGATTCCCCTCTCACATTGTATGGTCCCTCCTCTAGTTGCACCAAAGCTGCACAACACTAGGGGAGAGGGGGTCTTCCTAATTTTGGAACACCCCCTCTCATGTTGTGCTAGTCCGGCCTCTTTTATTCAAATTTTCTAGTTTTTCACCCTTTCCTCTATTTGGAGTTCTTATACTGCCTCTATACATTTTCATAGACATGGCTAGAACAAAGCATATTGTGAGATGTGTATCTTCCAAAGACCCACACATTGTGTAGCAAGGATCGATTGTTGCTTCGAGTGTGCAACAAGAATCGAGTATTGGGAGGAGCATGCTTGGATTGTTGTCTAGAGCTCAACAAAAGCAATACCATCAACATGCCTCCATCCTTAAGGAGATAAGGAGGGTTATGAATGTCCTTGAGCCTTCCATTGCCAAGCTTCCGTTCACCACATGTAACAAATATATAAAAAAGGAGCAATTTGGACTTCCACTAGCATTTCTTGGCACTGGATTATTTGCATGAAGTTGCTGAAGATTTTTTTATCAAATTCTTCTAGGACACATACATTGGGTCATAGTTATCCCAAGGGACTTCACATCCCTTAGGCTTCTGAGATTCGGATACAATAAATTGTTGAACCTAGATGGCATCATTGACAGAAAGTTGAACAGAATTTTGGAGATCCCTCCCTTAAAAAAGACTAGAAAGGTAAAGGTGACTGATGTCACACAAGACCCTCGTATCCCCACAATACAAGGCTAAATGCTCAGAGAGAAACCCAAGATCAATGGGAGATGGGTGAGACAAAGTCCAAGGAGAAAGAGATGGGGGAGAGATAAGCTCGAGAGATTAGAAAAAGGCACATTAGCATATATGAGGAGATTAGGAAAAGGCACGTTAGCATGCATGAGGAAACCGTGAGGCCCTAGAGATAGTCATCCCATGCTTTGATGTAGTGTTGCCTCTTAAAGACTACACCAATAGGAGAAGGAGCTCAATGCCTTTCACTTTAGTAAGGAGAATACTCTTGTCCTTGCAAATCTTCACAAAAGGAGGTCAATGATCATGTGATGAATGCAGTCTTAAGGCATATTGTGAAATCATAAACTTTGAGAAATTTACATACTTTTCTTATAAGCTAATGAGCTTGAAACTTACTATTTATTTAATACTTTTCTTATAACCAAATGGGCTTGAAACTCACTATTTATTTCCTTCTAAACCTTCATTTTCATGTACAAGAGAATGTTTTCATAATAGATTCTCTGCTATCAGCGGTGTTGATCTAAGAGAGCACATCCCTTGTGGGGACATGTGACCATGGTACATAGATTGTAATTTGGATCTCGTATAGTATCTTGTGATGGCATACAATGAGAGGTAAGGAACTCTTTGGTGTGTTTCTTCTAAGTTATATCAAATCTTTTTTTTTCCATAATTTTGTTCTCCTCGCCTTCTAGAACTCAATGAAGCCTGATAATGTATGATATTCAAACAAGGAGTTTCTTGCCAATTCAATAGACAAGTTCCATGACAACATGAAAAAGTAAGTTCCTCCCTCTTTGACATTATCGATGACGTTATCGAAAATGCTAAAAGCAAGTGTTCATCAATTATTTCATTGAAAACACTAAAAGCAAGTGTTCTCTCTTTACCCCCCCCCCCCCCCCCCCAATTACTATATAAACAGGGATAGAGCGTCATGTCAGAGGAACAACCCATGCAGAAGCCTCTCTACTGTTGACGTGACGAAGCTCTGCCGCAATCAGTCGAGCTTTTATTTACACTCCCATGTAGGAGATGTAAAAGATTTGAAGCTCCTCATAGGCTATAGAAAATAGCCATTTTTGACATGGAGAGACCTTATTGATTGGGATGAAAGCAATGATTCCTCTACAAGAAGAAAGATCTCAAACAGCTAATGGTTTCTAGAAACCTATCTTTTTCCTTCTCTTAGTTTAGCGTGTAATCATTCTAAAAATCTCTATTTTTCTCAAGAGTTTAGATATCTCTCTTTTCTTTTTTGGGTAACCATTTGGATGGATTTTTCCATAAATGCTATATTACATGATGTGGTTGTGTCTCTAAGATTGAATTTATGCCATATTTATCTATAGAACCATTAAATTTTCTTCATAAACTATTTGCTTTGACTCTTTTACTTCCATGTCTTGTGTATTTGAAGTACTTTGTCCTTTCTTGATAATGTGATTTTTTCATGCCTTGGGTTTACTAGATAGGTAAAATTCCATATTATTTGATGAAATATGGAGTTGTTTCATATTTTAAAAATAGAGAGTTAATTAAAAATCTTATACGAGCTAGAGAATGAAGAAATATAACAGTGCTAACTTCTTATCATAGAGTGAGTGAAGTGTTGTTGATTATACCAAGCTTCCATCATTGCCTTTTTAAAAAGGTTCAATTGGTCTTTCAAGTCTTTGACATCATCATCTTTTCAATCAATTTTATCACAATTAAATATTATTTTTTCTAGTTCTTTTCAAACTTTGACCTTTTTGTTCTAAGTCTGTCCATTATCAACATGATCCTTGGCTTCATTATGTAGAGATTTCCATTGATTTCATTTAATGATTTTGTCCCCATTTTATCTTGCCAAGTTTTCCATGAAAGCCTAGGAACCATTTAAATTATCCTTATGACCTCCTATTAGGAGGAGGTTCATACGAAGGATACGTACTTGGTAATTGGGAATGTCACATTCTATCCCCTTTAGAGGAATCGAGATGTCCTCATCTCGAGATAAACTGGGGATATTGGTGGTTGAGAGTGCGTTCATCTATCCAAGTGGCGTCCTCTTCAGGATAATCTTTCCACTAGACGAGGCATTCTCTCAAGGTTCTAGATCTCAGTTGTCTCTCCCTAACATCTAAGATCCTGTTAGGCCTTAGTTCAAGGACTCCTTAACTAGGCATTACAACTTGTTGGTCATCAAGTACATGGTTAGGATTAGATACATACTTCTTCAATAGGCTGATATGGAATACATTATGAACCTTTAGGTTCTCAGGGAGTTGTAGTCTATAAGCATTAGGCCCTAGGCACTTGAGGATCTTGTATGGTCCACAATACCTTGGACTTAGCTTCTTGCAATCTCCTAAGGATAGGGAACTCTTCTTTGGATGTACCTGAATGAAGACCATATCTCCTTCCTTGAAGATTCTATCTTGATGCTTCAAGTCCATGTATGCCTTCTGTCTATCCTTGGCGGCTTGGATGTCCTGTCTTATTTACTTTATTTGGTCATCCATCTCTTCCAACATCTGCCTTGAAGCTTCAACCCTCAAGGTTGGATCTGAGAAGTTTAGGGGGCTTCAACAGTCATGACCATACAATCCTTGGAAAGGGGTCATCTGAATGCTTTGTTGGTAAGAAGCATTGTAGGCAAATTCAACCAAAGGTAAGTATTGAATCCACCTTTTTGGTTCACGACCACAGTATTCCCTAAGCATATCCTCAATTATTTGATTGACTCGCTCCGTTTGGCCATCTGTTTAGGGATGGTAAGCTGTGCTAAAACAGAGTTGAGTGCCAATGGCTTCAAAGATAGCTCTTCAGAAGTGCGATGTGAAGAGAGAATCACGATCACTAATGATTCTTCTGGGTAGCCCATCTAGCTTGAATATCTCCTTGATAAACAATCTTGCAATGTCTGAGGCTTTATAGTTTGTCTTTACTGGAATAAGGTGTGCAACCTTGGTAAGCATGTCAACCACAACTATGATGGAGTTGTATCCCCCCTGAACTTGGGATAGGCCAACAACAAAATCCATAATGATGAATTCCCATTTCATTTGGGGAATGTCAAGTGGTTGTAACTTCCCTGGCATCTTGACATGTTCGGCTTTGATACGTTGACAAGACAAACACTCAGTGATATATTTGAGAACGTCACCTTTAAGCCTCTCCCAATAGTAGCTCTTCCTAACTGCATTGAGGGTCTTGGCATAGCCAGGATGTCCTGAGAAAGGGGAATCATGAGCTTCCCACAATATCTTCTACTTAAGTGATTGGTTTGCCGGTATACATAGCCTCGTTCTATAGTAGACAAGTCCACTATTGACAGAGAATTCATGATACTTAGCCTTCAGCTTTTGATCCTGATCCTTGATAGAGATTTTCCTTTGCATCTTTTGATAGGTTGGATCATGGCATGCTTCCTCTCTAGCTAACTCAAGTATTGGATTGTTTGGCATAGATAATTTTGTAGCTAGAGATCTAGCTGTTGATGGGTTCTGCAAGATTAGGAAATTAAGGAATGCCTTGCGCGACTGAGTGCATCGGCAACTACGTTCTCTTTTCTTAGTCGGTACTTGATTTCAAAGTTGTACTCCTCCAACACTTCAATCCACTGACGTTGCCTCATGTTGAGCTCGTTCTGGGTAAAGATCCACTTGAGACTCTTATGATTAGTCACTAGAGTAAACTTGTTACCCAGCAGGTAGTGTCTCCAAAGTTTTAGAGCATGGATGACAGCTAATAATTCCAGATCATGGGTAGCATAATTCTTCTCATGACTCTTCAATTTCCTTGAAGAGTAAGCTACTAGGTGACCTTCCTGCATGAGCACACATCCCAAGGCAAGTGTGCTAGCATCAGTTACTACCTTGAACTCCTTATTGAGGTCTGGAAGTTTTAGGATAGGTGCTGATACCAAACTTTGCTTCAATCTATCAAAGCTAGTTTGTTCGGGAGTTGACCATGCAATGGATGTTTGCTTCTTCAGTAAGTCCATCAGAGGTGCTGTAATCAAAGCATAGTTTTTTATGAAGACCCTATACCATCTTGTTAATCCAAGAAAGCTGTGTATTTCTTTGACAGATGTTGGTATTGGCCGTTCTAGCACATCTCTGACCTTGGCTGGGTCCACTGAGATTCCTTCCGCTGATACTATGAATCCCAGATATTCAATCTGATGTTTGAAGAATGCACACTTCTTCATCTTAGCATACAGCTTATGTAACCTCATTGCCTCAAGGACAATCCAAAGTTGGGGTTCATGATCTTCTTCATGTTTAGAATAGACTAAAGTGTCGTCGAAGAAGACGAGCATGAAGTCATCAAGATATGGCCTAAAAATATCTTGCATTAACCTGTTGAAGGTGGCAGGTGCATTCGTAAGCCCGAATGACATAACTAGAAACTCAAAGTGTCCATATCTTGTATTGAAGGCCGTCTTGGGGATCTCTTCTTCCTTGATCCTTATCTGATAGTAACTTGACCTGAGATCAATCTTAGAGAAGATCTTTGCACCCTGAAGACGATCAAGAAGCTCATCTATTCTAGGAATAGGGTACTTGTTTTTGACAGTTGATTGATTCAACCCTCTGTAATCAATACATAGTCGAAGTGTTCCATCTTTCTTTTTCTAGAACAGTACTGGAGCTCCCCATGGTGAAGTGCTAGGACGGATGTAGCCCTGATCTAGCAATTGCTTGAGTTGTTCCTTCAGCTCAATTGCTTCCAGTATAGACATCCTACAAGGTCTCTTTTGCAATTGGCACAACTCCTGGTACTAGTTTAATATCATGATCCACTTCTCTTTGAGGCAGGAGTTATGTTAATTCTTCAGGAAATACATCCACGTATTCCTTTAGCCAAGAAGGTCCTTGACTAGACTCCTGCTTCTAATCTAACTTGTTGAGCTTAATCAAGTAGATAGGTAGTCCCTTTCTGACTCCCTTTATAATCCGAGATGCCTTGGCCAATTGAATTTTTGGCACTCCAGCCTCACCTTGAGTTGTGACTAAATCCTTTTTAGAGTTACGAAAGGAAATTTGGCCCTTCCCACAATGAATGTGGATGGCATTAATCCATTCCGAGTAGACACTCATGGATACCTAAATTCATGACTCTGCATTTGACCAAAGTCGTAACGTGTCCACCTGTTATCTTCAAGACACATCTTAGCAGTCCATTGGAAAGGATATCTAGAAAGCTCTGCCCGTTAAATTCAGGCGGCTTAATCTACTTGAGAAGAAACTTCTTCTCCTAGATTACAACAGTACTTGATGTAGGAGGCGAACTAGGATTTTGTACCTGGGGTTGTGCTTGGATAAAGGTTTCTTTGTTAATTGATAATCGTTACGATTTATATTTCATTTTGATTTCCGCTATCAATCAAGCAATCTAACCACTTAACTTTTATCAATTCTCATGCACAAACAAACATTGATAAAAGGAAGTCTTATTGTATTTATATGGGCATAGCCCTTTCGGAATACAACATTTCTTGCGATGATAAGCCAAATGTTTACATTTAGTTTGGGGAGAATAATGTTGTATTACAATTATCTATAGGAACTGGATAATAGTATGGTTTCGGGTCATGGATCTTCAGGAATCGATAAGTCATTGGAAGTTCAGGGTATCCTTTCCTTTGGAACCCATTATTCTCATGGCGCCCCAATACTTTAATCCTGTCGGTGGGGATTACACGAGTCACTTCCTCATATACATATGAGTTTAGTTCGACCCTCCAACCTCGAATATGTAAAGTTGAATTTACGTGAGCTTCCACAAAAATGAACAGCTTCACGACTTTTAGGTCTTCCAACCACTTGATACTCTTTAGGTTGGTCTAAAGGTATGCAAACCGGTGGGCAGCTATATAGTAGACTCCTGAGGTACCCATCCATCTTCGTTCCATGTACAAAGGTGATGGATTATAGATACGCTCTAGGATGTTCATCATCTCAACCCTTTGTCGATAATCCAGGGAATGCATTGCAATCATAAACATGACGTGGAACACTAAGAACATGTCCATGCTTTGTAATTCTGCAAGACAGCATTGAAAGTAAGGAAATGTTTGGAACAACAACATTTGCTTTACTTCATTTTATTAAGATTTCATAAAAAAAATTCCGTTGTTGGTTGGCTCTGATACCAACTGTAATGTGTCCACCTATTATCTTCAGGACAGGTCTTAGCAGTCCATCGGAAAGGATATCTAGAAAGCTCTGCCCGGCGCTCCCATGAAATGTTACAGGGTTTGCGATCTAGGACTTTCTCGTAGCGGAAGTATTCCTGCCGTTCCCACGTAGAACCGTCCTGAATTAGGGTTTTCCCTCTTGGTCATTTCCTAATGGCAACTAGCATCGAGCCCGAGCAAACTACTTTACGCAGAAATGCCAGGTCCGAAGCGGATTCACGCTGCACTTGGTTCAAGGAGAATGGGAAACGAGAGGGATGCGAAGCTCAACCTCTCTGCCATAAAGCATAGTCCCATTCCATTCCCCTAAAATAGCGTAAATCGAGATCATTTATAACTTAGACTCTAGGTCAACGCTCTTGTTGTTCGAATCCTTTGAATAACCTTCTTGCTGCCCATCGTGATTTAAGAAAAGTTCTCGACCAAGCGGGACCACCCATCCGTAGGACAAACCTATGGCCACATCCACCGTACTTTCCTCAGGTTGTTTTAGTTATTTAATTACCTAACACATTTAGTTGGACATGTATCAATCAACTTCCTTAATTGGCCCATTAGGCACTAGTTCCTTCACGTAATCATAGCACATGACATAGAAAAGCAATGTCAAACAAGTTCCTTTTTAACAGGTTATCATATTTATCTTTGAAATACATAAAGTCCAGCCCATAAGCTTATCCATAATCCGCCCGAAGGCTATCCAACAATCCATAGGGATTACTAATCCAATATTCCGCCCGTAGACTAGTATGCGGGCCTCGAGATCCAACCACGAGTCACGTTAGTCTCTTGTGCAGGGCTTGGAAGACGAGGGATTTACGGCCACAACCCCCCTGGCACCCAAGCATCCTCCTGCTCCAAGTAGCACTTAACGAAGAGACCTCTCGCGGTGGGTTCGGTCCACTTTCTCGATGCGGTTAACAACCCCCTTGGTTAGGGTCAGGCAGGCAGTCGAGGGTAATTGAAGCTGCCTCTCCCTTCAGGTCTTCAACCTGAATCATTAGATATCCATTTATCCTTTAATTCTTTGATCAAACAAAGCAAAACAGTGCTCTTAAATCTGTAACAAGCACAATCATTTCCATTGGTCATTATTGTTGGCCAACTGCTAAGGAGTGAATCCTTCTTTCCGAATGCATCCAGCACTCAATCCGGGATTACTTCTGACTTGGCAAGATCCCCTATATCCTGGGTTAGGGCGTACCCTATTAACCTGACTTGATCAATACCTTAAGTTCATATGTTATTCCAATTTATTGGCTTGTCCTTTGCTTCCAAGCAATTATCTTTACCCCAGAAAGATACTATATTAGGACGATTATTCATCCTCTTGCAAGATAACTTGCGTAAGAATCTGCCAACCTTATTCCGAGGAATTGGCTATTCCCTTGTGATCCAATCACAAGATGATGCGACTTTGCAACTTGTTGCACAAGTGTCACATTAAAATATGGGACTATTCTATCCATCAACGGTGTCTTCTAATCACGGTGTCATGATTAGATATAACAATCCATTCCTGATTGTATTTAGGCCGACATTGTCGATCCTAGGGTTCCGAGTTTCATCTTTTTAGTGAGAGATTCTTAGGAAAAACCCCTAGATCTTTTCTCGCAAGTATGTCCTATTGTCCCTACATTCCGTGAATGTGGGCAAGTATTTAGGGTATAGGAGTTTCAGTTTTTGGCAATACGTGCGACTATGTAAATGTCTTCACCGGGATAACCCTAGTCAGTTCCTTGGGATACGTCGCATTGAATTAACCCTTTTCTAAACGAGTACTCCGCGGGTTTAGGTGTTTAGGTTTATGCCAATTTAACCTATCTATTTTTGAAGATAATTACGCTATCATTTCCATAACCACATGACTTATTATCTACACGTAAGTTGATTTTCAACCCTAACTTTTCTGTTTAAGATCAAGCATAGGTTAGGTTATAGCCTAATTTCAATTAGTCATCCTATGACATGCGAACAAGATTCATGCTAAAACATGCAGTCTTTTACTACTTTCATTTCCAAATGAATTTGTCGTATTCAAAACTTACACATCCTTCCGTTAAATTAAGTTTTTAGACCACTTGCTTAGTTAAATTTTCTTCATGTAGTCCTAGTAATTTTCTACTATTGCTAATAACTTTCTTTACGAATCATTTCAAAAAAAGATATTCAATAATGCAATATGCGATTAATTCCTTTCATGCTTAATCGGAGTGTACTTTCATAATTCCGTCTTATAAATATGGACATTGATCTAATTTCATTTCATTGCAATGCACAAAAACTACTTGCTAGAAGTGCATATCAATCTTCTGCTCACTTTATTTTGTTCGTTTTATTGAAAATACTAATGGCCGAACTCTTCCATCGTGAGCTAATTCTTTCAAAATTAACCAAAGTATTTAAGACAAAAAATGCATCCTATCTCCAAAAATCATCCACGCACGATTGAATTTTAACAACGTAGAATAAAAATTAGGAAGGAAAACCTCGACTTGTGGTGAGATGTCCACGTGGATACTAGGAGACGATCCTCCTGCGGTTGTGCCTTGGGCTTTCTTAGGAGTCATCGCGAATGCGGCCTTTCTGTCTTGGATGCAGATTTATGACCTTGGCTGTCTCCTTTTACACGCGTAGCTCCCCTTTGTGACAACTTGCACCGTCTTTCAGAAACAATTTTTAGAAGGTTTCCTCCTTGAATTTGAGTGTAAATTTCCTACGAAAAGGGTCTTTAAACCCCGGCCTAAAGTAGGCAAAAGGCCTTGATTCCACCTGGGTAACTGGGCTTTTTAAACCCCACTTGCGAGGGAAATAAGAAGGCTTCACGAAAAAGGGCTTTTGAATCCCGAGGAAAAAAATGAAAAATGTGTAAAAGACACTTGGGGGGAGACTTTCTTTGTGTGGGGAAAATGGGTATGAAAGGGCTTAGGAAGGAATTTTGTATGGGGGGAAAAAAGGTATAATATGAAGGCTTAAATAGGCCACATGAAGACCCTTCAAGGCAATTTTGCGGGGGGGGGGGGGGGGGGGGGGGGGGGGGGGGAGGGGGGTAGAAGACCCTTAAGAGTGGGTTTTGTATGGGGGACAAAGGGTATGAAAGAGACACATGAAGGGGCTCTGGATTCCCGGGGCAGGGGGTGTTTTAGCAAGCCCACATGAACCAGGGCTGGGGGGGAAAGAAAAGGGTATGAAAGGGGGCTTAGCAAGCCCCCTTGGAAGCTTCCAGAAGCTCCAGAGAGCTTCTGCACATGGAAATATTACATGGAGGAGAGGAAAAAGAAAATGATTTCTGGGCGGCAGCGGCGCGACAGTGGCGTCGGCCGTCTCTCCCTCCTTCATGACTGCCTAGCGTCTCCACTCCTCTCGCGATAGCGGCAGCGACTTCTCTTGCTCCATCGTCGCCCCCCCTCTTGCTATATCCCATAGCATTTATATAGGTGAGGGGAGGGGGATTTTCCCTCCACTCTTGTGGCATCACGCATGCCATCGACCCCCTCCATGAGCTCCAGCGTGGTGCTCTGTCATCACTCCTCCCCTAGCTCTCAACAGGTCATCGTGCCTCCCCTAGCTCTCAACAGGTCATCGCACCTTCCCTTTCAAACTCCAGCAAGGAGCTTAGGGCTCATGCTATTCCTTTCTCCTCCAGCATGACAATCGGCTAGAGGAGAGAGGGATAATCACTAAAAAAATTTGCCATAATTCAATTTAATTATCCTTATGACCTCCTATTAGGAGGAGGTTCATACGAAGGATACATACTTGGTAATCGGGAATGTCACAGTTTTGGTTTGAAGCGATGTTGTTTGCACATGTGATCTCTTGACTTGCTCCTGTACTTCTATGCTTTGGGACCATCATTGCTTACGAACTCCATAAGTTGTAACACCTCGTGCTCCTCTAACACATCCCACTACTTGCTTTCAGAAGAGGATATAGGATTATGGGGGGTTGGTAGCCTTCACAAAATAAGGTAAGGAGCATTGTACTATTGTGAGCATTAGGTACTCATAGAAGAGGATTTCTCAAGTGAGTCCTTGACGAGAAGCTTCGTTATGGATGAGGCTATACAAGATGGTGTGTCTCTTGAGCCTTCAGTACTCCTCAAGCTCTTGTGCTTCTCCTTTCACTGACAGTCGCCGCCACTGCACACTGCAGGTGGTGGGCGCCCATCAACGTCACTTTATTCTTTATTCTTTTAGTGACAATTTGAATAAATGAAGGCCCGATCACACATTGTGACCATTGGAGTTCCCATTTCTTGTCTCTCTCTTTCTTGCTCTTACCCTCCCACCATAGCTCTCGAGTGCAAGCTTTGATCCTTCTCACCTTTCAACTGGTATCAGAGCATGACTTTCGACTCTTAAGCTTGGCTCATGGCATTCTCAGCTTCCCATTGACTCCCCACTCGCATTGGGTCTCCTTCCCGGGAGCCATAGCTCATTCTCTTGAGCTCCCGTCACTCCCCGGCTTCCCGAGCTTCTTCCCGACCTATTGAGACAGCATCAGGGCATTGACATTGAGGTATTGCTTCATTATTTTAGAGTTTTATTTTTAGTCCACAGGTCTAGGCAAACAGGGCAGCCACCATTGAAGCTTCCAACCTTCATATCTCTTTGCCCTCGGTTATGGGCTACTAGAGGCTTGTTCCCAGGCCCCCTTGGCTCATGTTTGAGCCCTCCAACCACCCCAGAGTTGCCACGTGGACCAGCAGGACCAGTAGCAACTTCACGTAGATTTGTGCCTGTTTGTGGACAGTAACATATCAGTCACTCCAGCCCTAGCTCCACCTTGGTATTAAGCACTTGTTTGGGGCTCCATTTCAGGTCTTTTGCACCTGTATTGATGCTTGGCATCGATCCTTTGGGGTTAATTATTGGTTGGTGGCTAAAACCGGTATTTCAAGACTATTATAAACAGTCCACAGACATTTGATGCTAGTGCTACATTCACAGTTTATGCCTATGCTTGTTTGGGCATGACTAAATAATCGGTTTGATGCCTATTGCATCCCAATTGATTGGAGAATTGAAGCTACATGTAATGCTATAATTTTGGCCTGATTGTAGGGCTGGAAATACTCAGTTTATAACAATAAATGCATGCTGAATATTCTTGGGCTGAATCTATCTTTCATGCTTTGACATATGCCTATTGGTTCATGATGTATGTCTTGGGTTATGCTATGATGTATTGATCATCGACGAACGACTTCGAAAAGGCATAGAAATAGTGGGTATAAACAAGAAAAATCTTATTGTTAAAAAAATATCAAAAAGTATAAGTAATTATGGATGGATATACCTTAGGCCAACAAGAATAATACTGTCAATTACTTCTCTTCTTTTATCCTTAAGAATCTGAACACATGCAGCATCAAAGTAGATAACCTCAGTTCTTTTGCCTAAGTCACCAAGTAAGAAACAAAACACACTGAATCCTTTTGGATTAGCTGCTTCAAGAAGGGTGGCTAGCTCATTTTCAAAGGACTCTAGTTGCTCTGTTTCCCTTTCTTCAACCCTTTGCCTCCTATACTCTCTCCATTTATCTGCATATAGCTGGCCTGATATCAATTGATAGGGTTGGATTTTGAGATAATTCACCTAATTCTGGCTTTTCCTATCGATCATTCAAGTAGTCCATGCTCAAGCACTTGGACTATGTTGTCTACCCAATATGGCATCAAGTCGGCTTGAAATAAATCTCTCTCGCTAGATAGGCTAAACAAGTGCACGTTTGGTAACTCATCGGCGATGCCTTGTCTAGTGGCCTCTCCTATGGGGATGCATAACATGTGGTCGGCCATGTAGTATTGCTTTCCTTTTCCTACAACCTCAAAGAAGTCTAATTCTAAAAGCAGAAGGAGCCATCGAGCTATGCGTCTTGTAGCACAAGGTTTGTTTACTAAATATGGCAAGGCTTGATGACCCAGAAAGAAAGTGAAAGGCGTGGCTAATAAATAATGCCAATATTTCTTCACGGAAAATACCATGACCAGACCTTCTAGCTTGAGCTTATTTCAGCCTGCACTTATTGACATTGGTTTATGCTTGATAGTGGTCAGTGCTTTGACAGTTACATGCTCTTTGGGTACATGCTTACCCGACGCCTACGGCTTGATGTATTTGTCTTAGCACAATGTACCATGTACTTGTTGAGCTTCACTGCTCTGTGAAGACTTGGCTTGGATTCTATTTGCTATTTCAAAATTTTGTATTGGATGTCACTTTGGTTGTCAGAGATATTTATTGGGATGTATGTCTTGCTCATGGATGCTACCTACAGTTGCTTTGTAGCCATCATGCTCTTGGGATGCTATTGAGGCATTGTCTTGGTTACCTATCTTTAGTACTCTGACTTGGTTTGATTGAGCTATTGAGCTTGTTGATCCACCTTTTGTGCCAATGGGAGCATCTTGTATGCTTGATCGACATTGAGCAGGAGGTTTATGCTATTTTGAGCATTTTGCAGATACTTGAGACTTTGGGATCTCTTACACTAAAATGTTGCATGGTTCATGCACTGATATCTTGGAGTTACGTTTGACTTGAGCTTGGGATTTGCACTCTTGTGAGCATACCGGTGTCACATCTTGCCAGTGTTATGTATACTTTGCCCTATTGTCCAAGGGGTATGCCCACTCTCACTGACGGATGCTTTGGTGACATGTTTGGGTGTTTGCTCAGGGTCTTGATGATTGTTTGGTGTTGATTTATACCCGTTTATGGCTGGTCATGTCTTGGTTGTCATTTATTGACTTGGTGCAGTGATTTGGTCAGAAATTGACTCTCACAGTACCCTACTATCATTTATTACAGCAAGCATATAACTCTATACTGACATGGATTTTTCATGCTAAAATATTCTGAAATGATGTACTTTCACTAGTATTTGGTGGGCAGCAGCTTTGGTCACACTCTTCTCGCCATTTTCTCTCGATTTTGGTGATTTTTTTGTCATTTTTTGCAGTAAACAGCAAGCAATGTTGAACTATCTACAGTCTTCCAGCCTGCATTATGGCGAGTTCGTCCACTGATCGTGCTATTTTCAACATCACTAAGCTTGATGGTACGAATTACTCTTATTGGAAGAGCCAGATTTGGTATGTGTTGGTGCAGAAATCGCAGATCAAACCATCGAGGTTGAGCAGGCATTCGCTTGCAACTATGCCAGATGAGGAATGGCTTGAGCTTGATGAGTTATGCAAGTCCACTATTGTATTATCTCTCACAGAACGGGTTTATTACAATGTATTTGAGAAAGAACAGAGTGCATGGCAATTGTGGGATAAAATCAAGAATCTCTATGACAAGAAAAGTCCAACGAGTCAGATGTATTGGCTGAAGCAGCTTATGGATCTATGCATGAAGGAAAATGTGACTATGTCTACTCACTTGAGCCAGTTCTATGCTATACTCAAGAACTTGACTTCGTAGGATATCACTTTTGTAGAGGATGTCACTCCTCTTTTCTTGCTTGGTACTCTTAATGAGTCATGGGATGTATTCCGCACTGCACTATGTGCCTCTATTGCTACCTTAAAATTATCTTATCTTGAGAGTGCTCTTCTGCAAGAAGAGGTTAACCGTAAGAATTTGGATGCCTCTCGTGTGTCGCATGCTATGATAGTTAGAGGCACAAATGATGGATATGGAAAGCATGGTAATGGCAGTGGCCATGGATGGGATTCTTAGAAATCTCGGTCCAAGTCTCGTGGGAAGTCACGTAGCAAATCCCGTGGCAGGAATGCACATGTTACTTGTCACCATTGTGGAAAAAAGGGCCATATTAGGCCACAATGCCATGAACTGCGCAATGAAAGGCGCAAAGATAAGGGGAAAGACAAAGTGCAGGATAAGTCTTCTAATCCCAACATAGTGCCTGCAAAGTCTTGTGTTAAAATTGAAGAGATCAATGTTATGCAGCCTGAGGATATTGATGATAATGATTATATCCTTGCAGCTTCTTCTAGTGCTTCACAGATGACAGAGATACACTCTATGTATACATAGTGTTGGCTCTTGGACTGAGGTGCGTTCTTTCATGTGACACCTTGCCGAGAGTGGTTTCATTCATACCATACTGTTTCGGGTTCTGTGTGTTTGGGTGATGACAGCTCTCTTGACATTGTGGGCATTGGTGATGTTAGGCTGCAGTTTCCTTTTCGCAATAGTTTTGTTATGCAGGATGTACGTCATGTACGTGCTTTGACATGCAGTCTCCTGTCAGCTGGATAGCTTGATGACGCAGGTTATCATGTATCTTTTGGAGAGTCTACATGGAAGATCACTCGTGGCAAACTTGTGATTGCGAGAGGTGCCAAGGCTGGCAACCTCTATCCCTTGATTGTATTCACTTCTTCCCTTGATCATGTTTTGTCTGTGGGTTCTATCCCACATGTATTTCTTTGGCATGCCCGTTTGGGCCATATGTCTTTGAAGGGAATGAAAATGCTTTCTGGTTTGCAGTACTTACCACCCCTTGATTATGCATATTTTGATTCATGTGAGCATTGTCTTTATGGCAGGCAGACTAGGTCTACACATAAGAAGTCTGGTAGGCCAGGTATGAGTGAGCCCTTGGCATTGGTACATTTGGATGTCTGTGGGCCCATGCCTTGTCAGTCTATGGGTGGTGCAAAGTATTTTGTTACGTTCATAGATTATTTTTCACGGAAAGTTTGGGCTTATCCCATTAAGCTGAAATCCGATGTCTTGTCTGAGTTTCAGAGATGGCTTGCATTGGTTAAGAACCAGTCTGGATATAGGCTCAAATTCCTAAGGACAGATAATGGGGGTGAGTATGTCTCACATGCTTTTGAGCAGTTATGTGATGAGATGGGTATTAAGCGTTAGTTGACTGTCCCCTACACCCCCAAGAATGGTTTGGCTGAGCGGATGAATAGAACCATCCAGGAGCGTGTACGCAGTATGCTTAGCCATGCAGGCCTACCACAGAGCTTTTGGGCTAAGGCAGTTAGTACAGCTATGCATATCACAAACAAATCACCTTCTAGTGGTTTGGATTTTCAGGTTGCAAAGGAGGTATGGACTGGAAAACCTCCCTCTTATATGCACATCTCCGTATCTTTGGATGTAAGGCATTTTGCCATGTGCCCAGGGACAAGAGAAGTAAGCTGGATCTTAAGAGTGTCAAATGCATTTTACTTGGTTATGGGGATGCAGGCGAGATGGGTTATCGTCTCTGGAATCCGCAGGCGTAGAAAGTCATCCACAGCCATGATGTATTCTTCTATGAAGACAAGATGCATAGGCAGCCTGAGAGAGTTGTTGAGATCCGCAGGGTCATATTTCAAGAGGAGCCGAGAGCTCTCGCACAGCCAGTTGGACAGCCTACAACTGCAGCAGATGCTCATGGTCAGGGTGTTGGACAGGTAGCTGGGCAGGTAGCAGAGCCTGCCGTGAGACAGTCTACTAGAGACAGGCATCCACCTGATAGATTTCAGCCCTTGATGCATTATGTCTTGGTTACAAATGTAGGAGAGTCTTTCACCTATGATGAGGCTATGCGCAGGGGTGGCAGTCACTCCTAGGAGAGGGCTATGCAGTCTAAGATAGACTCCTTGCATAAGAATGAGACTTAGGATTTGGCTTCCTTGCCTGAGGGCAAGAAGACTTTGCCATGCAAGTGGGTGTACAAGCTGAAAAGTACCCCTGGATACCCCAAGCTGGCATACAAGGCTAGACTGGTAGCAAAGAATTTTAAGCAGAAGCATCGTGTGGACTTTGATGAGGTCTTTTCTCCTGTGGTTAAGATGACCACCCTGCGCTTAGTCTTGGCTTTGGTTGCTCAGCTTGACTTGGATTTATGCCAGATGGATGTCAAGATGGCTTTCTTACATGGGGACTTGCATGATGAGATTTATATGAAGCAACCTAAGGGCTTTGCAGAATCTGGCAGGGAGCACCAAGTGTGCAAATTGAAGAAAAGTCTTTATGGCTTGAAGCAGGAACCTAGGGAGTGGTATCATAAGTTTGATGCCTTTATGCAATCACAAGGCTACAGTAGGAGTGCTATGGATCCATGTCTTTACACGAAGAAAGCCCGTGATGGTTCTTTATTGATTTTGGTACTCTATGTGGATGATATGCTGATAGCAGGGAAAGCTCATGATGAGCTAGATGCTCTTACGGCTCAGCTCAAGAAGAGCTTTGAGATGAAAGATATGGGACAGGCCGCTCACATACTTGGTATGCGCATTAGACACGACAGGCATCAGGGACTTCTCTACTTGTCATAGAGGGAGTACATTCATAAAGTCCTTGAGCACTTCCGCATGCAGGAATGTAAAGCCTATTGGCTGTCCATTGCCTTCTTATGTGAAGGTCTCACAGGGTGATTTTTCGTAGATAGATGAGCAGAGGGCCGAGATGGCCAAGATTCCCTATGCATCCACAGTGGGTAGTCTTATGTATGCCATGATAGCCACTCATCCAGATATTGCCTTTACAGTTGGTGTTGTGGCACGCTATATGGCTACACCTTGCAAGAAGCATTGGGATGCCGTGAAGGGTATCGTGAGGTACCTGAAGGGGCACTGCAGATATGTGCATATGCTATGGCAACCAGGATACATGAGTCGTGGGGTACACTGACTCTGATTATGCAGGACATGCATATAGTAGGAAGTCCACTTCCAGCTATGTATTCACCTATGCTAGAGGTGATGTTTCTTGGATGTCCAGGGTGCAGAAACGCACGCCCCTTTCTACTACAGAGGCCGAGTATGTTGTAGCCACTGAGGCTTGCAAGGAGGCCATTTGGTTGGGTCGTTTGGTTGCTGACCTTGGTATTGATGCTATCCCTACACTGCATTCGGATTTTATGAGTGCTATTCAGTTAGCCAAGAATCCGGTCTTCCATGCAAAGACGAAACACATTGAGGTGAGGTATCACTTCATACGTGGGATCATTGAGGACAAGTCTGTTGACCTTGTCAAGATCTTGACTGACTAGAATCCTGTAGATTTGCTTATGAAAAGCCTCTCTACAGAGCGCTTTGCCTTTCTCAAGAGGTTGATAGGCGTGGCATGAGATGACGTCTTTCCTCATCCTATTGTACATGTGTACCTGTACTGTCTTTCTTCTTTTTTTCCTTTTCACTCCTCACTAGGGCAAATTCGCCTTTAAGTGGAAGGTTGTTGGGGGTAAAGGCGCCTCCACCTAGCTGCCTGTGTATTATTACACTGATAGTCATCGCCACTGCACACTGCAGGTGGCGGGCGCCCATCACTATCACTTTATTCTTTATTCTTTTAGTGACAGTTTGAATAAAGGAAGGCCCGGTCACACATTGTGACTGTTGGAGTTCCCATTTCTTGTCTCTCTCTTTCTTGCTCTTACTCTCCCGCCATAGCTCTCGAGTGCAAGCTTCGATCCTTTTCACCTTTCACTTTCTTCCTTCTTCCTCAATCTTTTGCATCTTCTATTTCTCTTTATTCCTTTTTTTCCCTCTATCACTCTCAATCTCTCCATGTCACACTCAATCTCTCTTTCTCTCCCTATCCCACTCAATCTCTCCCCCTCTATCTATCTTTCTTCCCTTCTTCTTCCCATCTCTCTCAAATTTCCTCTATCTCTTGTAATAACTCTCTCTCATTTTAAATCTCTTGTATTTTTCCGCACAATTGAGAGGAGGAAAATTTAAGATTAAGCAGAGAGTCTAAAGCCTTATCATGAAGGCTTAGATAGCCTTAGACTCACCCTTTGTTTGTTACACATGCTCCCTTTTCTTCTAATCAATGATTACTCTTGTTGTCTTCGAAGATATTTATGTGGTGCTATTCGAGTCATTGCACTTCTCTCCTTTGCATGCACTATTGATGTTGACTGATGAGAATACCCCTTGATCTATCAAATCAAAAATTAGATGGAGACAATGCTTAGTAAAGTTGGCATCTCACAAATGATTATTGGTGGTTAGTTTGAATTAATTAGCAATGCAATTTTATTATTGTCTCAGTCAGTTGTTTGATGGTTACAAAGCATAGATGATGATGATGATTGTCAAAATAGACTGACTGATGAACTCGATAATGATGACAAACAGTTTGTTGATGATGATGAATCAAATGATGATATCAATTAGGAGTTAATGATCTTGCAATTGATGATGATGATGGTGTGAGAGGTGAAGATGATGTGTGATGATTGTTGGCTCCAATTGAATTGGCATAACCTTTAAGAATATAGTTTTTTTTATGAACCTTAGGAATGTTGCACTTTAGGTAGGGTTATATGTTGTGAGCGAGACGATCAACAAGTATGGAGATTGAAATTGTCATTATGTTTATCTCTAAATCATCTAGAATTGTTTGTGGCAACTATGGTGAATGGGTGCTCACAAATCTACTTTTTACATGTGTAAACAAAAACCATGACCAAATCATTTTTGTCATTTGGCTCTTGCTCACCCTAGAATAGCTTCCAAAAATATAGCTAAGTAACTTTGTGTAATTGTGATTTTCTTGACCTCATATAGCTATGATTCAACTACTAGAGCTCAAAACATACCATATGTTTTTAATGGCCAAATTTCCCTTCCCTCTAAGTTGTAGGTTTCACCCACTTTGTGAATGTGTTCATAGTGAGTGTGGACTAGGCAATGTGGGTATAATCCAAGAGGAGGGTATCTCTTCTTTTGTTATCTTGATCCCTTCCTTATGTTTGGATCAAGGCCTCATGCATTATAAGATTTCATGTGGGAGCTTTATACTACCAAAAAATAGATGATGACGAGTATTTAAGCTTCTCTCTTACAAGAGGGGAATCATATGCTCTGCAACGCAAGGACAAGGTACACACAAACACACACTTGAGAGAGAGAGAGAGAGAGAGAGAGAGAGAAGAGAGAGAGAGAGAGAGAGAGAGAGAGAGAGAGAGAGAGAGAGAGAGAGTGTGTGTGTGTGTGTGTGTGTGTGTGTGTGTGTAGAAATGCACACATGCACACTTGTGTGTGCTTGCAGGTATGCATGCATACACATGGGTCTATTTGTGTGGATGTTATTTCCACATAAGGAGTTGCAAGGAATAGAGCATCCATCATAGAGGGCAAGGGAAATATAACTTACAAATAGATTTTCATTAATTGGTTTGCTTTTGATATCATAGCCAAGCATGGTTAATTATGGATAGTTAAAACTCTTAACTTTGACATGGAAGCACTACCCATGTGGATTGTTGTTAATATTATAGCTAATAATATATTTGGGCATATAAGTTTATAGGAGATTTTAACTAGGATTAAAGAAGAAAGTAGAGATCATCTTCATTTTAACCTAGAGTAAAATACTATACCTATCAAATGGATATTGTTTATACTTGGGGTTGGAATGTGATATTTGGATTGGAATGCAATATGATTTCTTTTAGAGAAACTTGAGTTTTAAACTTGGTTGAATTACCTTGGTAGGCCTACATATGGCCCAAAGGGCTTGGGCATAGTCTTTCTTTAGCATCATAATGTGTATATACAATGATACTAGAATAAAACACACACATGTACAAATTATTAGTAATCATTTGCTATTTTAGATATTGCTAAGTAGGGGAATATCCACGTTGTGAGAGAAGAAGAAAATAAATTGGCATTTAAGAGGTTTCATATCATAAACTCTAAAAGTAATAGGTTTGAGATTATTTTGGTGCTCTTACTATACAACATTACTGGAATAGGTAGATATTCTCTCTCTCTCTCTCTCTCTCTCTCTCTCTCTCTCTCTCTCTCTCTCTCTCTCTCTCTCTCTCTCTCTCTCTCTCTCTCGGGTTAGTGGACAAGCCAGAAAAGAGGCCAAAGAGAGACATGTATGGCATGCTAGGGATCATGGGGGGTTCACTCATAGTAAAGAAGACATGTCACCTGCATGCAAAAACTTCTAAAAAAACCCCTATTTATGAAGCTTTTAAGACTAATATATCCCCCTATTTAAGCTTAGAAGATATATACATGTATGACTTTTTATGTATCCCCTTTCTTAAATGTAAGTTTTCATAGAACATATACTAATTTTCTTTTTAAAAGTTGGAATTATCCTAAGCAATTAAAAGTATCAAAATGGTCATATCACAAAGTAATTTATGTAGTGGCAATTGGATACTATCGAAATATGTGTCGCAATGTTTTTGAGTGCCTATACCCCCTTACCACATGAGGAGAGAGAGTAGGGGAATCATATCACGAATCGCGTGGTGGGGGAACTTGCTCAAGATGCTACATCGAACACACACAGAATGCACAAGGAGAAGCTCACTCAAGAGACAAGAAGAGAGATGGAGGCCAAAACGTTTTCTTGTTGGTTTCTTCTTCTTTTTCCACACACTTTACAATGTACACAAAGTATAGATAAGATACAACATAAAGGAAAGTGGCCTACTAAGTCAAACAATGCATAACCGACTACACTAGTCGACTGGCGCTATAACTATGCCAGTTATAAATAGGTGTAACAACCTGAACATAATAAGTAATGAGTCAGTGGCCATGTGAGAGTCATAATGACTACCGACGTGCTAAGTGTAGATGTGTGGACCCATCTAACCAGGCGGTCCATCATCAATGTTTGCATGTGTTGAGCTTGTCAGTGGACCCATCTTCTATCGGACATACTACCAGCCCAATCTACATCTGTGTATCCAAACACCTGTACATCTGTACCTGCCTCATAGAAAAGTCCATAATGTAATGTGGACTTCACATATCTCAATATGCCTCTGACTGCATCCAAATGTGGCTTTCTAGGTACTTGCATAAATTGACTCACAAGACCAACAACGTAGCTCAAGTCTGGCCTTGTAATGGTCATGTGGATCAAACTCCCCACTATCCTCCTGAACATACTAGGGTCTTCTATCTCATCCCCACTTACATCAAATAGCTTTCTTGCCCTTCGAAAATGATACTAGATCCCAAGTCTTATTGGCCTCTAATGCAGCCATCTCCTCATCCATTGCTGCATCCCAATGAGCATGACCAACAGCCTCCTCAAAACATGTGGGCTCAACATCCTCAATCACTTTCACCATATAAGCATAATGGTGAGCTGTATAACCTTCAAAACCAATTTTTTTAACAGGGTATCTCACCTTGCTAGACCTGCGTACCACTGGATCAATCAATGGAGTCTTTGCATTGATGCGTGCTCTCTACACACCTAGAGTCCTCACTGAAGGAATGCCAAGCTCATCATCCAATCTCTCTGAGCCACTGGAGTCTCCATCAAGAACTGCATCAATGCCATCTGACACTTTATTCTTTCCTTTGTCTTTACCACACCTGGAGTCCTCACTGAAGGAATGCCAAGCTCATCACCCAAGCTCTCTGAGCCACTGGAGTCTCCATCAAGAACTGCATCAATGCCATCTGACACTTTATTCTTTCCTTTGACTTTACCTGTAGTGCTACTAGATGCACCTGAAGATGTAGAAATACTCCTTACTCTCCCAGACCAAGGACTGCCAGATGATGTCTCTGGTCCACTAAGAGTCCGTGATTCTTGCTTTTCAGCCTCCAGATGAGTGTCATGATCATGATCATCATCCAATGCATCACCACTAGATGCATACCAACTGCTCATTTCATCAAAGATGGCATCCCTGCTCACTCTAAGCTTACATGTGACAGGGTTATAACAACGATACCCTTTGTGCTCTAAAGAGTATCCAAGAAAGACACACTTTTTAGCCTTTGGATCCAGTTTCTTCCGCAGCTCATTTGGAACATGAACATATGCAATATAGCCAAACACTTTCAAGTGTGAGACATCATGCTTCTTACCTGTAAAACATTCTTCGAGGGTCATACCATAAACTGCATCTGTGGGAGTTTTGTTCATAATATAAACAGTAGTATGAAGAGCCTCAAACCAAAAATGCTTAGGCATATTCTTTTCAGCCATCAAGGCACGTGCAACTTCTGCAATATGCATGTTTTTCCTTTCTGCAACCAGATTTTGCTGTGGGATATACCTGCATGTGAACTGTCTCTTTATCCCATGAGACCTCAGATAATCACGGAACTCATTCAAGAGGTACTCTCTCCCTCCATTTGACCTCAAGCACTTTACTTTCAAGCCTGTTTCTCTTTCAACTACAGCCTTGAAAGTTCTAAAGTGCTCAAATGCTTCACTCTTTTCCTTCATAAAATATACCCACTGCTTTCTAGAACAATCATCAATGAATGTGACAAAGTATGAACTGCCTCCAAGAGATACATTTTGTGTAGGCCCCCAAATATCTATATGCACAACATCAAGGATATTTCTGCTTACATCTATGTCATGTGAAAAGGGTTGTCTTGCCTGCTTACCAAACTGACATGCTTCGCATACCTTACGAAATTCTGCAATTCTAAATGTAGGCAAACCCTTTGGACTGCATTAATTTCAGCTTTTGTACATTTGCATGTCCAATGCGTTTGTGCCAAATTTCAATATCTGCAACAACAACACCTTTTCCTTTAGCATACATAGCAGCATTCATAGTAGGAATTCCAGCATCCAGGGTAAACATACGTCCAACTCTACTTCCCTTTGCAACCAACCTGCACTTGTCATTGAAGTCTTCTACAAAGCAACCCTTTGCATTAAATCTGACTTGTAGCTCTTACTCTACCATCTGACAGACTGACACCAAGTTCTTTATAATAGATGGCACATGTAATACATCTGAAAGACTCTTTGTCTTACCATCATGCAAGGACAAGGGAACTTTTCCAATGTGTGAAATTGGGTGGCATGAATCATCACCCGTTTGCACATAACCTGTATTTTGCAAATCCTGCATCTCTCCAAACCATTCTGCATGGCTGGTCATATGATTGGATGCACCTGAATCAACATACCAAACATCATCATGTGTTCCCTTTCCTGTAATAGCATTCAGTATATGTTGCATAACAAACAGACGTTCATTTTTGTCTTCATTCTATCGTGAAGACGATGCATAGTTTTCTTACTGCAACTTACCACTGCGAATATCATCTTTCTTAGCATAACATTGGGCTGCAATATGACCTATTTTGCCACAGTAGTGACACACAATACCAGAGTTGTTAGAACCTCTGTTCTGCCATCCACCTCTTCCTCTAAAGCTCCCCCTGCCTCTAAAGTTACCTAGACCTCATGAAACCTACATATTGCCAAATTGCTGATTCAATCTGTTTTGTTGGTTGTCACTACCACATCCTATACCATGGTCTCTTGAAGAGGACCTGCCACGTCCCTTCCTGAAATGGAGTAGAAAGATTGGACCTGTTCACCACTTTTTTCAGATGTCTCACTCTGCATGTTGATCTCTTCAGTGATCATAAGGGAGACCAACTCATCGAAATCTGGAAATGGCTTTTTGACATATACGAAAGCTACAAAAGACTTCCAAGCCTTTTCATTGTTAAGTCCACCCAAGGTAGACGACACCAAATCGTCATCATTGGGCATTGCATCAATCATTGCCAAGGCATCTGCAATGCTCCTTACCTTTAGTGCATACTCATTGATAGACATCTTCTCTTTCTTCAATGTATTCAACTCTTGCTTGAGTTGAATCTTTCGTGCCTTTGTATTTACGGAAAACATACTTTCAAGTATGGTCCAAGCTGCATATGAATTCTCTGCATTTCTAATATGTCCCAACATATTATTGTCAATTACTACAGACAGCCAATACATGACCTTTTTGTCTTTTGCATTCCATTCCTTCCGTGCCTTTGTCTCTTCTGCAGTTGGAGGATCACTCACCTCCGGCTCCTTTTCTTCACCTGAAACAAACTTGTAGAGGCATTTTCCAATAAGGAAGTTCGTGACACGGAACTTTCATGAAGGATAGTTATTCTTATCAAGCTTCTCAATGATGGGGTTTTCACTGTTCTCTGCCATTATCACAAAACTAATACCAAACAGCAAGCAAATCTTCTGCAACCCTCGACCTGTAGTACACAGCAATACACTAGACAACCTTTTTCACTGTCTGCTCAACAATACATGTACAGTTTGCAAATAAACCTTGTGTTTATTTGCTGGTAAACACCTTTGAACTTACAGATCTAAAATCTGTAACCTGTGCCCCTGTATACAGCAGACACAGCTAAAATTGCAAGATACATCGAACTGTTGTCCGCAACCTTGCGAGTCTAAAACGGGGCTTGAAATAACCTCGGATGGCCAAAATAGCAACGGGCAAGCCTTAAAGGGCTTATCTGCAGAATGCATAGTACTCTTCACACACACCAAATCTCACTGCAATCTGAGATTTTTGCTTTGCCCTGCTTCTGGTACCTCCACAAGCACTGTCCAAGAGAAGAAGTAGAGAATGGAAGAGCTTATTACCCGTTGCTTGCTTGCTCGAATCCTTGGCTCCTCTCCTTCGCTTTAGCCTTCAAAACCAGCCTCAATCAGTGGTGTAGCTCTGATATCATGTCACAAATCGCGTGGTGGGGGGACTTGCTCAAGATGCTGCGCCGAACACACACAGAATGCATAAGGAGAAGCTCACTCAAGAGACAAGAAGAGAGATGGAGGCCAAAACGTTTTCTTGCTGGTTTCTTCTTCTTCTTCCACACACTTTACAATGTACACAAAGTATAGATAAGATACAATATAAAGGAAAGTGGCCTACTAAGTCAAACAATGCATATCCAACTACACTAGTCGGCTGGCGCTATAACTATGCTAGCTGTAAATAGGTATAACAACCTGAATACAATAAGTAATGAGTTAGTGGCCATGTGAGAGTCATAATGACCACCGACATGCTAAGTGTAGACGTGTGGACCCATCTAACCAGGCGGTCCATCATTAATGTCTGCATGTGTTGAGCTTGTCATCTCAACAAATCAAACGTCTTTATACTTAAAGTGACTACACCAAGCGGGCATCAAGCTCTCTTTGGAAGAAGGGGAGTTGAATCTCTCTATCAAAACCATAGGAGAGTGCCAATTCCCCCCTCCCACACTATGATTAATTCGATAACCCTATTATATGAGGGTTTAGGGTTTTAACCTTACTTGTCAAAGTCTCTTGTATGCCATGGAGAAACCAATCTATGGAGAGAGGTGATCAAATGCATCCCCTCCCCTTATTTTTTCAATATATCCCATCCTTAAATTTAAGTTCAATATAGGAAATTAAGAGAGATCTACCTCTAATGTATACTCTTAAGTGTCCCCTTCCAAAATCCCCCTCCCTTACACTCACATGATACCATACAACATCTATAATGAACCCCCCGAGCTAGGGATGAATAAGCAACAAGTGCATATGAATGATGGAATCAATCTAGTAGACATCCCCTCATGCCCACTATCAGACTACAAGCTAAGATGATGCATGCTCTCTTCTCGAGCCTGAGGTACAATGCACTCACAACAAATAGAATAGGGGTACCACTACTTGAATGTATTGTAGCCAAGGCACTAGACAAAGTAAATCTAAACTCTTATGTCCAAATGACAATCTAAGTATCAGCTAAGGTACTCACATAAACTCCAAGAGCCACAAGTGAAGAATCCCCAGCAAGGACGATGAAGGCTGAGTCAGAAAGGAAAAAATCTGCAATGATATAGGTTTCAAAGGGGTACTAACATCCCTAATAAAAGAGGCTATGGGGGAGATGGATAGAGAAGAGAAAGTGGAGGAAACACCATAACAATCATGAATCCATAAGCATCATTCACCCATTACAATGAGCCCTCCCGTCTCTTTCTCTATAGGAACCTTGGGGAAGAAGGAGCTAATAGAGTTCAGTAGGAAAAAGCAGAGTAAGTAACTAAGAAGAGGGAAGCTAACCACTAAACTCAACAATAAGAAACCTCAAGCAAGAGAACTATAACATACCATAGGACCCCCCTGTAATTTCAAAAAGAGAAAAATCTATTACCTTTAGTACAAATTTTTTTACTTCCCCCTCTCTCCCCGCCGACAACACATCGGGGGGTGGAGAGAGAGTGGGATTGGTGGTGATGGGAGGCGGAAGCATGCAACCTCCAAGTGGGATGGGTGGCCATGCCACCTACCTCCTCCCCTCCCCTATATAGGGGAGGCTTCTCCCCTCCCCCGACGAGAGACGCAAGAGGCTATGCCCCCCTTCCATACGTCGCCACCCCCCACCGTTCTGCTGAAATGAGACCATAGCCACCTTTCCCCCTGGCTGTCAGTCGGCTCTTTCTCCCCCCCTCCTTGCTTGGCGGCGTTGCATACCCCTCCCCTGGGACGTCCGAATTGGAGTCCCCCCCCCCGTCCTGTTGAAACGGCTCCCTAGGCATCGACCATAACCACCCCCTGATCGCCAGTATGCTGTGGATCCCCCCTAGGGCTCTCGATAGTATTCACCCCCTGTTTACTAGACACTGCAGGACCCTCCCTGGGCCCTCCAAACAAAGCCGCCACCTTCCTGATTGCCATCCAGTTCGGGCCGTGAGGAGAGAAGGAGAATGAGAGAATAAGAAGGAGAGGGAGAGAGAAGAGGAGAAGAGGGAGAGAAGGAGAAGGAGAGAAGAGAAAGGAGGGAGAGAGAGAAGGGAATTAGTGGGAGAGAATTGAGGAGAGAAAAGAAGAAGGAGTGGGGGAAGAGAAGGGAAGGAGAGGCAGAGAAGGAGAAGGAGTGGGAGAGAGAAGAGAAGAAGAGGGAGAGGAGAAGGAGTGGGAGAGAGAAGAGAAGAAGAGGGAGAAAAGGTAAAGGAGGGAAGAGAAGGAGAGAAGAGAGAAGTAGAAGAAGGAGGAAAAAGAAAGGGGTAGAAGAAAGGAGAGGGGAAGGAGAAGGAGAAGGAGAGAGGTAGAGGAAGAAGAAGAAGAGGTAGAAGGAAAGAGGAGAGAAGTAGTAGTAGAAGAAGAAGAAGAAGAAGAAGAAGAAGAGTAGAAGGAGAAAAGAAGAGAAGAGGAAGAGAGAGAGGGAAGGAGAAGAAGCAGAAAAGAAGTGGGAGAGGGAGAAGGAGAAGAAGAGAGGGGGAGAGAGAGTGTGTGTAGGAGAATAAGTGAAAAGAAGAAGAAGAGAGAGAGGGAGAAAGAAAGGAGAGGGAGTGAGAGTTAGTGAGTAACCGCAACAAGCCACCCCCAAACCACTCTCTCGATGAAGGACCCCATCCAGCATTCTTTCCCACCCGAACGTGTCAACCCGAAACCCATTAAGGTCCGGACTGCCCAATCTCTACGAGGCGAATCACCCCCAAGAAGAAAGTCGCGGGAAGCATAGGCACCCAAGCTACCAGTAATGCTGGAGAGGTGAGCGGAGCGACCAACGCAACAAACACGAATCAAACCCAGGTTCTAAGCTTTAAAATTAATTAGGTATTATTTATCGTGGAAGAGATGGAAGGATTAGTGAAGTGCATGGAACAAGAACGAGTTTTAGGGTTCTGTTTACGCTAAGTACTAAGTTGTATGCACGAAACGGCAGAGTTTGGAATTCGCATAAGATTTTATGCATGAAATGATAGCTTTTACACACATAAAATGATAAGGTTATCGCCTTATTTCACCTAAAATAATAGCTTTTTAACCAATTCAGTGCATGAATAGTCATTTAGAATTCATGTTTCGCAATCATAGTTAAAAGAAACACATGAAATGTTAATTTCTGTCCATGAGATACACTTGCATTGTTAGAAAAAACCCTAGACTTTCATATACGCAAATCACATGTGATCCAGTGCATTAGAACTAAGTACTCGTTGCCAGGAATAAAGAGAGATAAAAGTCGTTTAGGAGGTACAACTATACTAAACGCACAATGTGCATGATGGTTAAGGTTGATTGGGAAATCCTGCATAGAACTGCACTAAGAGAATTGGAAGGATTCCATGTATCTAGACTGCATCTTGAAGGTCTAAATGAAGAATCATATGTTGCCATGTGTATTAACTGAGCTTGGTTGGAGTTAGAGATTAAAAGACCCTTGATTGGGTTGCAAATAAGGCATGTCTATTGCCTTGACTGACCAGCTAATGTTTGAGTTAGGAATTAAGATACCCTAAGGTAAAAACCCAAGGGAAAAGGGCAAGTCAAAAATAAGTTAACTTACCAAGACCATTTGCTTGGGTAATCTTGTTTGAAATTATTGGGATCTCGCCTAGTTGCGAAAAGACCCAAGATCGGATGTTGGGAGCATCCGGGAAAACAAGGAGTCACACCTTAGCAGTCAGTCGTAAAAACGACCTCCGAAATGTTCATGCTTGTACTTAGGTACATTATTTGATATCTTTGCTCAAGGAACTAATTCAAGGAAAACGCTTAATGCTTCAGATTGAAAGCCTGGAGGGAGAGGCAGGAACAGTTACCTCCGACTGTCTGGCTAGCCCTATCCAAGGGGGTTGTTAGTCGCGCCGGGTATATGGACCTAACCCGCCACGAGAGGTCTCTCCATAGGTGCTGCTTCGAGCGGGAGGATGCTTGGGTGCCAGGGGAGGCTCTGGCTGTAAATCCCTTGCCTTCGGATCCCGCACAAGAGGCCGACATGACTCGAGATGGGATCTTGAGGCCCGTGTACTAGTCAACGAGCGAAACTTGGAATAGCAATCCTGTAGATTGCTAGGATAGCCTTTGGGCGTGATATTGGATGTACTCCAAGATTTTGATAAATAAGGAGCAGTTATTGGAGAAAAAGAAACTTGCTTGGCATTGTTTTTGTGTCAGTGCCTAAGTTACATAAAGAAACCCGTGATTAGTTTGTTTAATTAAGGAAGCTGATTTTGCATGTCAAAAGGTAATGTGGTAGGTAATTAGATAACTAAAGCAAATTGAGGAAAGTGCGATGGACGTGACTTAGGTCCGTCCTAAGAAAGGGTGGTCCCGGTTAGCTGGGAACTTTTCTCAAATGATGAGATAATAATACTATGAAGACCTAGTGTCAGTAGATGTAGAATCCCGATTTATTCTGTTCTAGGGGAAAGGGTTGGGACTATGCCGTATGTTTGAGAGGTTGAGCTCCACACCCCTCTCATTTTCCATTCATCATGAACCATGTGCGGCATGAAACCACTTCGACTCTATTGTTCGTACGCAAAGTGATACATCCAGAGCTCGATGCTAGTTTCTTCCTAGAGACTTTGCTGATAGAAAAGGAACCCTGATCTCAGGTCGATCCCAAGTGGAAACAGCCGGACACTTCTGCTTGGGGCAAACTCGAGAAGACCTAGATCACAAACCCTGTGTCATTTCTTGCGAGTGCCAAGCGGAGCCTTCTAGACCCTCCTCCCGATGGGCTGCTAAGACATGTCCCACAAGCGGACAAGCGGGCACGTTACAGTTGGTATCAAAGTGAACCAATGGGATCTAAGATTCACGATGGAGCTTAATGGAGGAAAGTAAACGGAATAAGGGGACAGCCAGGGGAAGGTGAGTGGAATAGAGCAGTGTTTTCTGTTGAAAACATTTCCTTACTCACTTATGGATGTTGGGTTGCAAAGTCACGAAGCATGGAATAAATTCTTGGTGTTCCAGGTTATGTTCATGATTGCAATGCGTGCTTCGGATTATCGACAGAGGCTAGGCATGATGAATATTCTAGACTGCATCTACAATCCTTCACCCATGTATGCGGAACGGAGATGGATGGGAGAATCATGAATATACTGCATATAGCAACCCACCGACTTGCATAACTTCAGACTAACTTGAAGAGAATCAAGTGGATGGAGGATTTAAAGATCGTGAAGTTGTTCATCTTTGTCAAAGCTCACACAAACGCAACCCTGCATGTTGGTGGTCGACAAGTCAAGCAGAACAAGTATGTGTATGATGAAGTGACTCAGGTGATCCCTGCATAAAGAATCAAGGTGCTAGGGCGCTATGAGAAGAACGGGTATCAAAGGAAGGGATACCCCAAGCTTCCTATGACTTATCGTTTCCTGAAAATCCATGACCCCACTCCATATTATTACTCAATTCCTGTAGCCGATTGTAACACAATCCTATTTTCCCTAAACTGATGTACCAATCAGCTTGTTCTACTTTCCCAAAATAAATGTACTCAAAGGGCTATGCCCTCATGAATGAATAAGATTTTTATTATTGTCTATCCTGATTGTAAATGTTGGCAAAGGTGTTAAGTGATTAAGTCACTTGGCTAAAAGCTGTGCAAGTTATAATAATGTGATATGGGGAATGAGTGATAATTTGTTAACATAAAGAATCTTATTGTCCAGACGCAACCCCAAGTGCAGGTTCCAAGTACGTGACTCCCACACTAAGTACAGCTGTGATTCAAGAGAAGAAGTTCCTTCTCAAACAAATCAAGCCACCTAAGTTCGATGGCAAGGGAAGGACTATTCAAGCTGACGCCGAGATCTGGATCGAGTCCATGGAGGACTATTTTGAGGCAGCAAGAACTACACCTGCTAACCAAGCTATGCTCACCAAACGTAAGCTTACAAGCAAAGCAAGACTTTGATGGAAACAATGGTGTAGAGACCAAGCGATCTCGGAAGGGACAATCACTTGGGAGAAGCTTAAGGAAGCTGTGTGAGGGAGGTATCTGCCACCTGCCTATACCGCACATAGTAGATGAACAAATTCTATGAATTGAAGCAGCTTGGACTATCCCTTGATGCATATTATTCAAAGTTCGTTTCTCTTCAAGATCTTCATCAAAGATATGCTTTGATTGCAGTGCCTCTGACTAATCTACTAAAGAAGCAAGTAGCAATTGGGTGGTCACCTGCCGAACAAACCAGCTTTGTTAAGCTAAAGCAAAGCTTAGTATCAGCACCCATCTTGAAAATTCCTGATCTTAGTAAGGAGTTCGAAGTGGTAACTGATGCTAGCGCACTTGCCTTAGGATGTGTGCTTATGCAAGAAGGTCATCATGTAGTATATTCTTCAAGGAAAATTGAAGAGCCATGAAAGGAATTGTGCTACCCACGATCTGGAGCTGTTGGCTGTCATCCATGCTCTCAAACTTTGGAGACATTACCTGCTAGATAACAAATTTTCCTTAGTGACGGACCACAAGAGTCTTAAATGGATCTTCACCCAGAATGAGCTCAACATGAGGCAATGTCGATGGATCGAAGTGCTGGAAGTATATGACTTTGAAATCAAATACAGGCCTGGAAAAGAGAATGTATTTGCCAATGCACTCACTCGCAAGGCATTTCTAAATTCTCTTATTTTGCAGGATCCATCAATAGTAAGATCTCTAGCCACAAAGGTATCAATGCCAAACAACCCAATTCTTAAGCTAGCTAAAGAAGAGGCGTGTCATGACCCAGTCTACCAGAAATTGCTAAGGGAGATCCCCATCAAGGATCAAGACCCGAAGCTAAAGACGAAGTATCAAGAATTCTATGTCAGTAGTGGACTTGTCTACTTTAGGACAAGATTATGTATCCCTGCAAACCAATCTCTCAAGCAGAAGATACTTTGGGAAGCCCATGACTCCCCTTTCTCAAGACATCCTGGCTATGCCAAGACCCTTCATGCGGTCAGGAAGAGCTATTATTGGGATAGGCTCAAGGGTAACGTTCTCAAATATGTCATAGAATGTTTGTCTTATCAACGCATTAAGGCAGAACATGTCAAAATGCGAGGGAAATTGCAACCACTTGACATTCCTCAAATGAAATGGGAATTCATTAGTATGGACTTTGTGGTTGGCCTACCCCAAGTTCAGGGAGGATACAACTCTATTATGGTTGTAGTAGATATGCTCACCAAGGTTGCACATCTCATCCCTGTCAAGACAAACTATAAAGCCTCAGACATCACAAGATTATTCATCAAAGAGATATTCAAACTGCATGGGTTACCCAAAAGAATCATTAGTGATCGTGACTCTCTCTTCACATCACACTTCTAGAGGGCTATCTTCGAGGCTGTTGGGACTCAACTATGTTTCAGTTCAGCTATTGGGACTCAACTATGTTTCAGTACAGCTTACCATCCCCAAACTGATGGTCAAACGGAACAAGTCAACCAAGTCATTGAAGATATGCTTAGGGCATACTGTTGTCACGAACCCAAAAAGTTGATTCAATATTTGCGACTCGTTGAGTTTGCCTACAATGCTTCTTACCAACAAAGTATTCAAATGACCCCTTTTCAGGCATTGTATGAGCACGATTGTTGTATCCCTTTGAGCTTCTCGTACCCAACTTTGAGGGTAGAAGCTTCAAAGCAGATGTTGGAAGACATGGATGACCAAATCAAATCAATAAGACAAGACATCCAAGCCGCCAAGGATAGATAGAAGGCTTATGCGAATTTGAAACGGCAAGACAGATCCTTCGTTGAAGGTGATATGGTCTTCATCCGCATACGCCCTAAAAGGAGTTCACTGTCCTTAGGAGAATACAAGAAGCTAAGTCCAAGGTATTATGGACCTTATAAGATCACTAAGTGCCTAGGACCTAATGCTTACAGACTACAACTGCCCGCAACCCTAAAGGTTCATAATGTATTCCACGTTAGCCTATTGGAAAAGTATCTACCTAATCCGAATCATGTACTTGATGATCAGCAAATTGTAATGCCTAGCTAAGGAGTCCTTGAGCTACGGCCTGATAGAGTCCTAGATGTCAGGGAGAGGCATTTGAGGTCAAGGACCTTGAGAGAATACCTCGTCCATTGGAAAGATTATCCCGAAGAGGATGCAACCTGGATGAACGAAGATACTCTCAACCAACAATACCCCCAGGTCCTCTTGAGATGAGGACATCTCAATTCCTCTAAGGGGGAGAGGATGTAACATACCATAGGCCCCCCCTGTAATTTCAAAAAGAGAAAAATCTATTACCTTTAGTACAAATTTTTTTGCTCCCCCCTCTCTCCCCCCACTGACAGCACATCGGGGGGGAGAGAGAAAGTGGGAGTGGTGGTGATGGGGGAAAGCATGCAACCTCCAGGTGGGAGGGGTGGCCATGCCACCTACCTCCTCCCCTCCCCTTATATAGGGGAGGCTTCTCCCCTCCCCCAGTGAGAGACGCAGGAGGCTACGCCCCCCTTCCATACGTCGCCACCCCCCCACCATCATGCTGAAACACGACCATAGCCACCTTCCCCCCTAGCCATCAGTCGGCTCTTCCTCCCCCCTCCTCGCTTGGGGGCACTACATAACCCTCCCTTGGGACGTCCGAATTGGAGTTTTCTTTTCCCCTGCCGTCCTCTTGAAACGGCTCCCTGGGCATCGCGACCATAACCACCCCCCTGATTGCTAGTACGCTGCAGGTCCCCCCTGGGGCTCTCGATAGTATTCACCCCCTGTTTACTAGACGCTACCTACAAACAAAGCCGCCACCTTCCTGATTGCCATCTAGTTCAGGCCGTGAGGAGGGAAGGAGAAGGAGAGAATAAGAAGGAGAGAGAGAGAGAAGAGGAGAAGAGGGAGAGAAGGAGAAGGAGAAGGAGAGAAGAGAAAGGAGGGAGAGAAGGAGAAGGATAGAAGAGAAAGAAGGAGGGAGAGAGAGAAGGGAAGTAGTGGGAGAGAAGGAGTGAGGAGAGAGAAGAAGGAGTGGGGGAAGAGAAGGGAAGAAGAGGGAGAGAAGGAGAAGGAGTGGGAGAGAGAAGAGAAGAAGAGGGAGAGAAGGAGAAGGAGGGAAGAGAAGGAGAGAAGAGAGAAGTAGAAGAAGGAGGAAAAAGAAAGGGATAGAAGAGAGGAGAGGGGAAGAAGAAGGAGAAGGAGAGAGATAGAGGGAGAGAGGTAGAGGAAGAAGCAGAAGAGGTAGAAGGAAAGAGGAGAGAAGCAGTAGTAGAAGAAGAAGAAGAAGAAGAGTAGAAGGAGAAAAGAAGGGAAGAGGAAGAGAAAGAGAGGGAAGGAGAAGAAGGAGAAGGAGAAAAGAAGTGGGAGAGGGAGAAGGAGAAGAAGAGAGGGAGAGAGGGAGAGTGTGTGTAGGAGAATAAGTGAAAAGAAGAAGAAGAGAGAGAGGGAGAAAGAAAGAAGGAGAGGGAAGGAGAAGAAGGAGAAAAGAAGTGGGAGAGGGAGAAGGAGAAGAAGAGAGGGAGAGAGAGAGTGTGTGTGTAGGAGAATAAGTGAAAAGAAGAAGAAGAGAGAGAGGGAGAAAGAAAGAAGGAGAGGGAGTGGGAGTTGGTGAGTAACCACAACAAGCCACCCCCAAACCACTCTCTTGGCGAAGGACCCCATCCAGCAGTCTTTCCCACCTAAACATGTCAACCCAAAACCCATTAAGGTCCAGACTGTCCAATCTCCACGAGGCAAATGGCTCCCATGAAGAAAGTCGCGAGAAACGTAGGTGCCCAAGCTATCTGTAATGTTGGAGAGGCGAGCGGAGCGACCAACACAACAAACACAAATCAAACCCAGGTTCTAAGCTTTAAAATTAATTAGGTGTTTATTTCTCGTGGAAGAGATGGAAGGATTAGTGAAGTGCATGGAACAAGAACGAGTCTTAGGGTTCTATTTACGCTAAGTACTAAGTTACATGCGTGAAACGGCAGAGTTTGGAATTCGCATAAGATTTTATGCATGAAATGATAGCTTTTACACACATAAAATGATAAGGTTATCGCCTTATTTCACCTAAAATAATAGCTTTTTAACCAATTCAGTGCATGAATAGTCATTTAGAATTCACGTTTTGCAATCATAGTTAAAAGAAACACATGAAATGTTAATTTCTGTCCATGAGATACACTTGCATTGTTAGACAAAACCCTAGACTTTCATATACTCAAATCACATGTGATCCAGTGCATTAGAACTAAGTACTCGTTGCCAGGAATAAAGAGAGATAAAAGTCATTTAGGAGGTACAACTATACTAAACGCACAATGTGCATGATGGTTAAGGTTGATTGGGAAATCCTGCATAGAACGCACTAAGAGAATTGGAAGGATTGCATGTATCTAGATTGCATCTTGAAGGTCTAAATGAAGAATCATGTGTTGCCATGTGTGTTAACTGAGCTTGGTTGGAATTAGAGATTAAAAGACCCTTGGTTGGGTTGCGAATAAGGCATGTGTGTTGCCTTGGCTGACCAGCTAATGCTTGAGTTAGGGATTAAGATACCCTAAGGTAAAACCCAAGGGAAAAGGGCAAGTCAAAAATAAGTTAACTTACCAAGACCATTTGCTTGCGTAATCTTGTTTGAAATTATTGGGATCTCGCCTAGTCGCGAAAAGACCCAAGATTGGATGTTGGGAGCATTCGAGAAAACAAGGAGTCACACCTTAGCAGTCGGTCGTACAAACGACCTCCAAAATGTTCATGCTTGTACTTAGGTACATTATTTGATCTCTTTGCTCAAGGAACTAATTCAAGGAAAACACTTAATGCTTCAGGTTGAAAGCCTGGAGGGAGAGGCAGGAACAGTTACCTCCGACTGTCTGCCTGGCCCTATCCAAGGGGATTGTTAGCCGCGCCGGGTATATGGACCTAACCCGCCGCGAGAGGTCTCTTCGTAGGTGCTGCTTGGAGTGGGAGGATGCTTGGGTGCCAGGGGAGGCTCTGGCTGTAAATCCCTTGCCTTCGGATCCCGCACAAGAGGCCGACATGACTCGAGATGGGATCTCGAGGCCCGTGTACTAGTCAACGGCAGGCGAAACTTGGAACAACAATCCTGTAGATTGCTGGGATAGCCTTCGGGCATGATATTGGATGTACTCCAGGATTTTGATAAATAAGGAGCAGTTATTGGAGAAAAAGAAACTTGCTTGGCATTGTTTTTGTGTCAGTGCCTAAGTTACGCCCGTGATTAATTTGTTTAATTAAGGAAGCTGATTTTGCATGTCAAAAGGTAATGTGGTAGGTAATTAGATAACTAAAGAAAATTGAGGAAAGTGCGGTGGATGTGACTTAGGTCTATCCTACGGAAGGGTGGTCCCGGTTAGCTGGGAACTTTTCTCAAATGATGAGATAATAAGACTATGAAGACCTAGTGTCAGTAGATGTAGAATCCTGGTTTATTCTGTTTTAGGGGAAAGGGTTGGGACTATGCTGTATGGTTGAGAGGTTGAGCTCCACACCCCTCTCGTTTCCCATTCATCATGAACCATGTGCGGCATGAAACCACTTCGACTCTGTTGTTCCTACGCAAAGTGATACATCTAGAGCTCGATGCTAGTTTCTTCCTAGAGACTTTGTTGATAGAAAAGGAACCCTGACCTTAGGTCGATCCCAAGTGGGAACGGCCGAACACTTCTGCTCGGGGCAGACTCGGGAAGACCTAGATCGCAAACCCTGTGTCATTCCTTGTGAGTGCCAGGCGGAGCCTTCTAGACCCTCCTCCCGATGGGTTGCTAAGACGTGTCCCAAAAGCAGACAAGCGGGCATGTTACAAGAACCGTCAGCTTGAGTAGGGGGAGCAAGACTCAGTGCTATCCAGTCAAGGAGGGGGGCGAAGAATTATGCTAAGGATTCCCATCAGGAAGACCAGAACCACTAATGAAGAAAGCAGAGACCTATAAAGGGCTAAAGAAGAGTCAGGGAAAATTTAAGAGGAACATAAAAAGAAACAAGAGAAGAAGGAAGAAAGGTTAAGATGAGAGGAGGAGGTGCAGGTGGCCATTGCCATCAAAATATCAGTAGAACAGACATCTCGATCACAAGAGCTAGCCATGATGAGCCCAACACATGAGGATATGCGTGGAATAAGTGTTGATGTAGAGGAAGCTGAACAAAGACTAGTAGTAGAGGTTAAGGGAAAGGTCCCCCATGCATGCACTACCAGCAATCATGGCTACCACAACCACCTCAACACAAGGAGCCATAGAAGTAGTAGTCAATGAAAGTAACATGATGGTATGGATGTAGTACCTACTAGGCAAAGTGCATGAGCTAGCACCAACAACATCAAAAGGGGGCCCAACAATAGGAGCCAAGAGACCAATAGCAACAGTCGATACAAAATCCCGCCAAGATCCTAAGGTGCCATGCCTAGAGATATCAATTACTTCCATACCCTCAAAGTACGCAACACAAAGGAGTATGATGAGCTAGTAAAAGAGCTCTAGAGTCAATGCAATAGAATGAATGATGAGAGAAAAGCTGCACTTGCTGAGCTAAAAGCAAAAAAATATGATTTTGTAACCTTTTGATTAGAAAAGATGAGGCACATGACAATATTCACAAGGCAAGTGACAGCGTTGAAAGAGGCCTTATAGGCAAGATAGGGTGATGAGAATCTATGGGACCTATATCAGGAAGAAAGGGAAAACTGCATGGCATTAGAGAAACTATGTGCCTTTAATGCCAAAGAAAACAAACACGTGGAGTTAGAAAACAAAGAGTTGAAACACTAGAGGGATGAGTTGAGACAAGAGCTACATGTCACAAAGATGCAAAAGAGGTGAAGAGGCTATGAAGAAGATGGCAAAGCTACAAAATCAACTCTAGGCAGCACTCCATGAGCATGGCATCCTAAAGGAGCAGGTGGAATTCCAAGGCCAAGACAATGAGAAGATGCTTGTCATATGGAAAGAGCAAGAACAGCTGATAACCATCCTCTCACGAGAGCAAAACCAAAGTCTTGAACATATGAAAGAGAAAGCTAAAGGATGGGGGAAAAGGAATGATGCTAGAATCAAGGATTTAGTGGAGCACTTGATGCTAGCAAAAAGTGAGAGTATCATGGGGCTGAAGGAAAAGTGAAAGCAATATATGCGAGGATACTAGCATAGTAGAGCAGGCTTTCCTAAACACTGTGCTGAATATCACTCACAGGTGGAAGGAGAAGAAACAATTGATGGGCCTAAAAGGAAATTAGAACTCACCACAATGAGCGCATTAAGATATGGTCTCCATGAAAATACACCCAGGGCCAACACCAACCTTAGTATGGAAGAGCAAAGGCAACATCTGATTAAGGCAGGTTGTTTTGACTTGCTAGGATTTGGGGAACAAGAGCAACAAGCATAGTCCCCTATTGAGAAGCCTGTGGAGCCAATTCTTAAATAAGGGCTTAATTTTGAGCAAAAGAATGATGAAGAAGAGTAGCCCAATGTGCTAAGTCAACCCCCACAACCAGAGTCGCAAGCAAAAGCACATGACGACGAAGACCCCATTGGGCCAAAGAGAATTGTGAAAATGAGGCACAAAAGGAGGGAATTTGAAAATTTGTCACAAAGAAAGTTTAGTGCTTGCTAGTCAACTAGGCATAAGAACTGACCTTATGGGAGCAACATGAAAGCTATTATAACCCATTCAAATTCAACTTCTCCTACCCCCGATCACTCAACCGAGTACTATCACCAAGGGTGGTGGAGGAGGTGATCAAGCTTTCAATGTGGCTAGGCAAAAGGTGGCTAGAAGAAAGGGCAAGGCAACCAACGCTATGATAGAAGGACTAGCCAGATACTCAGAGGATAAAGTGATGGATGAGCCTAGAGTAGTTAAGGGGTATGAATCACAGCTAAAGTGAACTACCCAAGGAGATACAAAGTAGATTTTGATCCAGAGGTGTGTGGAAGGTATGATTTCTCACAAATTTACAATGTTAATGCCATGACCCTTGAGGAGTGCATGACCTTCACTGAAAAATATCTTTGCCCTTCTATTGCACACTTTCTCAAGGAGTTTTCTTCATGTCTAGATCCAGCATTTATTAACACTTGTAACTATCTACGTCTCCTAAGAATCCTTCTTAAGCAAAAGCCCACTGCTGCAAAGGAAGAGGAACTACTGCCCCTCTTTTTTTATATAAATGCAGGCATAGATAGTTATGTTATGACTAGACTCATGATGAAAGCTACCCTATTGCCTGCCTTTTGCATGAACCTACTAGAGGACATGAGTGATAGTCAGTTCATGAGGTGTAACCACCTATTTTTTTCCACTACACCTCTGAACATGAGAGTCAACTTAAAAGGCTATATGCTAAGCTAGTCCTTCCTAAGTAAGTCACTTAAACATCCACCCAGTTTTGCCCCTACAAGAGAAGGGGATGCAACTTAGTATCATCTCTTGTAACAAAAAAAAAGAGAGAGAAAAGAAAAATAAAAGTTTCTCATTTGTAATACATGCATGCCACGAACATTGCATCTAGGGACCATTAAATCCCTAGCCTCTCCCTACTTCACACACTTAGGGCACATCAAGGGCAGGACATTGTGATAGACCTGTCTCCCTAAGTCATGCATAGCACCTCCCCCTTCCATGAACTGGGTCCTCAAGTGTGGGACAACACCTCAAGCTTGTGACCCATCTGCTAGTTCCACCACTGCTTGCACAATGCACTACACAACAGTGAAGCAAACACGTCCCCTAGATAGTGCACATATTCTTCCTTTATAGGTACATTATGTAGCTATGTAGTTAGCCAACAACTCCAAAGGCCCTCTTTGATCAATCAATATATCTTCAATAGCACTAGTAATATTCGATCATATGTCACAAGAGAGGTATTATTTTCAAGAGCTAGCCACCACGTTTTACTATTGAGGGGGCTACTTTAACTCTAAGTCAACCATGTACAGCAAGTGTAAGTTTTCATTTCCACAAAGGGCTAGACAATATCGGAGGCTCATTAGTCTTACATATACTTACTGTGTGATGGCAGTAGAAAGGAAGCTAGGAAGCTAGGAAGATAGGAGGACAATGGGAAAAAGGGCCTAGTAAGCCACGGCTGGCCATGTAAAAAAGGGGATAAGGGGATGATCACCCAAAAGGGACTTAGGATTTTGTATATAAATTTGAAACGTGAATGAGGAGCTCATTCTTGTGTGTGGCCAAAAGTAGCTCTCCTATTCTTCCTCTTCTTCTTCTTCTTCTTCTTCTTCTTCTTCTTACTTGCTTGCTTGAGCTTGTGCTTGAGAGAGGGAGTGAGTGTGTGAGGGTGAGGGACCGTGGTGGAGAAGGTCTCCATCTTCTCATCTCTTCTTCTCTTCTCTTCTCTTCTCTTCTCTTCTCTTCTCTTCTCTTCTCTTCTCTTCTCTTGGTCACGGCAATAGAGCTTGAAGCGTGGAGCTTGAGGATCGAGCTCGCTTGAAGTTTGCACTTGGATTGTGGAGCTACCAGAGTGCTCGGGAGAGGAGGCAACTCGATCGGGCATGGAGGTAAGCTCACTACACTCGTAGAGAGAGATAGTGCATCGGCTATGTGAGAGGTAGCCATTAGTGCTCGGCTTGAAACGCTTGAAGTGGTCCGTGGGTCTTGGCGGTTGAGCTTGAGCTTAAATAATAAGTGGTCGGTGGGTCTTGGCAATTAAGCTTGAGCTTGCCTCTACACATAGGATAATGCAAAGTCTAATTATCATAGCATTATAGTAATTCCAATGTGAAGATTGAAGAGATAAATGTAGTGTAGCTTGAGTCTGATGATAACTATATCTTAGCTACTTCATCTCTTGATGCTACTCAATTGATTAATGATTCATCTATTTACTCTTAGTGTTGGCTTTTTTATTTAAGGGCTTCTTTCCATGTTACCCCACATTGGGATTGGTTTCATACCTATTATAGCATTATAGATTCTATGAGACTAGAAAATGACACTATATTGGATATCATTGGAATTGGGATGTTAGTTTGCTTCAAGTAGCTCTTTTGTTTTGCATAATATATGTCATGCACCAACTTTTATAAAAATTCTAGTCTAGATGGTTGAATGATGTAGGATATCATGTCTCTTTTCATGATTCTGCACAAAAGATTGTCTATGGTGGTTGCCTTGTTTTTTCTTGAGGTGCCAAGGCAAGTAGTCTCTATCCTTTGTACTTGGATCTGTTGATCATGCATTGGCTATTACTGATTTATCATATGTATCTTTATGATATCCTCACCTTAGATACATGTCTTTGCAAGAAATGAAAGTACTGACTTGTTTGTAGTATCTTTTGCCTCTTAATTACTTGTATTTTGATTCATGTGATCATTGTTTTTATAGCAAGTAGACACATAATGCTCATAAAAAGTTTGGCTCTACATGCATGGATGAGCCTCTCGCTCTTGTGCATTCCAATCTATGTGGTTCCACACCCTATCAATCATTGGGTGGCATGAAGTATTTTGTGACATTTATTGATGATTATTTATACAATGTTTAGGCTTATCCTATTAAGTAGAAATCAGACATTCTAGCTACATTTAAGTGCTTTCTTATTTCTATTGAGAACCAGTCATGGTATAGGGATGAAATGCCTAAGGTCCATACATCCCACCCCATAATGGTATTGTAGAGTACATGAACATGACTATTCAAGAAAGAGTCCATAGTATGTATAGTCGGGCATCGTATGTCTAGTTAGGTAGTACTTTTGGACTAAGGTAGTTACTATTGTCATGCATCTCATTAATAGATCTCCATGCATTACTCTTGGTTGTTAGGTTACACAGGAGATATGGTGTGGAAAACCTTTGTCATATGCTCATTTGCAAGTCTTTAGATGTGAGGTTTTCTGCCATATTCGAAAGGCAAGCACAATAGGTCGGCGGACCCAAAGTCAATCAAATGCATCTTCTTAGATATGGGATGCATGTTAGATGGGCTATTTCCTTTGGTCTCCACAGGATCGGAAGGTTACTCGTAGCCATGATGTGATTTTCCATGAGAAAAAGATGCATAAGCAACCTAAGCAGATAGTTGAGGTATGTAGGGTCATCTGTCAGGAGGAGCCTCATATTACAATATAGTGAGCTAGAAAGCTTATAGTTGTTGATGGTGTAGTGGCCAAAATCCACTTGTTGTATAGGATCATGCTATTAGACAATAGAGAGGACATGTCATCCAGACCCCATAGCCAACTTTGAGGTGCTTTGCTAGAGTTTCACATCCTCTTGACCACTATAAGCCCTCTATGGATTATGTCATGGTGGTGATGGACTCTGTTGAGCTACTTATCTATGAGGAGGGTATGTGCATAGGTGATTCTCATCCTTGGAAGAGGGCTATGTAGTTTGAGTTTGATTCACTATAGAAGAATCATACATAGGACTTAGTTTCCTTGCCTCATGGAAAACATGCATTGCCATGCAAGTGGGTATACAAGTTGAAGACTACCCCTAGTTACCCAAAGAAAACATATAAGGCTACATTGATTGCAAAGGGTTTTAAGAAGAAGCATAATGTTGACTTCGATAAAGTCTTTTCTCCTGTAGTCAAGATGACTATTCTACATTGATTTTGGCCTTGGTTGCTTAGTTAGATTTGGATCTTTATTAGATGGATGTAAAGACAACTTTCTTACATGAGGACTTGCATGATGATATTTATATACAGAAAGCTAAGGGATTTGCAGACAAAGGCAAGAGACACCTAGTGTGCAAATTGAAGAAGGGTCTTTATGGGCTTAAAGCAGGCATCTAGGGAGTGGTACCATAAGTTTGATGTGTTTATGAATTCATAGGGGTATTTCCATGGTGATATGTATTGTGTTTATATACAAAGAAGGCCTATGATGGTAGAATTATTATTTTACTTCTTTATATTGATAATATGCTTATAACTAGGTGTGTTCATGCTAAGCTGGATGCACTAAAGACTCAGCATAAGAAGAGATTTGAGATGAAGGACATGAGATAGGCCTCACAAATACTGTGTGTGCAAATTACATGCAATCACTCTAAGGGACCTCTCTACTTGTTCTAGAAGGAGTACATACCTAAAGTACTTAGGAGCAAGTTAATATACATGATGATAAGCCTATTGATTGTCCTTTACCTTCTCATGTGAAGGTTAATTAGGCCAATTGTCCATAGTTTGATTATCAGAAGGCTGAGATGGCCAATGTTCTATATGCATCCGCACTAGGTAGTTTGATGTATGCCATGATAGCCACTCATCCTGACATAGCATTTGTAGTGGGAGTTGTGGCCATTATATGGCAATACCTAGTTGGCAATATTGGGACGCTATGAAGGGTATCATGAGATACCTAAAAGGCACAGCAAATATGTGTATTTGCTATGGTAGCTAGGATACAAGAGTTGTGGGTCACACTAACTCGGATTCTATAGGACATGCATATAGTAGGAAGTCCACCTCTGGGTATGTCTTTACCTATGCTAGAGGTACTATTTCTTGGATGTTTAGGGTGCAAAATGTATGGAATTATCTACTATTGAGGTAAAGTATATTGTAGCCCCACTGAGGCTTGCATGGAGGCCCTATGGTTAGGTTGATGTCTAGTGTGGCAGACCTTGGTATTATTGTTACTTGTATATTGCATTTGGATTCTACAAGTGCCATTCAGCTGGTGGATAATTTGGTCTTCCATGTGAAGAATAAATAGATTGAGGTGTGCTATCACCTCATCATAGAGGTGGTAGAGAACAAATTTGTTGTGTTTGTTAAGATCTCAATTAACAAGAATCTTGTAGATTTGCTTACAAAAAGTCTCTCAATGAAATGTTTTGCATTCCTTATAAGGTTAATGGGTGTAGGATGAGATTATGTCTTTCCTCATCCTATGTACTCTATTTACATATTGTACTGTTCTCTTTTTTCTTTTACTCCTCACTACAACACATCCAGAGGTTGTTGGAGGTAAATGCCCCGATGCCTAACTATCCACATTTACTCACTATACATTGTACCCACACACCTATACATTAAAGATAGTTTGTGCCCATCAATGTCACTTTCATGGAGCTACCCACCACCAAGCATGGGTGAAATAGTATATTTATTGTGGTTGATAAGCTTACCAAATCAACTCCCTTGATTCCCGCCAAAGTCCAATTTTCAGTCAAAAAGTGAGAAAGCAATTTATAAAAGGAGTCTTTAAGCTTATGGGTTACCTACAAAGATTATATCCAATAGAGATGCTAAGGTCATGGGTACTTTTTGGAAGAGTTTGTTTAATTTTATGGAAACTACCTTGACTCCAACCAATGTGAGATGGCCAAATCAAAAGAGTCAATAAGTGTTTGGAAGTATATTTGAGGTACTTTTGTTATGGCACACAAGCCTCTTGGAATTAATGGTTGCATCTTATTGCATTTTGCTACAACAACACTCATTGCACGAGTATTGGTATATCTCCATTCAAAGCTCTTTATGGTTACAAGGTTCAAATACCCTCATTCCTTTTTCATGATGATGTGAATCCTCAAGCTGAAGAATTAGAGAATATAGAAGCTCTTATGAAGGAATGTAAGGACAATATAAATAAGGCAAAAGATTTTATGAAAGTATAGGATGATGAGAATAGAAGGCATTTGGAATTTGAAGAGGGAGATTGGGTCTTTTTGAAGGTACCCAAGTCAAGTTATACTTCTCTTAAGGGTGGGCATAACAATAACCTTACTCACAGATTTTATGGATCTTACCAAATCATTATGAGAGTTGGTGATCTTGCTTAACTTTGATTGCCTTCTTCTACATGTATACACGATGTTTTTTAGTTTCTCAGCTTAAGAAGTACATGGTTCCTAAAATTCAAATGCTTGAAGAGTTGCCTCCTATTGATGAGGATATGCTAGTTGTATATGAGTCCAAAAGAATTGTTGGGAAGAGAGAAAAGGTATTAAGAAATAGAATCTTGCTAGACTACCTCACCAAATGGAATGGATTACTTACATAAGAGTATATGGCAACCATTCTTATATCTTGATTCGTTTCCTTAACTTTTCTAGGAGGCTACATGAGTTTTGGAAAAGGGAAACTTGTTGTTATAAATTTCTATAGAAAATTAAATTTCCATAACTAAAAAATCAAGTTTTATGGTATGTATAGATGCCATGGTGTCTATTTCATCATTAGATGTCATTTAAACAAATTAGAGCTCCCCAATAAGAGTTATGGCTCTTTTTTTGAATTAGCCCTTCTTTTCCTACATGTAGGACATTTATAGATTTGGGTTTTCATTTGTACTTCTAATCATAGGAGGACTTCTCTTATTGGAGCCTCTCAATGATATGGGTTTCCATCATTAGGATCCCTCATTGAATCTTGTACATTTAAATTTTGAGGACCTTAACTTGCCTTTACACTAAACCTTAACTTGCCTTTACACTAAACCTTGGAGGATTATGGTTTGGTATAAAAGGTGTAGTTAGAACCTTAACTGCATCTTTGGTTAATCATTTGTATGTTTCTTCCTTTAAGGAGCTTGATCCTCCCACTTAGCATGAAAGTTAGTGTTCATACCCACTTAGCATGATAATGTCTAATCATGCATGAGTCTTGGCCTCATTAAGAGCCTTGGGAGCTCTTGGCATTCTTAGACCCTTGTTTCTTGTATTGTTGGCTTCTTATCATTTTAGTTATGGTTTCTTGGTCCCATGAGTTTCATCATAATGCAAGCTTTTTCTACATTTTTTTGGTTCATTTCTTGTATGCTATGTATTATTAAGGCTAATTTTCTATCTATAGAAAAGCTTCATTTCATTAATGATACTTCTAAAAGGATGAATTTACAACTATTGTGATTCTAATTTTTTATTGGAAAGGCCATGTTTTACACAAGGAAGGTTTCAAGACAGTGGATGTTAAGATGCCATCCAACCCCACAATGACCTTGGAAATGAATGGATAGTGGACATGAACACATTAAGCCTTAGCAAAATGTCATTGCTCAAAGTAATCAAGTGAAAACTAGTAACACCACACAAGTTCTTTGAACTTTTTGAGTATCATGATATGATATGAAAAAGTAAAGTTAGAAAAATCCATAGTTTGGCCTAACCTTGTGGGGTTAAAAAGTCTATTCCAGATAGGGATAATTTTACCACTCTTATGGGAGTAAGAACTTATAATTCTTTTTAACACATTGATGATTTCCAATTCACTTGATTGTATATTAAAAGACTTCAAAGAATCCAATGTAATTCAACAATTTGGGAAACTATCCCAATACATCATGGTAATATAAATGGTTTAAAAATTGAGGAATATTAATTTAGTGTATGGAAAGTGGAAAAATCCAATTCCTATTGTTGAATTCGAACAATGGGTAGACTCGATAAGTTGGGTAGCTTTTCCAAGAAGCTCTTAGGAAGAGATGTTAAATCAATACCATCATCATCTAGGTTAGAATCTAAACTAGCATTGTTTAAGGGGAATGATTGTGACTATGCTATGTCAAAGGGTTTGATGGATCACCCCCCTTCATTTTACATTTTTCTTGAACCAAGTGTGGTATTGGTTACTCCTAGCCTTGAATGGTGGTCAAGTAAGCTTATTGGATGCATATTAGATTGGCCAAATATTTTTGGCTGGCTACTACTAGAGGATGGATTTCTCTTCCCACCAATTGGTACAACTAGTAGCATATCCACATTGCTCTCTATTGCACGAACTTTACAATTCACTCCACACACTTCTAGTGGTGAAATCTTTATGTACACACCTTGCCTTATACTATTGCCATCCTCATGCTTTTGGTTTACTACAAAATGCCATGTAAGTCCCATATTACCTCACCATCCTCTTGTAGATTAGTCATTAGATTCTTGCCAATGTGCAAGCCTATGCTATGTTTGAATACGATGGCATTATTCACTTGTTTTCTCTAGTTACCACCCTCTACTAATAAGCACAAATAAAAGAGAAAGCCAATTAAAGAGTTGATTGTGAATAGTAGTCAATTGAAGCAATGTATCAAGGCTTGTACTACTATTAGAATGAAAACCTAGGCCAAGATGAGCTTGGATCATCAATTCATAGATTGTTCAAGGTAGTATATTGGAAGACACTTTGAGCAACCCAAAATTTAAGGCTACGAAGGAGAAGGTGATCGACTCCATATTAAAGGATATCTCAAATGAGATTTTTGCTACGAATGCACAATCTATTTGTGACAAGGCTAGTATTAGCACAAGGACATGAAAATATTCAAGGGTACTAGGCTTGGGTTTGGTCATGTGCTAAGGGGAGAAAGAATTATGTCTCTTCCTAGACCTTCAAAGTTAATATAGGATCGAAGGCTATTAAACACACAAAGGATTTGGAGCTAATAGAAAATCCCATATACATTATGGGCATGGAAGCATTCAAGGTGGGGATTAAAAAATGTATATAAGGTTAGGTTTACATAGCTCAATAATTACTATGTGAATCTATGCAAGGTTAGTCGGCAATGGTGATGTATTACAACATAACTGCAGAAGAATGTGGTGATAAATTGCAATTTGTCATAAAATTTGATGAAAATGAAGTTATCAAAGGAGTAAAGCTCAAAAGATATTGTGTCACTTTGATCAATAGAGCCTTACAATTTGATAAAAATAACCCAAGAAACTTTAGTATTCAATCATAGTGTCATATACAGTGGCTAGCTGCATTTGAAGTTCCTTAGGAAAAATTAAAGGTTCTACATCTCTTCTTCATGTGCACAAGGATTTCAAACATCATTGTGTTAACCCCAACACGAAGAAAGCAAAAGGAAATAAAAAAGACGCAGGGCAAAGGTGGAAAAAAGGTAGCTCGACTGAAGAAAGAAGAGGAGAAAAGGCCAAAAGCGCAAGGGCAACCTTAAAAAGTCCAAGACAACTGCAAATGGGGAAAGTTGCATTTTAAAATACCAAGGCACACCCTGAAATCTTGTAAAAGAGTGCCAGGCGGTGGATAATCCGGAAAGCTAAAACAGAAGACAAAGACGAAGGCCAAGGCAAAGAGAAACGGAAGACAAAGGTGCACAAGGAAAAGCGCAAGTCAAAACTTTTGAAAAAGGGCGCAAGCGCATCATGGTTTAATCCAAGGAGCGTTGGGCTCTCACCCGTGCAAATTGTAAATGTAGATGGGTGATGGAAAGAAAGCTAGGAAGATAGAAGGACAATGGGAAAAAGGGCCTAGGCTATGACCGGCCATATAAAAAAGGGGATGACCGCCCAAAGAAGGGAGGGCATGTATATAAAGTTCAAAAGTGAATGAGAAGCTCATTCTTTGGTGTGTGACAAAAGGAGTCTTCTCCTTCTTCTCTTCTTCTCTCCTTCTTGCTTGTGTGTGCTCTTGAGAGAGGGAGTGTGAGAGTGTGAGGGAGTGAGGGATCAAGAAGGTGAAGTTCTTCACCATCTCCTCTTCTCTTCTTCTCTTCTCTTCTCTTCTCTTCTCTTCTCTTATCTTCTCTCGCGCGCGCGGCTATGGAGGATGGAGCTTGGAGATGGAGGAGGCTTGAGGATGCTTGAGCTAGCATCAAGAATCATGGAGCTACCGATGTGCAAGAGAGAGGAGGGTACTTGATCGAGCATCAAGGTAAGCTCACTACACTCGTAAGGTAGGCATGGCGCGTCAGCTATGTGAGAGGTAGCCATGGCCGCTCGGCTTGAAATGCTTGATCAATAAGTGGTCCGTAGGTCTCGAGGTAGAGCTTGTAGCTCCCCTTCATTTTGGTTCTGTTGCCGGGACCGACGGAATCGAGCCTTGAGCACCGCGCACATCAAATCGAGCATAGGAGTAGGGCCTTTGCCCGAAACGGTGCTTGAGATAGATAGGAGATTTAGGAGGTTTAATCGTTGGAACAAGTAAGTATTTTGGGTTTTTTTATGAGTGCTTGAGTAGGTAAATACAACCCATGCTTGGTTTTGAGATTTTTTGTTAGCATTAGGTAGGATAGGATTAAGATTCGAAACTGAAATGGTAGGGTTTTTGCTGCTATAAATCTGGTTGCAATAAGAAAAAGAAGGCAAAAATCGTGTTTTTTAAGGGGGAAATCGCAACGGGGAAAGGCTCTAAGGTTAGAGAGTGGTTGGGCAATGCTATGTAAGGCTGGGGTAAGGGGAGAAGAGCTCATTTCCATTCTGACTTAGTTGAGAGAGAGCAAGAGAGAGTGAGAGAGCTACAGGCACAGGAGAGGAGCAGACGCCCTTCGATCACACTTCCAGGGTGCTATAGGTATACAAATCTCTTCCCCGGCATGCCCTTGTGTGTATTTAACAGCCTAGAATAGCTAATCATCAACGTAACACTAGATTCGTCACCATTTTCATTGTCAGAAGTACACTGACCCCGACGCGTTCGGACGTCCGAACCCCAGAATCGGGAAATTGGCTGCCCCGAACCTAGGGTTTGGTGTTCGGCCTTCGGGCATTTGACCACGTGCCATTCGGGCTTCGGGCTTCGGCCGCCCAAACGAAGGCCTTTGGGCTTCGGAGTTTGGCTTCAGGCCATCTAGCCATTCGGACCTTATCATTCGGGCTTTGGCGGTTCAACCCCTCTGAATTTGGGATTCGGCCATTTGGTGTTCGGACGGCCAAATCGACCCACCTGAACCCGGCCATTCGGCCTTCGGCCCAACCGAACGAGACATTCGGACTTTGACAGTTCGGACGCCGATTCTAGGATTTGGACCCTGCCATTCGGGCCAATTTTGGCCGAATGCATTTTTTGACATTATTTTAATAATTTAAGCCCAGACCCATGTTGCCGACACTAGTGCGACCCTGTAGGTGCAAGAAAATCATAGAAAACTTGGCCATGTGGCTAGGAAACCTAGCAGAGTGTGTTGTTGCAGCCTAGTCACAACACCAGACCAGACATCAGACCCCCACATACCTGAGAGACGCAGCAGAGACCCAGATTTTAACCAGGCAGCTGTGTGCTGACCTCATACCCAGTGGCCAAGAGCTGAAGGTAGCATTGACATCGCACTTGAGTGCCGTAATCCCACACACACAGTAAGCCACATTGGTTGGGCAGCACTGAAAGAGAAGAAAGCCTGATTTTGCACCGAACGCACAGACACCACACTGAGTGTGCATAATTTGAGGATTGGTTGTAATAACAAGGAATACACTCGAACATAATCATTCAAGGAATCCACCCCAATAGGAGAGGACCCAAGACGTAGACAAACCATCAAAGCGCAGATTAGGACCAAGCAAGGGGCACCGACGACGTGGATTTAACAAGTCTACTAAACCTGATCGATAGCTTGGTGAAGCAAGACAAATCGACCATGGCAGAGGAAAGGTCAGACAGCTGGTCTAATGAGGAACTCGATTTGAACGTCTTCCCAAATGCTAGCCCGCATACACGGCGTGTCCTACTGCAGTGCTCATACCGGGCGTGTATGCTATACCGGGCGTGTATGAGCACCGCAGTAGGACAGCAGACGCTATCATCGCAGATCTAGAAAAAGAGAGAAAGCTAGCCCGCAAAGCATTGCAAAGCATGACCGAATACAATAGGGATCAGCACAGGCTAGAAGCCAAAGGCAAAGTACGGAGTTGCGTGAGGTGCAGCGAGTGTTGAACTTAGCAGGTAGGAACCGAACAGATCACGAGAGAGCCCTAGAGGGGAACTTGACATTGAGCAAGCTTCTCATGAAGTGACTGCTAGATAACACGGCTGCAGAACAAAGTGTTGCGACACTAGCGACATCGCTGCTCGCAAGACTAGGGGCGAACCAAGGCTCAAAGAGCCAGTCCAAAATACTGATTGTTGCCAAGCAACTCGACAAGTACCAGTCCCATGATGACCCATATAGCTTTGTTGAGCAGTTTGAGCAAGTCTGGGAAGCCAATGGCCTCAACGACCTATCTCAACGCTCACAAGCGTTCGGGCTTTGCCTAGGCGGCAAGGGTAGGATGTGGTATATGAGCCTAGATGCTGTAGAGCAAGCCAACTTCAATGGCCTCAAGGATCTCTTCATCAAGAGATTCACCGAGCCCGAATACTCTGATAACCTACTAGTACGCTTGATGAACGTCAAGCAGAAAGAGAAGGAGGACATTTGTGACTATGTAACCCATGTGAGGAGTCTCTTCAAGAGAATCCCTCTGGGTGAGCGATCGACTGAAAGAGCAGTTTCGACTATATTCATCAGTGGAATTTGAGACAAGGAGCTATATAAGGCTTTGGTAGGCAATTCAAGCTTGCAGCAAGACGCGGTAGCTAGAGTGTTTGAGGAAGCCATCAGAGTCGATGATTAGCTGAAAGAGCGGAGCTCCAGGAGCTCGAGTGTAGAGGAGACCAACTCGTGGGGTTCAGAGATAGCGTCAACCTCTAGTGAGCGATCAATCCCATCATCCCAAGATAAGGGGAAGGCCACCGAGACAGACCAAAGCTTAGCTGATGTCAAGATGGAATTAGCGAAGTTGCAAGACATGTTGAGACGACCAATGTGCCCGCACGTCCAATGCATGTACTGTGGCAGAAACTACTTATCGGCCGAGTGTCAAGACCCTAGGTCAAGACCTTGTGCTAACTGCGGTAGGTTTGGCCATGATGTCGCGCAATGCAGATTACCAAGAAGACTTCCGTACTTGCAACCCTACGACCAGCCTTACCTAGCGAATAGGCAGCAGCCATTCCTTGGAAGGGGAGCCCCATTGGCCCTTCCCGCGCCTAACGATATGAAGCCAGCCGTTCCTAGGATGGAAATAAATCCTATGGGCATCCCTAGACCGCCTGGTCCTTACGTGACTCATCCACCGAGTGATGATCCAATCCACTACGTGGAAGAGCCAAGTGAGGAAGAAACCTATATATACCCTTACATCTCGCATGACGACGAGGGCAACGTTGTCCTCATGGACTATCGACCCGTGCCGGTGATGGTGTTAGGAAGAGGATGAGGTAGAGGCCTAGGAGGGTAGATGCAGGATCCAGTCACCTGTTGGACTTGTGGTCACCCCGGTCATGTCTCATCACGCTGCCCTGAAAGAGAGCAACAAAACAGAGACAAGGCTAACCAAAGGTGGGCAGAGTGCGGAATCACCCATCTCTTCATAGATTGCCCAAAGCGAAAGCCATCTTCTAGCTCAGCCAACGTACCATCCGTCCCATTGGGGCTGTTTGGTGTCAAAAACCTTGATGGGGAGGCCACACCTATCCCATTGCGGGTCATGACTCAAGCCCAAACGAAGCAGGCTGGCATCTCTCTGCCAGGACCTAGCAACCTTGACGCAGCCTTGATAGGGAAGAAAAGCCACAGGCGGAAAAAGAAGAGATCAGAAGCTAAAGTCGCACTAAAAACCGAGAGTACTATGACTCTGCCTGCTGGAAAGAAGGTTTCAGATGTAGAGGCAGAGACTTCAGCCCCTAAGACAGCCGAAAAGGGAAGCGCTAAGGTAGGGGAATACCCACATCAGAAGCAGCAGTTAGAGGCCATAGAAAAGGTGAAGGAATGGGTCAAGGAGGCTCAAGAGCATCTCAAGGACGCTGAGCCCATCATAGAGGACGAGATCGATGATCTCTCCATCGTAAGCATACCAATATCACCACCTCAACCTAAGTCGGTAGAAGCAACCGCGCCACAAGCAGTGCTGCTAAGACCAAGCCTTGATGCTACAGAGCCGCAGATCAGTCGCGGCCATTGGCCAGGACAATCTAGGTTAGGGGAAAGATGAGTATCCAACGATCTCCTGACCACGCTAGTGACTACCCCTGTAACACTTAGCCTGGGAGATCTGCTTAGGCAGCATCCTACCCTATGGCAAGATCTTAAGCAGTGGGTCGAAGGGTCACGAGAGCAGGTCATGGTAGACCCTCAAGACCATGATGCAGAAACGCAAATACCGAGTTTGACGCTGCACTCTGTGCCTAAGTCCTTGCACGTCAATGCCTTCTAGGAAGGTTCTGAGATGCATGCAGTCTTACTGGTCCTAGCCCTAGGCGACATAACAAGAAAGGGAATCGTAGACACGGGAGCTAGGGTTAGTGTGCTTAGCCACGCAGTGCTTCAGACTTGGGGAAACCCGCCGATCGAAATTGCTAGGTTTAATGTCGGTCACACTAGCAAACGATATGAGAGTAAAGCCATTCAAGGTACTTAAGAATTGGCCAGTAAAGATTGCAGGCGTCCAGTTCTCTGTTGACTTTATAGTCATGAAGGGAGTGGACTACAATATCCTATTAGGCCGACCCTAGATGTGCAACACTAGAGTCATCGAAGATTGGGGTAACGGCTTGATCTTCCTTGGCAACAGAACGGATGCCGTAAGGATAGAGATGGATACTTGGAAGACCTCACCAATCAATCTAGATGCCATCTCTGCTATGCTCAAGGGTAACACTCAGGTCAAGGAGTCCTATGGGCCCTTGACCAAGTATATCCCATGCCCAGAGGATGAGCAGGATTGGATGCACGTTCTAGCTACAATCGACCTACCATTCTCAGACCATGAGTCATATGAGCAAACCATGAAAACGATCGGCAAGCCTAGCGATGCACTCTCCATGCCAGTTTGCATGATGGTAGGAACCCTTCGCGGAAAGCCTAAGCCTGTCAACTTCCAAGTCCCAACTAACAAAAGGGAACTCCAGGAGATGTTGGAATACTTGACAGACAAGCTAGCTGGCAATGCAGCTGCAAACTTCAAACCACTCCAAGATCTCCTAGGTGAATCCAAGTGGCAATGGACCAGACTGCATGACTTAAACCTCATGTATAACTGGGCCCTACCCCCTCCTTTTCCACCCCAATTAGGTTGGAGAGAGAACGCACGCTGTGACAGGCCCTCCAACTTAGACCCTTGGGCAGTAATGGCCCTACGCGAGCATGGAGGCTCCCTTGCAGAGGAGAAACCAGAAGCCCGCACTCGAATAGAGGCAAACAAAGACCCTAGAACCTTAACGGGCCGATCTAGCCATCAAGGGCAAAAAGGCCGCACTACAAGGACATACGTGTATTGTGTTCAAACTATGTTTAGTCAAAGCGGAATGCAACATCGTCAAGCTACCAATGTAGAAATGACTAGATATGACAGTCCTAATAATAGATGCTCCTTGAATAGCTCTGCACTGACGAGCCAAGATATCAGTGGAGAATCCACATCTGGCCGTGCAGTTGGGGACTCAAAGGCATTTGTCAAAAGGCTTAAATTTACAAGCCAAGACCCGGAAGATGAAGACATAGTACCACTTGCTTATCTTAGGGTCAAACTCACCGCGAAAAGAGAGCATACTATCGATGCTCTTATTGATGAAGGAGCAGATTTTAATGTCTTGACCTATGAGGCATGGACCCTACTAGGCCAACCAGAGCTGACACCGACTAATGCAACTCTTAGCCCTTATGGGAGACCTCCACAAGCACTCATAGGGAAGTGCAATATCCTTGCAACAATTGAAACTGAAAGCTTGCCTATCCTATTCCATGTTCCTCCAAATGGTGCTGAATATGGTAAGGAAACCCTCCTGGGAAGACCCTTCAAAAGGGCGACCAAATGCGAGGCTAACTATGTAGAACAGAGGATACACCTGACACTACCGGGTGTGAGGATAGTCACAACCTTTAGCAAGGGTGACCTCAGTGAACCTCGAGGAAAAGGCAAGGAAGATGCTGACGTAACAGTCAAGCCTATTAACGAGAGCAAGGGCTTGTTGAAAGAGTTGATACAAGCACAGGTCGAACAACGAGAACCAGTGAGTGAGGCCATGCTTGAAACAAAAAGGTTAGGAGACAAGGCCAAGGATAGGGTTTGGACTTACAAATATCGTAGAAGACCATGAAAGAAGCCCAAGCCTTATAGACGAAGGCATAGATGGAGAGCTAGCACAATGCCACGATGGATATCCAAGGCGTTGCTTCATGCTCAAGGAGCATCACCCACAATAGTTCAAGGCACATCAAGGGCAGGACATACCGAGGGAGCTTGTCTAGCCTATGGTTAGACCTGTCACCCTGACCCACTTGCACAGTCCCCTCTGGCACTCTGCTTTAATACCATTGCGATCAACAGTGGTAAGCACTGCACGATTAGCCATGAAAAGTACACCGTCCTCAACAAAGCAATTCCAATAGCTTCCTACCAAAAGTGCAGTGTCCCTGTATTCAATTATGCTACGTCGCAAAGGATGTCTCATACACCTTCACAAGAACTTCGCAACATGGACAACTTTGCTTCATCCACACATTGTTACGAGAAACTAGCCCGTGGCCTTCTAACTACGTAATATCTAAGTATGCACGAGCACTCACATAATATCTACACCAAAGTCTATACACAGTTTGGGTCCTCAAGTACAGGACAATACTCCAGGCTTGCTTAGAGTTCGACCTGTCTCCCAAACTAATCCAAATATGTCTTGTGCACGCTACGCAAACTAGCACTACCCCTTAGGGAGCGACCACCTGAGAGGTTTTCCAATTGCAGGTATTAAAGACTCCCACGCAAGCGCCGTTTAGCTCTACATCAATACTCAACTCTGAACTCTTGTCCTTTACTTCATCATGCAAACCACCAGCAAATCACCACGAGCAGGGTCCACCCTGAGCATCCCACGCACACCAAACCCAGTGCCAACCATGAGTGGCCATTCCCAACACCGAGAAGCCCTATCGCCACCTACAACAATCATATCACCAGCCGATCGGAACAGCACAGTGCCACCCACGCCCTTCCTCCGCACCAATATAAGAGCTCCTCCAAGGCAACCCACAACAACCCTTCCACCCACGTCTTCGGTGCAAGCTCCGCATGCTACCTTTGACGCAGAGTGCCATGGGACTGGCACTCATCTAGGAGGGGGGTAATGTTAACCCCAACACGAAGAAAGCAAAAGAAAATAAAAAAGACGCAGGGTAAAGGCGGAAAAAAGGTAGCTCGACTGAAGAAAGAAGAGGAGAAAAGGCCAAAAGCGCAAGGGTAACCTTAAAAAGTCCAAGGCAACTGCAAAAAGGAAAAGGTGCATTTTAAAATACCAAGGTGCGCCCTAAAATCTTGTAAAAGAGTGCAAGGCGGTGGAAAATCCGAAAAGCTAAAACAGAAGACAAAGACAAAGGCCAATGCAAAGAGAAACAGAAGACAAAGGCACACAAGGAAAAGCGCAAGTTAAAACTTTTGAAAAAGGGCGCAAGCACATCATGGTTTAATCCAAGGAGCACCGGGCTCTCACCCATGCAAATTGTAAATGTAGATGGGTGATGGAAAGAAAGCTAGGAAGATAGAAGGACAATGGAAAAAAGGGCCTAGGCTACGGCGGGCCATGTAAAAAGGGGATGACCGCCCAAAGAAGGGAGGGCATGTATATAAAGTTCAAAAGTGAATGAGAAGCTCATTCTTTGGTGTGTGGCAAAAGGAGTCTTCTCCTTCTTCTCTTCTTCTCTCCACTTGCTTGTGTGTGGGAGTGTGAGAGTGTGAGGGAGTGAGTGTGTGTGGGAGTGAGTGATCAAGAAGGTGAAGTTCTTCACCATCTCCTCTTCTCTTCTTCTCTTCTCTTCTCTTCTCTCGCGCGCGCGGCTATGGAGGATGGAGCTTGGAGATGGAGGAGGCTTGAGGATGCTTGAGCTAGCATCAAGAATCATGGAGCTACCGGTGTGCAAGAGAGAGGAGGGTACTCGATCGAGCATCAATGTAAGCTCACTACACTTGTAAGGTAGGCATGGCGCGTCGGCTATGTGAGAGGTAGCCATGACCGCTCAGCTTGAAACGCTTGATCAATAAGCGGTCCGTAGGTCTCGAGGTAGAGCTTGTAGCTCCCCTTCACATTGATTGCTTAAAAAATAACTTATGTTTTAAACTAACATGTTTTTTAATTTAACATGTGCTTATAAATCACCTATGTGACACTTATCCGCTGTATTAACTAATATTTGGATCTCTCTCTCTCTCTCTCTCTCTCTCTCTCTCTCTCTCTCTCTCTCTCTCTCTCTCTCTCTCTCTCTCTCTCTCTCTCTCTCTCTCTCTCTCTCTCTCTCTCTCTCTCTCTCTCTCTCTCCCCTTAAGACATGAATGTGTGTGTATATGTGTCATATTTTAGAGAAAGGACGTATACATATTTAAAAATTCATTTCAAATTATAAGGATACACAAGTAGTCAATTAGCTAATTTTGGAGCAAAGCTACCTCCCTTTCCCTATCCCAATGGGCATTTAATCACCCTTCATCTACAACACTTAGGGTCATGACCTTCACAAGTAATAGTAATATCCACAACTGTACTATCACATGTGCCTTGGACAAGGCATAACTATATGCTACTTAAATACCATGCATAAATTTTGTCACATGATAAAATACTTATATATGGAAAGAAAAGTTAGCTAAGCAACCAAAAAATGAGAATATGTTCAGTTTAGAGGGTAGAATTTTACCTAAAACCCATATCTCTTTTTGCAATCTAACCCTCTATTATGTTAGGAGTGTGAGTAATTTTTTATATTTCAGTTTTGAATTTTGTTAAACAATTCTTTGATGCACTTTTCATTGCATGCATGCTATTGATACGTCTCAAACCCTTACATTCCTTGAATATGCATGCATCAGAGCTAACCATGTGAGGAGTTTCTTTATCCTTTGCTTCAACCCAAATTCAAAGCTTCAACTTAAGGTTTCATGGCAACCATTGTTTCTTCCTCTCGAGCTATGCATTGAGTCTTTCCTTCTTCTGAATTATTTCAGCTTGCTTCACGCTTGTTGAGGAGCTTCCTAAGGCTTAGTTAAGCCTTATTGAATGCTTATTGTGCTGAGGAGCAGTCATTTTATCCATTTTGAGTGGATATAGAGCATATTGTAAAGTTGTGGACAACTATGGCAACTTGATAGCACTGCTGTCTTTTGGCCATAACTTTTGCATTTGGTATCAAATTTAGGCATGCTAGAAACAAAGAGTACAATGAGAGTTACATATTTGGCTCTCATAGAGTTAATTCTATGAAGTTTTCTATTCTCTATTTCACACAGAATAGAACAACTCTGGTTTGGACAGCAAAAAATAAATTATATAATGCATGTTTGATGCTTCGAGGATGCTATTTTGGTATCTAGATGGTATGGTTATGCTTTTGGACTGATTTGAGCTTAAAATAGCTCAAATTCCACTATCATTTTAGTACTATAATAACAAGATAGCAAGAATTTATCAGTGAAGAGCTTATGTCTAATGCCCATTCATGCTTTACGGGATACTCAATGGATGTATCGCTACTTCAATTGTTATATATACTTCCTAATATGCTATGGCATACTTTTGAGCTGAGATTTGGGCTCAATTACATTGATATTAGCTATGCTTACATACCTTGGATAATTCAGTGGCTTACAGAATTATATGCTTGAAAAGTCGATTGGGTTTTATGCTCCCGATTTATGCTTCATGTATCTTGGATACTCAATGTCATCTACTTGATGTTTAAAGCTTGCATTGATAATTTGGTATTCAATTTTGTTCCAAAAATGGGAGTTAAATGTGCTACTTTGGATATTACATAGAGATTTGGATTTATGAAATTGAGCTTGAGCTTACTTTCATTGAGACCGTGGGATACTTACTTCATGCACATGCTCTCTTAATATGTATTGGATGCAGTCGTCCATAGTGGACTGATTTGATCATTTACTTTGGACTTGGCACTTATGTTTGTCCATGTGTTGTCAATGATATTTATATGCTTCTGGGTTATGTATTGAGCTTTTCTCAATGGATTAAGTATGTATAGCTCTCCTCTCTTTAAGTTATCCTATGTGCATGATGTCTATGCCTACCACATGTATGGTTACTAATATACTGTAATTGTGACAGCCTTTAGTGCTGGTTGTTTCTAGTATTTTTAGTTTATTACAATGGGCTTTCATTTCAATTTTATGGATTCTATTTGAGGAAATTACTTGGATTTGATAGTTACTTGATTACAATTAGTAGACAACTCATCCTTCTGGTAGTTTCTCTTACTCAGCCCTTAATTTGGCCATGATTATGGGGCTGTTTTGTTATCATTTATAACAACCTGTTTATCCTGGATTGTTCTTTCATCTCTTGCATTATGGTTGGTGGATTAAATGATAGTTCTATCTTTAACATTGAGAAGTTGGATGGCACAAATTATAGCTATTGGAAGTCACAAATCTGGTAGGTTCTAGTGCAAAATTTACAATTTAATCCATTGAGACATGAGGGTATAAAGTGTGAATGCTTTGATGCAAAGGATTGGGTTGAAGTGAATGAATTATGTAAATCTACAATCATTTTGTCACTCTCTATGCAAGTCTACTATAATGTTGTCTTTGATGATGGGCAAACCGCATGGGAGTCATGGGATAAGATTTGCAATGTCTATGACAAAGAAAGCCCTACCTCTCAAATGTATTGGCTTGAAGCAACTCATGGACCTTCGTATATAGGAGGGGACCTCCATGTTTGCCCATTTGAATGAGTTTCATTTTATTTTCAACCACTTGACGTCATAAGGAATTGAATATAAGGACAACTTTCCTCCCTTGTTCTTGATGGTTGCATTGCCTGAGTCATGGGATACATTCCGTACTGTTATATAAGTAAACATGCCTAGTGATGGGCTGAAATTGCAAGTTATAGAGGGTGCACTCTTGAATGAAGAGGTTAATAGAAAGAATATCTATGGTTCTCACACCTCTCATACTTTGATAGTTAGAGGTAACAATGGCAGGAGCAGTAATGACTGCCATGGGAGAGACTCTAAGGAGTCTCATTCTTAGTCATGTGGGTAGTCTTATAGTAAGTCCCGCGGCCATAAGTCCACATTGACTTGTCGCTATTGTGGAAAGCAATGTCATATTCAGTCATTGTGTCATAAAATGTGCAATGATAAGTGCAAAGAAAAGGAAAAGAATAAAGTGCAGGAAAATAATGATGATCACAGCATTGTCCCTAGCAAGTCCAATGTCAAGATTGAAGAGATTAATGTCATGTAGATTGATTTTGATGATGACTAGATACTTGTAACTTCTTCTCTTGATGCTTAGTTGATTGATGCATCCTCTATCTATGCTCAATGTTGGCTACTTGATTTAGGGGCTTCATTTCATATCACCCCTCATCAAGAGTGATTCCACTCCTATTACATCATGACAAGGTCTGTCAAATTACGGGTAATGACACATGACCTTAGATATTGTTAGTACTAGAGATATCCGGCTACAATTTCCTTTAGACAATATATTTACTTTGCATAATGTATGCCATGTTCTGGCTTTCACCAAAAGCCTTGGACAATTGGATGATTCAAGATATGTTGTATCTTTTGGTGATTTCTCATGGAGGCTTACCCGTGGGAAACTTGTATTGGTACAAGGTGTTAAGTATGGCACTCTGTATCCCTTACTTGTATTTAGGTCTATTGACCATGTTTTGATAGTGTCTGCCATACCACATGTATCATTATGGCATCACCACCTTGGGCATATGCCATTAAAGGAAATGAAAATTCTTACCTATGTGTAGTAACTTATACACGTGGGTGAGCTTTTGGCTCTTGTTCATTTGATGTTTGTAAACCTGTACCCTGCAAGTCATTAGGTGGTGCAAAGTATTTTGTTACTTTCATTGATGATTACTCACATAAGGTTTGCCCATACCCCATAGAGCAGAAATCGAAAGTTTTAGCTACCTTTCAATGTTGGCTTGCTTTTGTTGAGAACCACTCTAGGTATAGGTTGCAATACCTATGATCTGATAATGGGGGGCAAGTATGTATCTAAATCCTTTGAGCAGTTTTGTGATGAGAGGATTACCAAGCATCAGTTGATTGTCTTATACACCCCACCCCATAATGGTATGGCTAAGTACATGAACATGATAATTCAGGAGCGAGTTCATAGTATGCTTAGCCAAGTCGGCTTACTACAACACTTTTGGACTAAGGTAATTACCACATTCATATATTTGATTAATCAATCTCCATGCACTACTCTTGATTATCGGGTTATAGATGAGGTGTCGTTTGGAAAACCTCCATCATATGCTCATTTGCATGTATTTGGTTGTGAGGCTTTCTACCATGTTTCTAACGATAAGCATAATAAGATGGATCCTAAGTCGGTGAAACACATCTTTCTTGGTTATGGGGATGTAGGTAAGATGGGCTATCACCTATAGAATCCATAGGCTCAAAAGGTCATCTAAAGCTATGATATTGTTTTCCATGAGGAGAAAATACACAAGTAGCTTGAGCATATAGTTGAAATACACAAAGTGATTTCACGAGGAGTCTCCTATTACTATATAGACAACTAGATAGCTTGTAGCAATTGATGCTCCAATGGCCTAGAACCATGATGTTAGATAGGAGGTACATGCCCCATAGCCTATTTTGTGACAGTCAACTAGAGATAGCCGATCGGTTTGTGTGCACTATGGATTATGTTATGGTGACAGATGCTGGTGAGTGTCTTTTTTAAGTAGGAACATGGTGTTGACTTCAATGAAGTCTTCTCTCCTATTGTCAAGATGACTACCCTATGCTTGGTTTTGGATGTGGTTGCACAGCTCGATCTAGACCTCTATTAGATGGATGTTGAGATGGCTTTTTTACATGGGAACTTGCATGATGACATTTATATGTAGCAACCTAAGGGCTTTGAGAAAAAAGGCAAGGAACGTGTATTGTGCAAGTTGAAAAAGAGCCTTTATGGCCTTAAGTAGGCACCTAGGGAATGGTATTATAAGCTCGATGCTTTCATGCATTCCCAAGGATATATCCATAGTGATATAGATCCATGTTTATACACGAAGAAGGCTCATGAAGGTAGCCTTATTATTTTGGTACTCTATGTTGATGATATGTTGATTGCTGGGAGTGCTCATGATGAGTTGGATGCCTTAAAAAATCAACTCAAGATGAAAGACATGGGACATGTCTCACATATTCTTGGGATACACATCATGTACGATTGCTCTAAGGATGTAGAATGTTAAGCCTATTAGCTATCCTTTACCTTCTTATGTGAAGGTTAGTTAGGTTGATTGTTCACAGTCTGATGAGCAAAAGGTTGAGATGGCCAAGATTTCTTATGCATCTACAATGGATAGTTTGATATATGCCATGATAGCCACTCATCATAACATATCATTTATAGTGGGAGTTGTGGCATGCTATATACCTACACCTGGTAATGGCATTGATATGCTATGAAGGGTATCATGAAGTACCTTAAGGGTATTTCAAATATGTGCATATGTTATGGTGCCAAGGATACTGGGGGGTACACTGACTCTGATTATGTAGGACATGTAGATAGTAGGAAGTCTACCTTTGGCTATGTCTTCACCTTTCCTAGAGGCACTATTTCTTGGATATCCAAGGTGTAGAAATGCATGGACGTATCTACTATAAAAGTAGAGTATGTTGTAGCCACTGAGGCATATAAGGAGGCTCTCTAGTTAGGTTGTTTGGTCGTAAACCTCGTATTGTTGATGTGGTCCTTACACTACATTCAGATTCTATAAGTGACATTCAGGTGGCCAAGAACCCACCAGTCTTCCATGTGAAGATAAAACACATTAAGGTGCACTATACCTTCATCAGGTAGGTGGTAGAGGACAAGTCCATCGAGATTTTATCAAGATCTTGACTGATGAGAATCATGTAAATCTTCTCACTAAAAGTCTCTTAGCAAAACATTTTCCCTTTCTTAGAAAGATGATAGGTGTAGGATGAGGATTACATCAATTCCTCATCCTGTTGTAGTTTATGTACATTTATACTTTGTCACTTTTCCCTTGTTCTCTTCTCACTAGGGGCACCTTTACCTTTAAGTGGGAGGTTGTTGGGGATAATGACACATGTGCCTAACTACCCATGTATTCGTTACACTGACAATACTTGCATACCTACATACTACAAGGATAGGCGCTCATCATTGTCACTTATTTTTCATTCTTTCAATGGCATTTAAATAAGGGAAGGCCAATCACACATTGTGATTGTGGGAGTTTCCATATACGATGTCTCTATCTTTTGCTCTCTTGCTCCATCTCCCATAGATGTTGCTTTTGCTCTTGGTTCTGCGTGTGCTTCCACTCAAGCTCTACCTTCACAACCACCCTTATATAGTATATATACATGGAATTATAGTAAAATTCAAGGTTCCATATAAGTTGCTTGGATGTGCATCTCTCAAAAAGTTGTTAATCGACTTTAAAGTGATAGTACTTGAAAGTGGTTGTAAAGCTCTTGACACTTTACCACTCCCAACAATTTGAAGGATATACTTCTGTAAACACAAGAAAATAAGTTATGTAAATATCATCAATTTTCTCATCCTCAATATATTGTAAAGACTTAATGTTTACAATATTTCATTGAATATCAATTGTGGATACAATATGCATTTGTTTGTGCATGAATACATATTGCACAAATGCCTCACAAGGTAAGAATCAATCTTCATTTATCTAAGAGCTAGAATTCTACCCTTCTAGTTCTTTGATACATCTCCAATTGTAGATGCTTTCGCCTTGAAAGCTCCCTTCATACTTGGACACATATATATCCAAGATGAGCAATGACATACGTTAGTGATCTAGTTACCTTTATCATCTTTCTGATTATGAACTTCTATTGAAAGAATGTTTGTTCTTTTCTTTGGCATTATGAGGTAGACAATGCATGTAAAAATTTATACCTTAAACCTCTAAATAATGCACATTTTAATTTTGATTAGTAATTACATATATGACGTAACTATGGTATTAAGAGGATTAGCCCTTTTGTAACTAGACTCAAATATTAGAATTGAAACACACACACACATGAGTGAAAATGCAAATTGAATTTGGAACCATCACATTAGTCATTATGTTTACAAAATAGAATGGAATGAACATTAGTCATTATGTTTACAACAAAATAGAATGGAATAAACATCACATATATACTTACAAAGATAATTTTGTGAAAAGAGAATTCATTATATTGAACGAAATCTGTTTTAACTCAACATATTGCATGAATAAAAAATAGTAGTTGTAAGCACATAACTAAAGGGCATACAAATCCAAATGGACACCTTTGATAGACACTTGAGATGTTTATGACTTAGTGTATATGGATAATATGACACAAGAATTATATGGATGTAGCCAAATGGCATGCAAATCCAAATAAGCATAAGGTTTTGACACTTTAAACAATTTTTGAACCTTGACCTCTAGTACACCCAATCCATTCGACATAAATGAAGAACCCACCATAGCAAAGTAGATTGAGAGTTATGTGTTTCATCTAAAACTTGTGTTGTATATTGGGTAAACATAGCAATTTAATAAGAACAAAAAATAACTAATCATTCACATGAATTATGGCAATAGAAAAGATAATTTTTTTTCCTATAAGCTAATTTGCAAAAAACAAGATTGAATCTTTGATTTGCCTAGTGTTGATTACAACAAGAATAATAGACTGTAAAGTTATGATCATCAAAACATATTGAAAATGGTAGATATAAGAAAACATCAATTACTTGTAACGGAAAATAGCTAAGTAGTTACATGAATTAGTCATTCTTTCAGTAAAGGGTACTTGCAAATGCTAGAATATTTATTAAGTTTATTCATCTTAACAATGACAAACACATAAAGGTCATGTCAAAACTTTTAAACTTTAAGATAGAGTTGTACTCAAAAGATAGTCCATTGCAAAATAACAATGAACTAATACTTGTTTCTTTCAAATATGTAACACTTTTCCAAGGATTATTACAATATTGAGCATGTTTAGTATGTAGAAGCAAAGCTTTTTAAATACATGATCATCAATTGCATACAAGAAGACCAAGGGGACAAGGAGGGCATAGAGAATGTGGAAATAGAGTAGGAAGGAGAGAGGCTTGCAACTGCAACAAGTGAACACATGCCTTCAACACCTAAGCAACCAAAGTATCAAAGAAAGGCAAAAGAACTCCTAAAAAGGATATTCCTCCTTCTAAGAAAAGTCCTTGCAAAAAAAAGCTTTTGTATATTGCCTAGTAAGACCTCATATATGTAAATCATGAAAAATGTAAATAAAATTTACTTTAATATCCAAACTTGTAATTATATTGAAAGTAAATATATCTTTTCTTCAATATCCTTGCAGTGTATATTTCTCTCTCTTCTAAGGGTCCCATGAGATGCCCCAAGCTAAAAACAAAGCAAGCCAAACAACTTCCTCCTCCTCCTTCTTTGGTACCCCTCCTCCTCGCTCCAAAACGTTGACCCCTACCAAGCAACTCCCACCTAAGCCCCAACCCCAAGCCTAATAAGCATAAGGACGGCAACCATGGTGCAAGGCCCAATGAGACAAGTCCAAGGGCAAAGGCTAAAGTGGAGGAATAACTATCACCTAGCAGCTCATAGGGAGATCCGCAAGTACCAAAAGAGCACGGATCTATTGATCAGAGGAAAGTGCCCTTTGGGTGCTTAGTGAGGGAATCCCTCACTCTTATGGATATCAATTTTGCATACAAGGTATTGCAATGGAGGCTATCCATAAAGCTACAAAAGCGTACCTTGTCACTCTTTTTAAGGACACATATCTCTACACAATTCATGCCAAGCAGGTGACTCATGTAGAGAGATGCAATTAGCTAGATGGATAAGAGAGGAGAGAGATTAGAGCTGCCAAGGCCTACAGTTTTGTAACACACAATAATGCAATGTACTTTGTAGACTTTGACATGTAATGAAAAACCTTTATTTTTTATTGTGCCTCGAATGTCTCATATTGTATCTGTGCATGACGATGTAATGATTAAATTTGCAGAATCAATTGAGAACTCGACAATTATGTAGAATGAGAAATTGATATTATCAAGCCAACGGTCTAGTTAACCTTTCTACTTTGTTGAATGATAAGTTAGCATGTGTCACACAAGTGATAAAGTACAATGAAATTTTTAAAATTTTCTCAGTAAAAAAGTTGTGGTTTGACAGGTCAATTGCCTTAGTTTTGGCCCAAAATGATCAAAAATGACATCAAAATTTTGATTTAAGCTGTCTAGGAACCCTACATGCTACGATGCAACGTCACGTGTTGTAGCATCCAAGGTTCATGGACAACTCAATGATTGACTCAATCATTACACCTAGCATATGAATTTGAATATCAAATGCTTGTCCCATGTCTTCAATGGACTCCAAAGGAATCCATCGATGTATTTTCTTCATCCAATGTCAATAATAGAAGCACATATACAATGATGAATGTGCAATCAAGTAACGAAATGTAACACTAGAGACCACCACTCTGCATGTGTCAGGATTGTGGGAGAGAAGGAAGGAGTCTCACTTGTAGCTTTCTTGCTTGCACAATGGGGGAATACACACATAGGTGAAGGCTGAAAACAGTTTTCCTCTTCTTAATTGTGTAAGCCAAAAAGAACTCAAGTACATAGAAATAGAAGAACCCTATATATGGGTCTCAAAACCAAACTCAACTAACTAAGGTGGCATACTAACTGAGCCACGAACTAGAGTAGATAAGGATAGCTGTCATCTAGCTATTATTCATGGGTGGTGTACCAACCGCATCTGCAACTGACAAGTCGATGACATAAATGCACAACGGTCACCCTAGCATATCACGAGTGGAGCTCGATATCTCAACACTCCCCCTCGAGCTTAATCCCAATTCCTACACACCAAGTAGGTCTCTGAACTTGCGTAGCTTCTCTGCGCCCCATGCCTTCGTAAATATGTCAGCTACCTGATCCTCTGTGCTGACATAAACTAGATCAATAAGACCTAGTAAAACCCTCTCCTGCACATAGTGATAATGCACCTCAATGTGCTTTGTTCTAGCATAATAGACTGGGTTATTTGCCAAGTGTATACTACGTATGTTGTCACAATAAATGACAACTGGCCCATCTGTAGGCTGATGCATATCATAAAGTAGCTTATGCAACCAAGCTACCTCACATGCAGCCATTGCTGCGCCCCTGTACTCAGCCTCTGTGCTCGACAAGGCAACTGTAGGCTGTTTCTTGCTGCTCCAAGTGACTGTAGCACTCCCAAAAGAGAACACATATCCACTGGTAGATCGTCTATCAGAAATACTACCAGCCCAATCAGCATCAGTGTATCCATACAACTGTATCTGAACCCCAGTCTCATAAAGTAGTCCATATTGCAATGTGGACTTCACATACCTGAGTATGCGTCTAGCCGCATCTAAATGCGATTTCCTTGGAGCCTGCATAAAATGACTTACCAATCCAACAACATAGCTCAAATCTGGCCTGGTAATAGTCATATAAATCAAACTTCCTACTATGCGTCTGTACATAGTAGGGTCTTCCAGAAGCTCACATGCATCTGCGCTCAGCTTCACATTCTGCTCCAAAGGAACTGAAATAGGCTTACAGCCTGTCATCCCATATTTGGACAGCATGTCCAATCCATACTGTTTTTCTCACATAAAGTGAGAAATCTGCCTTGGAAATCTGAAAACCAATAGTGACAAGATACTGTCCTATCTTGTCAGACCATGCTCTAGGTGCTTGCTTCAAGCCATACAAGGCTTTCTTCAACCTGCAAACAAACTCAGGATGAACAGCATGCACATAACCTGGTGGCTACTCCATATATACCTCTTCTTGCAAATCACCATGCAAGAAGGCGTTCTTTACATCCATCTGATGTAAAGACCATTCCTTTGATGCAGCCATAGCAATGACTACTCTTACGGTTGCCATCCTTGCAACCGGACTGAATGTTTCTTCATAATCAATGCCATATGTTTGTGCATACCCCTTGACTACTAATCTTGCCTTGTATCTATTCACAGAACCATCTGCATTGTGCTTCACCTTATAAACCCACTTACAACCAATTGCATTCTTACCTTTAGGCAAAGGTACCAATTCCCATGTAGCATTTGCTTCCAAGGCATCCATTTCTTCATCCATGGCTTTCTCCCATTTTTCTTTTTCCATGGCTTGCTCAAAAGAAGTGGGTTCTGGTTCCTGTATCACTTTGACCATATAGGCATAGTGAATGGCTATAAATCCATCATATTTCAGCCTATCCACAGGATACCTAGCTCTGGTAGACCTGCGCAAAGTAGGTTCACTCCCAGGTGCTCTCAAAACATCCCTGGTCTTCCTTACTCCAGGTGTAACAATAGAAGGAATACCCAACTCATCATCAATGCTCTATTCTAAGCCACTGGATTCACCATCCACATAAGAGTGACCTGCATTCACATCAAACATGGGCTGATCTACCTTCTCTTTTCCTTTTCGTGATACTTGAGTACCACTATCTGCATTGCTTTGAGAAGATTCTCCTGATCTCAATCTGCCTGTCCATGGCGAAGAATGTGAACCACTGCTAGAGGACGTTCCAGGTCCACTAATATTTTGTGATTGTTGCTGTGAATTCTGTGCAGCATTACCATTTTGTGCATCTACATCATCAATCACATTTACTGGTTTATACCAGCTACTCATCTAATCAAAAACAACATCTCTACTCACTGTAAACTTACGAGTAGAAGGGTTATAGCATCTATACCCTTTATGCTGCAAAGAGTAACCAATAAAGATGCACTTCTCAGCTTTTGGATCCAACTTGGATCTCAACTCATCTGGCACATGAACATAGGCAATGCAACCAAAAATCTTCAAATGAGAAATATCTGGTTTTCTACCAGTATACCTCTCCTCTGGAGTCATCCCATGTATTGCTGCAATGGGAGTCCTGTTCATTATGTAGACTGCTGTAGCAATTGCTTTAGCCCAGTAAAAATCTGGCAAGTCTTTTTCGTTGAGCATGACACGAGATTCCTCTCCAATATGCCTGTTTTTTCTTTCTGCAATTCCATTTTGTTGTGGGGTATGACTGCATGAATATTGCTGCTTTATGCCATGCTCCTGCAAGAACCTTGCAAACTCATTTGAGAGGTACTCTCCCCCTCCATCTGACCTTAGGCATTTTATTTGCAGGCCTGTTTCTTTTTCAACCATAGCTTTAAGAGTTTTGAAATTCCCAAAAACTTCACTTTTCTTTTTCATAAAATACACCCAAACTTTTCTCCTATAGTCATCAATAAAAGTGACAAAATAATGACAGCCTCCAAGAGATGCAGCTTTAGTAGTCCACACATCAGAGTGGATTAATTCCAATGGCTTCTTACTCTCTTGAACATGTCTAGGAAATGGTTTCCTTGCCTGTTTTCCAAACTGACAGGCTTCACATACCTTATGCATTTCTGCAACCTTGAATTTTGGCAATCCTACAACAATATTTTGGGCCTGCATTGATTTAAGTCGCTGTACATTAACATGACCAATGCGTTTATGCCAGATATCAATATCTGCAACTACACCGGTCCCATGTGCAAACATTGCTGCACTCAATTCAGGCATGTCTGCATCCAATGTAAACATTCTGCCCTTCTTCTTTCCTTTTGCTATCAAGCGACCTTTATTTTTCATATCCTCAACAAAGTATCCATGGGAATTAAATCTGACCTGCAAGCCCTGCTCAACCATTTGACCAACAAAAACCAGGTTCTTGGTGATATTCGGAACATGAAATATATCCTACAGGTATTTCTTTTTCCCATCCTGCATAGACAAAGGAATATTTCCAATCTGCACAATAGGATATGCAGTATCATCACCAGTCTCCACAAATCCTGGTTTTTCCATTTTCCTTGCATCCTGCATCCATTCTGCATGACCTGTCATGTGGTTTGATGCACCTGAGTCAACGTACCACACATCGTTTCTTTCTTCTGCACTTGTCACAGAATTGGTCATGTGCTGCACCATAAACAAATGCTCATTTCTGTCATCACCCTGTCTACTAGAAGACGCATAATTCTCTTGTTGCAGTTTTCCATTCATGATGTCATTCTGCTTTTTATAGCAGTCTTTAGCCATATGACCCATTTTACCATAGTAGTAGCATTCAACATTGTTGTTTGCATTTTGCCCTCTTTGCCATCTACCACGACCTCTTTGGCTCCCCCTGCCTCTAGAGTTACCACGTCCTCCTCCATAGGACTGGTTTTCTTGAGTTTGCTACATATTCTGATTTCTACCACGGCCTCCAGATCGGCCTCCTCTACCTCTGCCTCTACCTCTTCCAGCATTTGAGTAGAAGACAGCTTCTTTTGAAGTTCCTTTAGAAGAAGATGCACCACCATTTCTCTGCTCCTCAGAAATTAGAAGAGCAATCAACTCCTCAAAATCAGGAAATCTTTCACGAACGGAAATGGATGTTGGAACTGTGCATAATTCTTTCCTAGACCATTCAAGGTCACAGAAACTAAATCATCATCTTCCACTGGCGACCCAATGGAAGCAAGTGCATCTGCAATCTTCTTCACCTTCATGTGGTAGTCATTGATGCTCATATTTTCTCTTTGCACATTATGCAACTCTTGCTTGAGCTGCATTTTCCTGGCTTGCATATTTGTGCTATACATTTTTGACAAAGTATCCCATGCCTCCTTTGGCGTACTTGCATCTTGAATATGCACAATCATAGAGTCTGAAATGCTGATAGACAGCCAGTATATAACTTTCTTGCCTCTCTCATGCCATGCTTTAAATGCCTGCATTTGCTGTTGATTCAAAACATTAGGAAGAACTGGTTCTTTTTCATTTCCTGCAATGAATTCCCAATATCCTTTTCCCATAAGGAAATTCGTCATTCTGAACTTCCATGCTTGGAAGTTGTTTTTGTCAAGCTTTTCAGTGACAATCTGTGAAAGAGAATCAGACGCCATTATAGAACATTGCAAAAAATTCTGTCACCGCAAAGAACACAGCTTCAACCTCACAAGGGCAAATCTGAAAAACTGACGAAAGTGGTATTTGACCACACTGTCACTTCCTAGTGACAATTTTGCATCAACAGGCAACAAGGATGATTTTGTAATTCCCAATGTCTCTGCGCACATGCATACGATGCAATTTCTACAGTAACTTTTCACCGACCTGTAGAATAGTGGTCGCACAGCATAAAACTGGGCCTTTTCCTGAGTGCGTGCAGAAAACTTCCGCCTCCAAAACAGGCCCTGAAATGGCCTCAAATAAAAAAAACAGAGCAACCAAGGGCTAAAGCCCTTGTCCACAGTATATACTGCCCTCTTGCTACACCGCGAAGGGCGTCTCAATCTGAGACAATGCACTCTTGCACTTTTTGGTTGTGCTATCTGCAGAGACTTGCTCCCAAAACAGAAGAATGAAAGCAACACTGGTCCTCTTACTAGAACACCGCGAACTTGGCTTACTTTCTTGAGCTCCTTACCACGAACAAGGCTCTGATACCATGTCAGGATTAGAGAAGGAAGGAGTCTCACTTGTAGCTTTCTTGCTTGCACAATGGGGGAATACATACACAGGTGAAGGCTGAAAACAGTTATCCTCTTCTTAGTTGTGTAAGCCAAAAAGAACTCAAGTACATAGAAATAGAAAAACCCTATATATGGGTCTCAAAACCAAACTCAACTAACTAAGGTGGCATACTAACTGAGCCACGAACTAGAGTAGATAAGGATAGCTATCATCTAGCTATTATTCATGGGCGGTGTACCAACTGCATCTGCAACTGACAAGTCGATGACATAAATGCACAACGGTCACCCTGGCATATCATGAGTGGAGCTCGATATCTCAACAAAAAGATATCACCTTTGTGTATCCCATCCATGTAATTCCATCCTTCTTCAATTTTGGGATTAAGAAATTCCTATGTTATGTTCTTACAAATGAACATGGAGGGACATTGATGTGCATTAGTGCTTTTGAAGATATATGTAAAAACATGAATTGGTATAAACCATGAAAGACCCATTGATCTTGAAGCTCTCCCAAATCTCAATGAGCTATGAATGTCATGTACAATCTTCATTGTTAATTTCTGAAGCATCCACTCATCTAGGATGGACCATTCCAAAGAATTGAGAGGTGGACAACGAAGTAATTCAAGAGAACCATACAAATCAATTGATGTAGGCACTATACACATGAACTAATAGAAAAAAATCTTGCATTGTAAAAGATATTGTGATGACTTCTCAATCATCGTTGTCTCACCAAATGCTGGTATGTCCCAGAAAAGCTTCCCAAAGGCTGGTCCTCCTCAACAAGATTCGAAGGGAAAATTTTTGATAGGAAAGAAGAAGTAAAAACCTCAAAAACATATGAGAAGTTAAGAACATAAAAGCAATGACTTACAATTTGAGGGGAAAACTTGTCAAGTAGTCCCAAGAGGTAGCTTCAAGTCCTTCACACCATATACGTGTTGAATTGATGCAATAAGACCACCATCTCTGATGCCAGGAGGCATATTCCACGGTGGATTCCGTGAGGTTTTACGGTGGATTCCGTAAACTTAGATGACCGGGGCTCATACACAAAGAGGATTCTTTGTGCGAGAAGTTGATGGGGACGCCTGTCCTTTTCGGGCGTTTCATTAATTTAGTGTGTACGTGGGTGATTCCATAGCGGGTGATTCCGCAAAATGCATATTAAATTAATAAACGTTTATGAGTTTAGAGTGCGCACTCATAATAAATTAAGGTTAGGATTTATTTCTAACTAGTTGATTTATTTATGTAGCTGAAGACTGCTAGGTATTCACTTTTGTCGGTTTAATTGTATTATTTTACTAACGATTGTGAATGCTTCAGTTGTTGTGTAGAGATAGCAGCAGTGGCGGAGGAAAGCATTGGAGTCTAGTGAGTATTCGACCTTTGGACTATATTTTGATAGGCGCCACGCCTATATTTTGTTATGTCTATTGAGACATTGATTATTGATTATTATTTTGTATGCGCCTATGCGCTCGGATATGTTATTTCTATTTGGACATTGAGATTGGGCGTGCCAGACTCTATGGGCACCGTCCATTAGCTTTATTTTCCTATTTTTGTAGAAAGCAAACTCAAAAGCTAAAAGCTTGTCATATTTTTGTAAATTGGGCTATTATTGAGCATGAAGATTGAAATATACATAAAATACATGCTTTGTGAAGCGCTCACACAAGGCATGGGGGGAGATTGAACCCAATTTGTCTCTTGCTTCTTGTCGTTCATGCTTTTACATTGTTTTTTGTGCAAAAAGGTAGAGTTTATTGTTCTTGGGGACCTTCCGGGATTCACTATGTGAGCATACTGCGTCCGATCTGCGCACCAGTGGTATCAGAGCGGAGCAGAGATCAAGAGCTTCCAATCGCTACCAATCTCGGGCGAAGGCGGAGCTCCAGGAACGATCGGGCTCTACAGTCAATCTCATCGCGAACCGTCGATACAGGCAGACTTCTGGCGATCAAGAACCCCTGTTTCTACTATCAGATCGCGAAGGACCAGGCTCTGTAGGCGGAGGACCACGCATCCATCTCCTTCATGAAGTCGTGGTTATAGAGTGAGAAAACAAAAACTTCATCTCTTATTTCTCATAAGTTAAGCTTAAGTAAAGGTTAGAAGAAGCTTAAGAGCTTCTTAATTGCTCATCGTGGTATCAGAAGAGGGCCGCGTTTTTCGCGCGGACAAAAAACGGCCCCCCCCCTCACGATTTGACGACGACTGATTAATTAAGCTATTAAGCTTAATCTCTTAAATCAAGCTTAAGACTCTAAGCTTCCTGCAAGTTACACAAGGCAACAAAGTTAACAAACTCCAGGTCCTGCACCGCAAAAGTCAAGTTCTGTAAGTCACGTGGAATCAAGTCCTGCAAGTTCATCAAGTCGGCCTAAGTTCTGCAAGTCAGCAACTCTGTAAGTCTGCTAAGTCTGCAACTCTGCAAGTCAGACTAGTCAACTGGAGTCAGAACTAACTAGTGCTTAAAACTCCTAGAAGGCTTGCTCCTATGCAAAAACTCTGAACTGGAAAGTTGTTCGTGGCAAGGTGTTCTACCTATCTATAGATTCGCTGAAGTATATTCAGCAAACGAAGATGGAAATATTGCAGATTTTTTGAAAATTGAGAAAGAAATACCCAAAAATATTGTAACCCCGAATTTGAGCTACGCTCATCCCGCTAACCTGATTTTGAGTGAGAAAGGTTTATTGAGTTTTACAGGATGACGACCCCACATATGGATGATCCTATGACTGAAGACGACCTACCTGAGCCTACCATAGAACAAAAGCTGGATCTAATCATGTTACAATTGGAAGAAGAGCGAAGGGCTAGGCAAGCATTGCAAGCGCAATTGACAAAACTACAAAGAGCGTCCACCGATAAAGAAGAACCTCAAGCTGAAGATTTGATTCGACGTACCATCGACGCCACTCTTGAAGCACAAACCATTCGCAAGGAATCCAAGATAAGTAAACGAAGTTTCGAATTTCGCACTTTCAATGGCATACGAGAAGGAAAGACTGTTTTATCATTCATTAGTCAGTTTGATGACTATTTCCATGAGGAAACTTATCCAGAAAAAGATAAAATCAAGTGTGTGACTAATCATTTGGTAGACAGAGCATCACTTTGGTGGACTGTAGTACGCAAGAGCATAGAATGTCCTGCTACTTGGGAAGATTTCAAGAAGAAGTTCATGCAGAATTTCCTTCCACCGCAATTTTATGAGAAGGCTATCAAGCAATGGGATTTACTTCAACAACGAGATCGTGAGCCTATTCCACAGTATACAGAGCGTTTTTGGAATGCACTCCTACAGTTACGTATGCTTGAAGACGTACCAGAGACGACACATAAGCGGAAGTATATGTCTGGACTTCTTGGACATTACTACGCTGAAGTGAACATGTTCAAGCCTGCTACCCTTGAAGACGCTATCTCCTTAGCTCACGACACTGAAGATAAGTTACGCAGAAGAGACAGACGACCACAGCAATTCCAAGCCAATGGTAATTATGGATCTAAACAATTCAATTCCAATTTTAGAAGGTTTAATCCAGGTCGTTTCTCATCACCATCTTTCCACAAGAATTGGCCTAAACCACCTGCATTACCATCCAATGTCAATCCAAATCCAAAGCCTATTCCACAAGCAAATCCAAATGTACCCAGACTTCCAGCCATTGCAAATAATGTAACCAAAGCCAAGCCAATAGTATGCTATAAGTGTCACCAGCCAGGGCATCTCGCAGCAAATTGTCATTCAAAGAAGCCACCAGCATATATCAACTATCTTGGAGCCATGGACGAAGACGAGCATGAGGATATGCCAGATTTCACTGAAGATGAGGATGATACTACTACTACTTCCGACACTTTACCAGGTATGCCTACTCCACATTCATTGTTGACTATGAAATGTATGGTGCATGGAAAGGAAAGAATTATCTTGCATGATGACGGTAGTACCCATGACTTTATTTCAGCAAAATTGGTAAAGGAATTGAAATTACATACAGTACCTACGCATTATCGCATAAAAGCTGCATTTTTAGGCACTAGGTACAATGGCACACAAGAAGTACAAGATTTAGAGATTCAAATTGGTGCATACATTGAAAGAAGAAATTTCTTAGTTGTCCCATTACAGTCAAGCGACATTATTTTAGGAATGCCTTGGAGACACCAGCATAATCCAAATATAGATTATTCCACGCACACAATGAATATTAATTTTCAAGGAAAATCTATTACATTATATGGTATGCATGCATCTAATATTTTTCCACTGCTTTCGCATACTCAAGCAAAACGTGCACTACGCAAGAGTACTAAATCATATCTCATTTGGGTGAATGAATTGCACGCAAAGGGAAATCATATGCACCCTAGGCATAAGGAATTTCTTGCATATTTTAAGGACTGTTTTGCAGAAGACCTACCACCAGGTTTACCTCCTTCACGTCCAGAAGACCATAAGATTGACTTAATCCCTGGCACACAACCACCTTGCAAAGCACCATATAGGCACAATCAGATAGAGCAAAAAGAAATCCAAAGTCAAGTTGAAGAATTACTAAATAGAGGCTTAATTCGACCTAGCAGTTCTCCATTCGGTGCACCTGTACTTTTAGTCAAGAAAAAGAATAATACCTATCGTATGTGTATTGACTACCGAGCTTTAAATAAGATCACTGTAAAGAATATGTATCCTATACCTAGAGTTGATGACCTTATGGACAAACTACAGGGATCTTCTATATTTAGTAAAATTGACCTTAAGTCTGGATATCATCAGGTGAGGCTAGATAGATCCGACATATTTAAGACTGCATTCAGAACACAGTTTGGCCATTACGAATTCTTAGTCATGCCATTCGGATTAACTAATGCACCTGCTACTTTCAGTAGAATGATGAACCGTATCTTTCTGAAATATCAGTATTGTGTGATTGTTTTCTTTGATGATATTTTGGTGTTCAGTCAAAGTGAAAAAGAGCATTATGAGCATTTATCATTAGTTTTTCAATTACTGAAAGAAAATCAATTGTTTGCAAATCCTGAAAAGAGTGAATTCTTTAAGACAGAAATAGAATATCTAGGTCATATTGTATCAAAAGAAGGAATTAAAGTTGATCCTAAGAAAATTGATGCAATATTGCATTGGCCTGTTCCTAAAAATGTGCATGAATTACGCTAATTCCTTGGTCTTGCTAGTTTCTATAGGAAGTTTGTACGTAATTTTTCATTACTTGCTTTACCACTAACCAAACTTCTTAAGAAAGGAATTGTTTATCAATGGACTGAAACTCAGCAAAAATCCTTTGACTTACTAAAACGTGCATTAACTAATGCCCCTGTTCTACAATTGCCTGACTTTAATAGACCATTCTTTCTAGTTGTGACCGATGCTAGAGGATCAGGAATAGGAGCCGTACTAATGCAAGACAATCATCCAATAGCATATTCTAGTTCTAAGCTGAAACCCTCTGAGCTCAAATATTCCACTTATGACAAAGAACTATTAGCAGTTGTACAAGCATTAAAACAGTGGAAGCACTATTTAATGGGTTCAGAATTCATGATAAAGACCGACCAGCAAAGCATTAGACATCTACTTAGCCAACCCCAAATTTCTGACCGTCATATCAAATGGGCTTCCTTCATTCAAAGTTTTCATCCTATCATTCAATACCAACCTGGAAAAGAAAATGTAGTTGCTGATGCATTGAGTAGAAGACCTGCAATTCATAACATTTCTATCATATCTTTTGATTCTTTGATTGCTATGAAAGATACATATCACCAGGATATTACTTTTCATTCTGATTGGCAAAAATTAGTTCAAAATAATTTCATTCATGTTGATTCATTGTCATATAATGATGGATTTATGTTTTTTGAAAAGAGACTGTGTGTTACTATTCCATTCCGATCTTTTATTTTGAATGAAATTCATTGTCCCCCATATCAAGGTCATAGAGGTATCATATCTACATTACGCATGTTAACTGAAGATTTTTATTGGCCGCATATGGATGCAGATGTATCTAATTTCGTTTCTGAATGTTTGATTTGTCAAAGAATAAAGAGACATCATGGTAAACAATATGGATTATTAATGCCTTTGTCTATTCCATCTAAACCTTGGGAACATATTTCTATGGATTTCATTACTGGTTTACCAAATACTAAATCTAACCATGACATGATTTGGACAATTGTAGATAGATTTAGCAAGCAAGCATATTTCATTGCATGTAAGAAAACTTTAACAGCATCACAAGCAGCATAGTTATTTTTGAAAACTGTTTTTACTAACCATGGATTGCCAAAAGTGATTATTTTAGATCGAGATTCTAGATTTTGTAATAATTTTTGGATTACACTGTTTGCAAATCTAGGCACAAAGATTGATTTCTCATCTGCATTTCATCCAGAAACAAATGGACAAACAGAAGCCACAAATAGCACCATTCTAGATCTTTTACGTGCATATACTATCTCTAAACCTCAGACATGGGATACTCATTTGCATTTATTACAGTTTGCATACAACAATACACCGCACACATCTACAAAGAAAGCACCTTTTGAAGTCATTTATGGATATAGATTATCTACACCTGTTGCATCTTTGTCTAATAGAATTCAGAGTGCTGATGATATTGCTACTATGCATAACAGTATTTTTGATGAGGTTAAGGATATGATTGCTAAAGCCCAACAATCATATACCAAACAAGCCAACAAGAAAAGACAAGCCATGAATTTCAAAGTTCATGATTATGTTTGGCTTAGAATAGAAAAGCGTAGACTACAAAGTGTAGATAGACATCCAGGTGGATTAATGATAATGCATTCAAGTTAGAATTGCCATCTCATTGGAAAATTCACAATACATTTCACATTAGTTTATTGAGACCATTTAGAGGCCAATTACCTATCCACCCTGTTTATGAAAACCCACCTTTATTAGAGGAAGAGACTGAAATACTTGAACCAGAAGCCATCATAGACACTGACTACATGACCACTAGAACTGGCCGAAGGTATTCTAGATATCTAGTAAAATTTAAGAACCATCCTGTAGAGGAAGCACAATGGATGCACGCTAGAGACTTAAATGTTTTCCCCACTTTGTTATCTCCACATTGAGCTAATAGCAATTGAGGTCAATTGCTATCCCATCCCAAGGGTATGATGCCAGGAGGCATATTCCACGGTGGATTCCGTGCCACGGTGGATTCCGTGAGGTTTTACGGTGGATTCCGTAAACTTAGATGACCGGGGCTCATACACAAAGAGGATTCTTTGTGCGAGAAGTTGATGGGGACGCCTGTCCTTTTCGGGTGTTTCATTAATTTAGTGTGTACGTGGGTGATTCCATAGCGGGTGATTCAGCAAAATGCATATTAAATTAATAAACGTTTATGAGTTTAGAGTGCGCACTCGTAATAAATTAAGGTTAGGATTTATTTCTAACCAATTGATTTATTTATGTAGCTGAAGACTGCTAGGTATTCACTTTTGTCGGTTTAATTGTATTATTTTACTAATGATTGTGAATGCTTCAGTTGATATGTAGAGATAGCAGCAGTGGAGGAGGAAAGCATTGGAGTCTAACGAGTATTCGACCTTTGGACTATATTTTGATAGGCGCCACGCCTATATTTTGTTATGTCTATTGAGACATTGATTATTGATTATTATTTTGTATGCGCCTATGCGCTCGGATATGTTATTTCTATTTGGACATTGAGATTGGGCGTGCCAGACTCTATGGGCACCGTCCATTAGCTTTATTTTCCTATTTTTGTAGAAAGCAAACTCAAAAGCTAAAAGCTTGTCATATTTTTGTAAATTGGGCTATTATTGAGCATGAAGATTGAAATATACATAAAATACATGCTTTGTGAAGCGCTCACACAAGGCATGGGGGGAGATTGAACCCAATTTGTCTCTTGCTTCTTGTCGTTCATGCTTTTACATTGTTTTTTGTGCAAAAAGGTAGAGTTCATTGTTCTTGGGGACCTTCCGGGATTCACTACGTGAGCATACTGCGTCCGATCTGCGCACCAATCTCAAGCCTCTCAAAACCCAAGCACTCAGCGAGGTTTGCATCAAGAGTCACCCTTTGACTCACTAGGGTGGTCTACAAGGACTCTCACTCCCATGTGGCTCATCACTCCTTTGTCTTGACAAAGTGCTCCATCAATTGCTTGGTTGTCTCCTCTAAGTCTCTTCCTAAGTGTTAGGTCTTTGGGATGCGTGTCTCCTTGTAATATCAAGGTTGGCCTATTGTTTGTGTTGATGGATGCATCTTTCCATGCTAATGTGGTTAATTTTGCAATCCACAATATCAAAATACTTTTTAGATTAATTCATTAAAAAAATAAATGGTTAAGCTTCAAGATTGACAAAATATTAGAAGTTGGCATCACTAAATTAAAAAAGTACTACACTTGGAGTATCTAAAGATGTGTCAACTACAACATAACTCAAATTGATATCATGTTGATGCTAGCATTATAAATCGCCAAGTAGCTTCCTTGACTTCTTCTCTCAAGATGTCATTTGCTAATTGTAAGACGGATGACTAGATGGAATGTACTTCTTATAATCATGTATTATCTTCCATTCCCTATTAACTCAGTTTCATCTTGTCTTGCATTGTTTACCATTTCTATGAAAATTTTATGTACTACTTGGCAATGAAGTCCCATTTATGAATAGTACTTTGGATGTGAGCCAATAGCATTTTGCTCTCAATCGTATCTTCAAGGTCTAGCTTTATCGCAATTAGCACCAAAGTCTCCCTAGCATCCTATAGCCTTGTGAATTGTTTACAGGAGGCTAGCTCGCACTACTTGTCCCCCTACTTGGCAAAATTTGGTTGCTTGATCTGCTACCATAAATGTGCCCTTTGGTACTTTCTACTTAGTATTTGCAAGGGGTGTGCACTATTCTATATGAACACCCCCTCCACAATATAGCTTGGCTTGTATGGGGAGGAGCAAAGAGGGACATATGAGACCATCCCTGTACTCTTGTTAGGAGGCCTATGAACATGGGAGAACCCTTGCACAAGATTGCTTTGCATATGTGTGGTTGCCACTAGAGTTGGAAAGGAAGGAAACTATTGGGATGCACCCTAGCTAGTCACCATGGGCCCGTGGTGACGAGAAGATGAGAAACTAATGTTAGTAGGCATGGGAATTGTTTGTGTTGTGGGGATGAACAATTGCTAAAACATAGAATGGCAAGAGAAAAACGTTGGGGTGGAATGGTTGGTGTCATTAGGATGAACTATTGCTAAAATTTCTCCATGGCCTTGGTGGAGTTATAGATGGAGGGGTAAGCTAGAAAGAGGCATCATATAAGCTAATGCCAAGAGGTTTGACAGCAGAGAAAGCTATGTTATTGTGATGTGCAATAGATGGTCATGAAATATTTTACATCCTTGATGCAAAGTCAAAGTGAGAAGCACCTATATTGTCCTCAAGTTGTAACAATGGCATGGAAGAGTTGACCAACCCATCAAGCTATATTGTAAGAATAAGCTAATATGAGAGAGAGAGAGAGAGAGAGAGAGAGAGAGAGAGAGAGAGAGAGAGAGAGAGAGAGAGAGCACAATTCATTTTGCATGTTATTTTGAGATTGTACTAATATCTATTAAGTTACCTTGCTCGCAAAATCTATGCGGTCATCTAGTGCATACACTTCAAGTACATGTCTTTATGTTCATATGCTACCTAGTGCATGCATGCAATCACTAGTTTCTGTGCATGGATGTTTACTATGCACAATTTGAAGATGTCGGAGAGAGATGTAGATGTTTGAATACAAATCAAAGAATTTTGTGTACAAATGATATAAAAAAATTGAATCGTAAATTTCCAAATTGAAAGTGTGAGAAACTTGCATACTAATACGCAAGCCTATGTGGTGACAAACAAATCATGTTCTTTTGTTAGATTTTTTTATGTCTTTGTTACTTTAGTGCTTTACTTCTAAGTTTTGAATCTAAGGGGATGTATAACTTGATTTATGGCATATTAGGCTTAGTAATTATATTTAACGATCAACTAATGTGTTTAGCTCAATAAGCACACAATAATATTATCAATTTAAAGACAAATTGCTAAAATGGTTAACCTTATGATAGTTGTATAAGCCATGTTAAAACATGCAACTAATCTAATTTAGCAAGTATTCATTTGCATACACAACTTTATGTTTGATGAGTATTTTATTTGTTTATCTATTTTCGCAAAGTGGTGATGGATAGATTTACACCTTTCATACAAACAACGCCCACAAAATCTTACACACACCTAAATGATGGTCAATGCACTTGTACATTTAATTGAGTGCATTTGACCAATGTTACAAGCTCATTGACCAATGTTATATAATTTATTTTAGTATGATGCAATTCTATTAAAAAATATATTTACATCACAAGGAAAGATGTGACATGATTGTCCTTGAAACCATTACCTTAGCTCCTCAAGAGGAGCTTGAATGTTATTTGATTAGACTAGTGAAGTGCCTTAGGAAGGTTAGACCATTCTTTAATATAAGAATATATAATGTTTTGTATGTTGGTTTCAACTTGCAAGAGAAGCATAGTCATTAGCAAGATTGTATTGAAGTTAATGTTTGTTCAGCTTTTGTATTGTTGCTTAGATGACATTGAATTGAATAAGTAACATAATGAAAACTAGCGAATAGACGGCAAGCAAAGTTGCCGTGTGATACAATCCATTTCTTATCTTTCTCTCTCCTTTTTTTCCTCTATTTTTTTAATTTTTAAATTCTCACACACACACACACACTCTCTCCCCTTTTATTCTCCCCCCTCTCTCCTCTCTTTTCCTTCTCTCTCCCTCTCCTCTTTTTTCCTTGTTTTTTTTTCTTCTCTCTCTCTCTTTCTCTATTCTCTTTTTAAATTTTTTATTCTCTCTCTCTCTCTCCTTATCTTCTCTTTGCGCTTTTCTTCTTCTCTCCCTCTCTCCTCTCTCCTCTCTTTTCCTTCTCTCTTTCTCTTCTATTTTTAATTCTCTCTCTCTTTTTAAATGTTATCTTTCCTCTCTCTATAATTCTCTCTACATGTTCTCTCCCTCCCTCTCTCTCTCTCTCTCTCTCTCCTTCTTTCACTTTCTTCTCCCCCCTTGGTCTCTCTTAAAGTATGTAAATTTTATATTTTCCCTATATATAATTCTCTCTTTATGTTTATATTCTCTTTTTTTTTTCTTCTTCTCTCTCTCTCTCCACCCCTTTTTCTTCTCCTCCCTTTTCTCATGATTTTTCTTTTTTTCTTTTCTCTCTCTTTCTCTTCCCTCCTCTCTCTCACACAAAATATTTAAATTTAAAAAAGACTTTTCTCTTTTTCCCCATCTCTCTTCCTCTTTTCCTCTTTCTTATTCTTATTCTTATTCTCTCTTTCTTTCTCTCTCCTCTTTTTACATTTTTTTCTCTTTATTTTTTCTTTTCTCTTAATTCTCTTTGTGTTCAAATTCTCTCTCTTCTTATTTTCTCTCTCTCCTTTTCTTCTCTCTGTCTCTCTCTCCCCTCTCTCTTCTTTTCCTTTTTTCTTTTTCTCTCTCTCTCTCTCTCTTTTAAATTTTATATTTCCTCTCTCTATAATTCTTTTTCTCTGTTCCCCCCTCTCTCTCCTTTCCTCTCTTCTTTCTTTTTTGCTCTTTGTGTGTGTGTGTGTGTGTGTGTGTGTGGTACATATGAGAGAGGGGAGGGGGAAAATAAAAATGTTTAATTTAAAAAAGACTATTCTCTTTCCTATTTTCCCCCTCCTCTCTCCATCTTCTTCTTCTTCTTCTTCTTCTTCTCTCTCTATCTCTCTCTCAAAGTGTGTGAAAAATTATGTTAAAAACTTTAAATTATTATTTTTTAAATTAATTAAAAGAAAAGTTTAATCAAAGAGAGAGAGAGAGAGAGAGAGAGAGAGAGAACTTAGGCTCTACACATGAGAGAGAGGGGGGAGGAATTTCATTAAAAAGGGAAAGGGGAAAAGAAAGAGAGAGATTATAAGCGGGAGAGAGGGGAGGGCGTTTTAATTAAAAATGGAGGGGGGGGGGGACTTTAATGAAAAAAGGGAGGGGGAAGAGAAAATGAGAGATTACATGAGAAAGAGGGGAAGGAAGGGGGTTTTGATTGAAAAAGGGAGGTTTGGAAAAGGGAGTAGGTTCGGGAAGTCGAGGTTTGGGGCTTTTCGAACCTATAGCAAAAATAATATAGTAGTGAAACTATGATCCTCAACTTTAAATAAATTAGTACACTTAGTATCACCAAATAATCATATTGATGTAATGAGAGTACTCATTAGCTTCAAGAAAGCATGAAATTTGTAAGGTGAATGTGAATGTTTGGTAGTTCATAGTTTGTTAAAATGTGGGGTATCCATGCATGTTGATTGTTTCAAAGTTTGTTAGCTCTTAGCTTGTTGAAATGTGGGGTATTCATGCATGTTGACTCTCTTAGGCACACATTAGCTTTTAAGATCTATCTTTTTACATCTACCCCATGAGAGTTGAGCGCAATTTAAATGTGTCCCTCTTGTCTTTGTCCCCTGCCCCATGCCCCCCGCATGGATGTCAAACAATTTGCTTGTCTTATATGTAGAAGAGGTCTTGGGATAAATAATTATTCTCTTCTCTTCAAATATCACGTGAATGATTCTTGGATTCTTTTCTTTATACGTATAACATATGATCAAGGATTCTCACTCATTTTTTGAGGCTCATTGGCACCACTAGTTATCTTAACAACAAAAACTTGTATCGTTTGAGCTAAGGAAGCATGCCTAGATTCTACTTGGGGATGCTTTCATTGTGTCAAGGGGCATGCATTACAAACATTGTTGTTAATCTCAAGAAGCATTTTTGAGGTTGTTCTACTATTATGTTCCCAAAGATATGTTTGGTAATAGGTATTCATATATGTTTAATAGACATAGATATGTGTAATTATGCCACCAAATTGGCTTGGTGAATTACATTGGTTAACTTAGGTTTATTGAGATGGAAGTGATTTTGATATTCAAGATACTAGATATAGAAAGTCTATATGTGCATATTTTCCCCTTTTCTAGTAACATGGCAACCCAACTATGCCATCCCTAAGGAGATTTGAGGGTATAAAAGATGAAGGCATGGTAGCTTTGATATTCTCTTTTCATTTTGCAATGCTACTACACTTCACACCTTTTACAATAGCCTTCAACATAGTGCTGAGCTTTATGGCAAGCTTTTATCCCCTTTTTTAGCAACATGGCAACCCAACAAAGTTATCCCCAAGGAGTTTTGAGGGTATAAAAGATCAAGGCATGCTATCTTTGATCTTCCCTTCACATTCTGCAATGTTATTACACTTCTCACCTTTTATGATAGCCTTCAATAGATGTTGTCCCAATGAACCCACATAAGGACAAAAGCTTTAGGTGGGATGGTATCAAATATGAATCCTTAATGAATGATGCTTAATGTTAGTGACTTGGAGGCATTCTTGCTCTCTAGGTTTGTTATTACAAAGAATGGGAGGTGCAATTTTAGATGTGAATGAGCAAATGGCAACTCTCTTTTCATCTTAAATCAAAGAATCATGCTATTGTATAGTAGCCTTGGGTACTTATAGTACGAGTTTTCCTTGAAGAGATGGGAGTTTTGCATGGTAACACATACTTAAGATGTTCTTAATGTTGATCAACCTATCATGCTCAAATTATTGATGACGTTGACTCATCTAGTTCACTCTTGAATAACGATCCTAAGAAATTCTCCCCTCCGCGTTAAGGGGATAACACTTTTCTCATAACATCAATTTCATTAAAACTTAGTCTTGCATTGTGATTGCCACTTTTCCATAACATCAACTTCATTGGAACTTGTTCTACAAGCTCTTTGGATCTTGATTGTATGCACACAATGCTTATTCTACAATTGACTTAGGGTAGCTACATGTTGCCTTGGATGGTTGAGGTAGTGCAAAAGGTATCCATGTGTCCTTTACACATCTTCTGTGCCTAGTTATAATATAAAAAGACTTGTGACCCATTAGTTTGCAAGACTTAACCTCACAAGATTACGAAGGGTTCAAGTCTTGATAGATGCACACTAGACCTTTTATGGCGCCTTTCTTAAAATGGGTGTTGTCACTTTGTGAGTTGCATGTGGACACAAGTGTTTATGCTCAAATGTGTTAGCCATCTTGCATATGTGGTATCTATAATCTTTCGACACATGGCACAATGCCCCTTTTTTTTTCTACACATACTAGTCCGTATGTGTAGCATGTAACCATCCTCATTCGAGCATTGTGACCGTCACTATTTTGAGAGAATTGACCTCATTGCAGCTTATTTCGGAAGCTCTCTACACCTTGATCGTCGTTGCAGGCACGATGATTCTAACATTGAGATTCTCTTTGATAACATTGACTTCATTGCAACTTATTTTGCAAGCTTTTTGAACCTTAAGCACATGCACATGAGACTATTGCTTTTTCCGTAGCCATGGAGTTTGGATCACGAGAAATTCTAGGGGCCATGGTTGCAAGGGTATTAGGCTTAGGCCTCGGAAGTGGGTATGATTCTTGCTGAAACATGAACCACGAGAACAAGTGCCCAAAAGGGGGGCAAAGCGAGGGGAAGGATCCTTAAGGAATAGACGCGTGTGCTGATGCTCTTAGAAAACGTGTAGGTGATTCTCCTCCATTATTCTTTTTCCTCTTTCTCTCTCAAAGTTGGGAAAAGCTTGCGTGCCCGTCTCTTCTCGCTCGCTCGCTCGCTCGCTCGCTCCCGTGCTTGTGGTCCACTCTCTCCAGCACACGCGGAGCCGCCCCTCTCCTATTCGCTCCCTCGCCCATCCTCCCCTTTGTACATTCCTGCGTTCTGAATGGTGGCAGTCTGTCTCTCGCAATAGCAGGCTTCTGTACATAACCTCTCGATCCTTAATCGTCTCATTCTGGCAATCTACAGCGCATTTTCCATCCCCGGGCATATCTCTGGTTCCCGGGAAGTCTAATTCGTCGAATCTGCAGGTAATTAGAAAAACATACTCACACGCGCCCGCGCACACACAGAGTATTGTGTTGTATAGGGATTATTCGAATTAGGTTATCACCCTTCAAAAGGATTGCAATAACAGATTTATCCAAAGGATCATCTAGCTGCAAATTTCGGAATCAAGGCACCGACGATTATTGGCATGGAGAGCATAAGCTTAGCCGCATCTGCCTTTGATGGCGCCTCAACATCAAGGGCCGCCACTGGTGTACAGAAGAGGCCTCAAGCCAAGAAATTGTCTCGCATCCCACGCTCTCACAATGGCTCATTGCTGCGGATGTCAGCAGCTGCGCGGCCGCCTCATTGCACGATCTCATTCAGTAAAAGCTCTGGTGTCCTCTCGAAACAGTCCTTGGCCTGCCAGCGTGGCCTCAGGTCACGCAAATCTGTGGATGAAGTGGGCCGGTTGTACTCACACGGGGAGGGATTTGACTTTGCTGTCGTTTCTTCTGGTTGCATGTTCAATCTGGTTTCCTGCCCAGGTTGCCGGACGTCTCGATACTCAAGGCTTGTAGTAAAGGCAGTCTTTGAGCGCTTCACTGAACGGGCAATCAAGTCTGTAATGCTCGCACAAAGAGAAGCCAAAGCTTTCAGAAAAACCGAGGTAGGAACAGAGCAATTGCTTTTGGGGCTAATCGCTGAAGATCGTGCAAGTGAAGGCTTTCTTCGGTCGGGAATCACAATTGAGAGAGCACGTGAAGCTGCCCGAGCAGTCTCTGGTGACAATGTTCCACCAACTAGTCCTGATAAGCCTGCGACGGAGGTGCCCTTTTCAGTCGGGAGCAAGCGTGTATTTGAGGCTGCACTTGAAAATTCCAAGAAGATGGGGCATAATTATATTGCCCCTGAGCACATTGCATTGGCACTTTTCACAGTGGATGAAGGCCCGGCCACGGAGATTCTTGAGAGGTCTGTGCAATGAATTTGTAACTCTCATGCTGTTCCATTTTCCTTTCTGAGCAGCATTAAAGTATTGCAATTTGTTTATCAGCAAGTTTTAGTAGTGCAGGCTGGGCTTGAAAAAAGAGAAACTGCAGACTGAAGCTATCTCAAGACTTCAAGGAGAGCTTGACAAAGAAGGCCGAACGCCCATGGCATCTCTTGCAGTTCCTGCTAAGTCGACAGCTGCTGCTGGGACAGTTTCAAAGCGTTCAAGTGGCAGAAAAGGTTTGTATGTTGACAGAGGAGGAGGGAGTTAAAAGGGCCCCCCCGGGGGGCGGGGGGGGGGACTAGGGGGTGAGGGGAGAAGAAGGAAAGAAGAGTTCTACCTGGGGAGGGGAGAAGAAGAAAAGAAGTGTTCTACCTGCTCATTCAACTTTGTGTTTGCTAGATAATATATAGAGAAATAAGACTTCAAGGGCTAATGGATGGTTTACTTTCTCTGGCAAGTTAGCAGAAATCATTACACAGAAGATTTCCTAACATCTTTTACTATGTATTTCTAATTGGGCGTTTGGTCTGGCAGAAAAGGGTGCCCTTGCTGATTTTTGTGTAGATATAACTGCCCGTGCACGGGAAGGCAGGATCGATCCTGTTATTGGTCGTGACAAAGAAGTTCAAAGAGTTGTACAGATTCTTGCACGCCGTACAAAAAATAATCCAATCCTTTTGGGAGAACCAGGGGTTGGAAAGACAGCAATTGCTGAAGGTTTGGCATTGCGCATTGTTGGTTCCAATGTTCCTGAGTTTCTCAATGTAAGTTAGGTTGCTGCACCAAGAATATCCAATGACTAGCTTAGTGTGAATTTTTTGTAGCATGAGCATGATCTTTATTCTTCTGAATAGAGAAAGACGAGATGACTTTTTTCTTTTTCTCCATATCTTTACAGTTGCTGAGTCGTTTTTCATTGGCATATCCAGGACAAGCGTGTTATGTCTTTGGACATGGGTCTGCTGCTTGCTGGGGCAAAAGAGAGGGGAGAGTTGGAGTCTCGTGTGACCAGCCTTATAGATGAAATAAGAAAAGCAGGTTTTGATTTGCAATTGGAAATAGTTGAGCTTTTGATAAGCTTGCTTGAAACACTTAAACTCACCTGAGCTTAAGTTGTTTTTGATTTCAGGAAATGTGGTGCTGCTTATTGATGAGGTTCACATGCTCGTGGGTTCTGGCACAGTTGGCAGAGGTGGAATTAGTGGTGCAGGTCTTGACATAGCAAATCTGCTAAAACCTGCCCTAGCTAGGGGAGAACTTCAGGTATCATGTGTAAAAGATCAGCATATTGTTTGCTTTTTTTGGTTTGTGGTTACATGGTATAGAAAATGGATAATTTTTGTACTTTGATAAATGTGCCCAATCTAGAATTATGAACCAATCAAGCAGATGACGAGTCTTACAGAGATGAGAGAGACAATCGATGGCACTTGATGTTTCTAATTGGTATTGACTGGAGTATTCGAATAACTTATCTTCTTGATCTGATGCGCATTCAAAAAAGTGTTGGGCACTCACTATGGAATCATCTTGTGGGACTTAAAGATGCCAAAGCTGCTACAGTTGATTTAACTGAATAGGGAGTCAAATCAACATTGTGGCCCATTGTAGATAGAATTCTATTAAAGGACAGATACTGTAAAGCACACTGTGTGCTTTCAAAGGAAGAGATAAATACCATTACTTTTAGGATGAGATCATTCCATACACCTATGGTTATGATTCTTTCCTGCAAAACATATTTATTATGATGAAAATCTTTTTTCAAACTAAAGATCCATGGTTGCCATAACTTTCTTAAGGTTAGCATTTTATGATGACATTCAATATCTTTTAATCTATATGGAGTACCATGAAAAGCTTATGTGGGCAGGGAGGGAATGAGGGAAGGGAGGGAAACAGAAAGGGGGGGGGGCGGTTTTGGGAGGGGTATATGTTGCTGCTGTTCGTCACAGCTAGTCATCAAAGGGCCCCTCGTAGAATGTCTCCCACGAAGACCAAGTCAAACCAAGTATCAACCCAACTGCTGCAACTATAGGAATGTTGGAGTGGGAAGGGGTCCCTTGTATACAGAGTCTTTGGAAGCAGAGTAGGCTACTAGGTGCTTTTAATGGATGTATGATACTCAGGTCAGCAAGCAAGCGACACACTAGAATTCTTTATATGTGGCTCCTAGCGGATATATGTTGTTGTGTTCTCTCTCTTTATCATATCCTTTATTAGTGCTTTGAAAGATAATTCATGCGCTGAGCTTTTGCCAAGATAAGTGCATCATTGGGGCTTGACTCTACTTCTTCAACAATGCTTGAATAACATCATGTATGGTTGAAATATATCAGATGGTCATTCACAATGCTATTATAGAGGAGTACTTAGCTTCGATTTGGATGCAATCCATTTGTTGTGTTTTGTTTGGTTATCATGATCCTTTACCAGCTCTTTGATAAATGATTCGTGAGTCCCAGCAAAGCCTTAGTTCAGATCAGTGGCTTGGGACAAGACTCTACTTCCTCAACATTGTCCGCAAGTCCAAACAAACACCGCATTTGGTTGAAGATTTGAAGACTATAGGATGGTCCTCCGAAGTCTCTACTTTGATCCTTTACTAGGTCTTTGATAAATGATTCGTGAGTCCCAACAGAGCCTTAGTTCGGATCAATGGCTTGGACAAGACTCTACTTCCTCAACATTGTCCGCAAGTCCAGACAAACTCCACATTTGGTTGAAGATTTGAAGACTATAGGATGGTCCTCCAAAGTCTCTACTTTCTTGACATTAAAGAATCTTACACTTTCTTGAGATGTATGGTTTTCATGGTTTGCAAGGAGAGTATATATACTAATCTAATGATTTGGTGAAAATAAATATTAAGGGTGGTCTCCATGCATAAAAGAGATCACAAGATATGTTAATTCCGGCCCTCCTAATGATGGTTGGTTTTTTGGTGGGAATATATAGCTCGATTTGATATCTTAGCTTCATTGTTTGATTGTCAATGAAAGCATGGTTGGTGTTGTGCAAATTTCCTTAATTTTGTACTCCAACTTACAAAGGCAGAGTCTCTTGTCATTGAGACCTCTTACATGATAAAGATTTGAACAATTGATTACTTCTCCTTTTGTTGTAAAGTTTTATTTCTATTTGAAATGAAAGTTCTAGAGCAAGTATATCACTACACTTGCTATCCTAGCTCATGAAAACATTCGAGTAGCATACTGTAGTGCCATTGTCTTAAAAGAAAAGTCCAATCTATTTATTTGTGACAAGAATATTTGCCTTGTGGTAATTCTTCACTCATGTGGATTGTGCAAAGGACCTTGTAAGTTGTAAGACACTAGCCTCCCAAAAATTGCACAACTCAGAGAGTTTGTGAGACATCAATCTCCCAAAATTGCACAACTCACAATAGAGGAGAACTTGGATTGTGTAGAGGGATCCTCTAAGAGAGAGTGAAATGCCCACCTAGGATGCTACTTGAGCATAGGACAAAGTGTGACCCATCTCAGAAGCACAAGGCACTTGTACGTGAGAGATGACACATGTCATATCCATGAACATAAAGGGATTGGATATCAGACTCACCTTCTAGTTGTAGAGCCAAACAGACTCACGTATGAGCGTGGGACTTAGCAACACTCCGGGTCACAACCACACCGCAAGAGTTGGCGTCCCATACCACGAGCCCGTACCATTCGGATATATGGATGCATCTTGCTATGGGCCAGGAGTCCAAGAGTGGTGATCACACAATAATGTGCACAATAGGGCCTTAAGAGTCCCATAAATAGGGCTCAGTTGCCCCAACCTCAGAGTGTCCTAAGTCACTTTATAACCTTTGTGAGACCAATGCTACTAGTGCCCATCTGGATGTTCAAGGATGTAACACTTCCCCCCTTAAGAATATTGCTGTCCTTACGAATACTCTTAGGAATGAAGTGGAGAAAATGATTCTTTAACAAATGTACAACTCTTGAGTAACCTTTGCCTCTGGGTAGTTTTTCCACTTGACTAAATACGCAGGATAAACGATTTGATGGGATTGTTTAGTCCTATAGTCAAGAACCAATTCGGGTTCGAATGGAACATATCAAGTTGTGTCCTTGGGCTGTGGAACTTCCTCAGTTGGAACAATTTGTTCTCCTTGTTCCAGTTGTTCTTTCAAATGACTTACGTGGAACATAGGGTAAAGTTGGATCTTTGGAGGTAAATTAAGCTTTTCGGATACACTACTTATCTTCTTGGTAATTTGGAAAGGGTCGCAATACCTTAAAGTTAACTTATAACATTTGCGGTTAGTCATTGAATTAGAGTTTTTTGGGACTTAAGGTAAACCCACATACCCTCTTGGTGCTTAAGGAGTACGATGTTGCTTAGCATAAAATGTGGCATGATCTTGGGCCGTTTTAATGCTTTCCTTTGCAATCATCAAGATTTCCTACATATTATGTAAAAAGTATGGATGGCATTTTTACTCCCTTGAGCTTGACGATGATTGGTGGTTTCGGCTTATAACGGTACACAAGCATAAACAGGCTAAAGCCAATAGTTGAATGCTTAGTGTTGTTGTAAGCAAACTCAATTTGAGAAAGGTAACACTTCCAATCAAATTATCTATGGGAGACATATGCATGCAACATATGCTTCATAGTTTGATTTGTCCTCTCGGTTTGTCCATTGGTTTCAAAATGTTCCAAGAATAACATGGACAATTGAGTTTTCAATTTTTGGAATACCATATGCAAGAAATGGCCAATGAATTTAGGTCACAATCACTAGCTATTTCATTGAGCAAACCATAAAGTCTATAATGATGCTCAACAAAGAGGCTAGCCAATTTGTGGCTTTTATGGTTGTCTTTTTAACAATGAAGCCATTTTCATCAATTGGTCGACCATGAACTAGATTGCATCATGACTTCGATTTGTATGGGTAACGCACTACAAAATCCATAGAAATACTACTCCACGTTTTGTTGGGAATTTGTAAAGGATGTGACATCTGATCACACTACAAAATTCATAGAAATTCTACTCCACATCTTGTTGGGAATTTGTAAAGGATGTGACATCTGTGCTTGTTTGTGCCATTCAACTTTGTTAAGTTGAACACTGCGAGCACTTGTGCACGTAAGACTTGACCAAAGAAATTCCTTGGAATGTCCTCGAAGGAAGGGGCGGGGGAGACTGGGCAGTGGTTTGGTCCATCTTCAATTGTCAATCTTATCTCCATTAGTTTTTCATTTCCATGGTTGTAAATTGTTGTATTTAGCTTTAAGTATTTTTTCTCTCCATTTCTTGAAATATTAAATCTTGAAAACAAACTGTTGTTTGGTTTTTACACTATGGGCATAGAGTCCAAGAGTGATGATCACACAATAATCTACACAGCAGGGCCTTGAGTCCTATGAAATTTAAATAGGGCCCACTTGCCCTAATCTAAAGTGTTCTAAGTCACTTCATAACCATTGTGACCTACACAATAAATTGTGCAAAGGATCTTGAGTCCTATAAAATTTAAATAAGGGTTGGTTGCCCTAATCCGGAAGTGTTCTAAGTCACTTCATAATGACTATGACCCATAGTTGTTAGGTATGAAAAGTATGGTATGGTACGGTACGATAAAATATGGTACTAAATGGTACCTTAAGATTTTATAAGGTATAGTACGATATTAGTACGAAAAAAAATAACTTCATTATTTTGAACTATAGATGATAGAATAGATGTTTAAAGTCTAAATAGCAATGCTATTGGAGTATATAAGATGAATACTTGAGGGTAACACGCCAAAATCTCTATGGCATATGTCGCATGTGCAACATGCGCTATAACTTATAAGTACATACATAGGAGTGGATACATCATACATGAATGATCATACAAATAAGAGGCATGTATGCTTGAGAGAGAGAGAGAGAGAGAGAGAGAGAGAGAGAGAGAGAGAGAGAGAGAGAGGGAGATGAAATGACATGAGATGCTTTATTAATGTCTACAAGAGGCCAAAATGATCTGTGAGACCAACAGTTACCAAACAAACCACCAAAGGTTTTGGTAAAAGATTTATGAATTTTGTTATGGTTTTGTTTGGCATTGCTAAGGCTAAAGTAGCTACCGATGGTACATTCACTAATTCGTGTACTCTCAGAAGGTACATTAGGCCAAGCTATCCTTTGGCCTAGTTTTATTAGCAATGTGTACTAATGCTTTGGGTTGGGGTGTGCAAAATGAGCTGTGAACAAAGGTAAAATCAATAGGATTAAGCTACTTGATGGTTCTCAAATGGTGCTGAATTTATTTATTGATGATACTAACATATTGTGAAAAATGATGGGACATCAATTAGAAACGTTTGGAACTGCTTGAATACCTTATGTATGGCCTTTGGCTCTAGGATAAATCATAACACAACATGTATGAGGAGTCTAATCAAGCTTCCACCCCCTTTCTTGGTTGATCGATCAAGGCTACAAAATCACCACCACCACCACCACCACAACAACAATAGTCAACAACCCAAACCACCACCACCAACAACAACCACCAAAAAAAAAAAAGAAAGAAAAAGAAAAAGAAAAAAAAAGTGCTTGTTTTTTGGTTCGAATTCGTACGGTATGGTACGGTACGAACCATATAGTACGAACCAGTTCGTACTACGTACGAGTGCAACTATGCTGTGACCAATGCTACCAATGGCCATCCAGATGTCGAAGGATGTAATAGACAGACTTCCAAAATTTCTCAAAAGTGATAAGAGAACCAAAGTCTTCCTACTCTTATGTTGGGGTATTGAATGTGAAGGTTCATGTGACTGACTACATCCCTAGATGTCCTAGCTTGGAGCATGGAACTAAACATTCAATATGTGCGTGAGTGGGTAACATTGAGGTTGGTTTAAGTATTAGAAGTAAACCAGGTCAGACCTGCCAAATACATTAAATTACAGAAGAATGAGAAAAATCCTTTTGGAAACATGGGCATAGGGGCCATCTTGTAGGCTGGCTGTACTGCCCCACTAGTCTACAAATTGTCCTTGACTGCAATACACTTGGAGACTACCATTGATATTGAAGGCTGCTGTGAAGAAGCGATGTAGTGCAAGTGGTGCCTACCAAGTTGCAAATATGCGAGTGCCCTTGGGGCTTGGCTGTGTTCTGTTGGTCATTTGGCTCACCATTAGCTGCAATTAGCTGATTTCCATTATGAAACTACAAACAATGTTACTCTGATTCAAAAACCATTTTTTTTTGTGAATATAAAGAAGTGGCTGTAGCCATATGCCTTGTTATTTGGTGAGAACATTGTACACTAGCTCATTAGTGTACAAGGAGACATCATGAAAAACTATTTGGACGTAGCTTTTAAGAATCATATTGATATAGCTGTGTTCAATGGAGGAGTTGGAGAACAATAACCCTACCCAAATCTATTGGGGTTGAGCTTGCTACGATCAACTTGAGAGTGCAAAAGCTACTGCTCATGGCTACAGATCATGCACTGGTGTACAAAGGCATAGATACTCACAGCATATGTTCAGTATGCAACAAAGCAAGTGAGAGTTGATTATGGGCCAAAAAAAAACCCCATTGAATGAAGAAGCATCTTTCTGCTGGCAGCTGAATACTTTCATGCATCAGATCATTTGGATCCATATATTTAAGACCTTGGGGTCCAATTATATAGCCCAAGTTTGAGGGAGGTACAGGGTTACTTTCTAGGTAGGTTGTGTGAATAGCTGGGTTTCCTTCTAATCAGGCTAGTTGACAGTAAGGAAGTTGGAAACGTAGTATATACTTATGTTGAGATTGGGCTTGATATTTTACCCTGTGAGAATCTTCTCAAAAACTAAGATTAGTAACTAGTTGCTCCATGACTGTACAGTTTATAAGGATTTCGGGGCTGGGTCTTAAGACCAGTTGTAAATCTAATTAATAACTATAACTATCTGATGGTTATTGACTATGGTTTTCTTAAGTAGCCCTGATGTGTTTTCTGAAGTGTCTAGTGTATGCTATGTATGTTGTTGTTGGTCTAGGTCTGTATTTCCTGAGTGGACTAATTGCACCTGTTATTTAGCATTTAGACCTCGTTCCTTAAACACATTCTTGGCCATTAAGAAAATGTGTTTTCTCAATTACGATCAGCATTCAAGTTTTGACAATGTTTGTTGAGTTTTCCTGAAATATACGCATTTACTGGTGTCTACTCACATTTGTATCATTTTATTGGTGTCTGCTTTGTTTTGGAAGCTCAAGTATTGGACTTCCATTTGTGACCTATAGCAATTATCAAAATTTTGTTTGTTCTACTATGTAGTGTATTGGTGCTACAACAATTGGCGAGCACAGAAAGTACATTGAAAAGGATAAGGCTCTGGCACGGCGTTTTCAGCCAGTTATTGTGAATGAACCTAGCCAGGTATGTTGATCTCTTGCATAGATCTTTTATTTCAGTTCAAAGACATTTTGGATTAGATTTTCCATAATATATTCCTTCTTGTAGGAAGATGCTGTTGAAATATTACTGGGGCTTCGTGACAAGTATGAAGAACACCACAAATGTAGAATAACTACTGAAGCAGTTGAAGCGGCAGTTTATTTATCTGCTAGATACATTGCTGACAGATTTCTTCCAGATAAAGCTATTGATCTTTTGGATGAGGCAGGAAGCCGAGCTCGCATTGATGCATTCAAAAGGCGAAAGGAGCAAGAAGTTGGCATTCTTTCAAAGTCACCAAGTGAATATTGGCAAGAAATTCGAGCTGTGCAAGCTTTCCAAGAAGCAGTATGTGATTTTCCATTCCACTATTTTCTGGCATTCTTTCAGAATCTACTGCCGTTGTTTTGTTGATCGTTAGAATCTGAGCACCAAGTAGTGCAGGGTGGTATAGGGCACACTTGCAATGATGTAAATTGACTTTATGGACTTCGGCTATTTTCAATATTCTGAATGCGCTCATTAAAGTACTTATGTCTCATCTACATAAGCTGTATACCTGGCAGAGTATGCTGCTGGCAAAGCCAAAAGCAATCTGGATGTGGTGAATGGTGGAATTGTGGATTGTCTATAATTGGATGCCTCTTTTCTTTATTGAGTTTTACTACCCTCAAATACTATCTACCACATTGGTCACAACGGATCTTCGCCAATCTAGGAATCACAACCAAAATTTTGATCAGGACCATGGCGTTGTTAGCAGGTCACGAGCCAAAGTATCTACTAGTAGTGCATCTTGAAGTTCCTCATGTCATGGCTAGCAGGTCGTCGTGACTTTCTGTATGAGAGGGCACAAAATCACGAGTTTTATGTCAGGGTGGACTTTTATGTTGTAAACTTTTTACAAATTCAGTGATACTCTCAGTGAGGACTTGCACTGTTTTATCTAATACATGTTTATTTCAAAGCTGTAGTACCAACCAATGAAGGGCCTCTTTCTCCGTCATATGAAAAGAATTGTCATTGGGTAACCATGGCAATTGTCAACATTGTTAATCCATTAGTAAAACCTGAGGGAATATGAGTTTGGGTTGGCTTAGAATTAACAAGTTTTGACAATTTTAATTTTGTTTGTTCTTCAAATTTTCAGTATAATTATATTTGACTGATTTTTCTCGTGTCTGTTTTCAGGTTCTTGTTCCTCAAATTGTAACTGACAGTTCTTTGGTGAGTGGTGCTACTGCTTCTGTGGTTCAAGATACTGTATTACGGAGTCCTGATACTAAGGATGACTCATCACTTAGCATATCGAGCGTATTTCGTAGTGACGGTACTGATGATGGGTACATATACTTCCCCTATTTCAGGGAGATTGTTACCAGCAGTTTGATGTAGCTGATTAGACCAGTGAGTGAGCAGACGAAATAATGTCTTCAGATGAACATGGAAAGCTTAATACTATTACCATGGTGTTATGCAGGTCTGTGGTGGTTGATGCAGCTGACATTGCATCAGTGGCATCGATGTGGTCTGGTATACCCATTGAACAGTTGACTGCAGATGAACAAAGCAAGCTGCTTCATATTGAAGAAACTTTGAGAAGCCGTGTTGTTGGCCAAGATGATGCTGTAGGCGCAATCGCCCGAGCTGTTAAAAGGGCACGAGTTGGCCTCAAAGATCCAAATCGTCCGATAGCTGCAATGCTTTTCTGTGGACCCACAGGAGTTGGAAAAACAGAGCTTACCAAAGCTCTTGCTCAGCATTACTTTGGATCTGTAAGTGTCTCAGGTTACTTCTAAGCTACAATCACTCATTAGAAACTTTACAGTAAACAATGATAGAATGCTGCAGGAGCAGGCAATGATCAGGCTGGACATGAGTGAGTACATGGAACGACATGCAGTAAGCAAGTTGACAGGTCCTCCCCCAGGCTACGTTGGGTATGGTGATGGGGGAGTGCTTACAGAATCTGTACGGAAACGCCCCTTCACGATTGTTTTGTTGGATGAAATAGAGAAGGCCCACCCTGATGTGTTCAACATTCTTCTTCAAGTGTTTGAAGATGGACATCTGACAGATTCTCAGGTAGCTGCTACTGTGACACTCCATTGCTAAAGGCAAAAGACTCATTTATGCCCCACATACTGATTTCCTCATTATTGTTGGTTGTTTACAGGGACGCAGAGTTTCGTTTAAAAATACTCTTCTTGTGATGACATCAAACATAGGGTCCTCATCAATTGCTAAGGGGGGTAGTAATAGAATAGGTTTCACTTTCACAGATGATGTTGATGGTGGAAAGTATGCAGCCCTCAAAGCACTGGTGACAGATGAGCTCAAATCATATTTCAGGCCAGAGTTACTAAACAGACTGGATGAAATTGTGGTTTTCCGCTCGCTAGAGAAGTCAGATGTAGGTTCATCCTGTTCCATTTCATCAAAGACGTCAGTTATATTTGAGCTTTATTGATTTCTCACATACTGTTTTTGCTGAACACAGGTGCGAGAGATTGTAGAAATGATGCTGAAAGAGACTAATGGAAGGCTTTCAAAATTGGGAATAGGGTTGGAAATATCTGAAGCTATGATCAAGTTCATATGCGATCAAGGGTACGATCCCACATATGGTGCACGGCCATTGCGTAGGGCGATAGTACATTTGATTGAAGATAAAGTTAGTGAAGCTTTGCTGGGAGAAGCTTATGTTGCTGGGGACACTGCCCTGGTTGACATTGATGAGGCAGGAAACCCTGTCGTGACTCATTATAACAAACCAGACAAATGCCACCATGGACTGTGTCTCTCTATTCGGACAGACGCACTATAATATTGGTATCTGTAACTTATATCTTTGCATCCCGAGTTCTAGACAGTTTTACAGTAAAGGGTGGACTGTGGTCCACATATATATTGTGAATATGCAGTGCACCACTCCAAATCATGTATTCTTTTACAGGAGGCATTCATTGATCCTGCTTATAAACATTGGTTCCTCCCATTTCAGATGTGGTGGAAGGTTGGGAATGTAACCATTTTTCTTGTAATTTGGCAATAAGAAAGCCAATTCTTTGTTTTATATGACAAAATGAAGGATTCATATAGAGTAGTGCAAGAATCACAGTGCACTGATTAGGCTTTTGACGTCTGCTTGTATTTTTAGATTCCATTTTCCCCCTTCCCCACTTTTTGGAGAAAATGAGGTTTTCTTGAAATTTTGTTGGTTGGGTTTTTCACCCTTATTTTTCCTTTTGAAAACCAAAGAAGACTGATTTGTAGAGGGTGTATGTCAACTGTTTTTGTGCATGTGAGCGTGGTTTTTTTCATGGTGGTAGTGTGTGGGCTTGTGTTTCTTGATAAGATCTGCAGTTCGGGATCCACGGTTTAAGTACGACAATACTTTTTGGTATTAACAATTTTATGGACTTGCTTGCTTGTGCAGCATGTGTTACAAGGAGAGTTATCTGAGTTCTGGCAGTTGATTCCCTGTAGTGGAGGGTTCAAGCTGGCTGGGTGCATTACAGCCTAAAGCTCAATGATGATTCTATCATATGAGTTGATCAAAATGCTTCATGGAACTTCTATCAGGGCCCCAAACAGACTTGTGATATAACAAGCATGAACGCAAGGACTATTTATCTACAGATAGTATTGTATATTTATCGATATGCAGGTGGTCACTAACATGTTCCTTCTATGGTAGTATTTGGCTACAGATCTTCTACTTCCTAGAAATCTATGTTATTAGTCATACCTTGCCATTTGTTTTTACTCATAAGCACATTTGATTACATTCTCATAAGCATGGCGTACCTAAATTATTCCTGTGTACTAAGCACTAAACTGGTCATGCAGATGATTGGAAAGCATAGTAAGGCTTTATACTGAAAAGTAAAATAAATGAACAAAAAAGATTGTGACTAAGTATATAATTGGATGCTTTTGATGCGAAATGTTTTCTTTTATTACTTAAGAATGCGAAGTCTTGTTCTCTATAGCCACTCAACGTTATGTTAGACTCCAACACCATTAGTTCTCTTTGCATCGTTGAAACAACATTATTATCAAGATTTCTTTGGATAGAAGAAATCTAAATGAGAACCATCGGGTGGAAATGGCCTAAGATTTCAATGCAAGGTGCCATGTAAAATTCATTGGGAGCTAATGTTAAAACAAATGGGATAATACGGCAAAGGCCTACACATGGGAGCAGCCTAAAGAGGTTAAAGTGGGAATTATACGAGCATACAAAAATGTTATACACAACACCAAAAGCCAATGGTCTTGAGGCAGGATCATCATCCAATCCACAATAGTTTTAACTTAGGGCAACATCATTCACTAGGGAATAACATTATCTTTAAGTTTCAACTATCATATCTAGTTCTATCTAACCAACTAAAGTTAGTGCACAGTTGTTGTTAGCGCACAATTCAACTTGGCAGTACACAAACTATGCATCTTTAATACAATTTGCCAAAGTAAAAAGAATTTGAATGATTGTTAAAGATTGCTTTCATAAGAGCCATTCCCTCTACATGTTCAAATTGTGTAGCACGAGTTGGTGTATTATAATTAGAATGAGGTCATACTCTCTAAGTTCATTGTCATAAGTATCCAAAAGAAATTTGTGCAACACAAAACAAGCTACTATATACGAGGAGCGTGATGGAGATCAACATTAATGTCAGGCAAAAGCCTCTATTTTTCAATATGCCAAACACATGCTTAATGTGCACTTTACATTTTGATAAGTGTTGATTAAATTTGATCCAATGTCCATGGGTTAGGACACTCTGTCTTTTTGAAGAAATTGATGAGATGGCTACAAGCTACATACGTTGCATCAGTAAGGAGATATTAAAGTGCAAACACATTACCTAGTTGGGTTCTTGCAATACTTTATTGTTCCTTATTTGGTTGCAAGTAGTCGAGGCCTCCAAACATGCACATCATTAGTGCCTCTAGGATCCATCACATCCATAGTCCCTTCCTTGCATCCCAAATCCCTCAGAGACTAATTGATTGAAAGTGGTGCCTAAACCACTAGTGTAGGGATGTGTTCTATGTCAAGCTTTCTATGGAGTTTGATATGAGTGCTATCAATTGCTATGTTGATTTTGGGGACAATGGGAGAGAGTAGACATTTACCATTATGGTCCTTAATCTTTTAAGTGTTGAATCTTGATATACTTAGGGCCAAGTTTCATTCCAATAATGTAAAATATAAGGTGAAAACACTTTCTATTTATGGACTTTCCAATGCCAAATGTGTCAACTATATGATGAGTAAAGTCCTTATATGCGAGAAGTAATGTAAACCTCATTGCATTCTTTGGTTGAAGCTAAACAAAGGAATAAGTTCAAATGGTAGATGATCTAAATGGAAAAAGCTCTTCAAAGGAGCAAGTGGAAACTATTTAAGGTCACCCTATACCTTTTGTATTAGAGACCATGTTGCATATCAAGTTCCTGTAGCCAAATATATTGTTGCACTCTAAGGCAAAACAAATGTTGCTTTGGGAAGACCGAAGATTCTCAAAAGCAAATAGAAACCAATCAAAGTCTCAAGAAGGTGAGTAAGAAATTGCAAAAGGATAACAAACATCATATTGAAGCCCATAAGAAATGTTACAAAAAAGGTAGTTTCCCTCTATCAATAGTCACACCTTCTTAGATCGTCAACACTCCTACATAGGATACTTCTCTTACTATGTACAACAATGGAGACTATAGAGAATTTTGCATATTGCAATCAAAAGGTGTAGGGGAGGTATAAAGAGGCTACACAAACATTAGGCAGTGGTAAACAATAGTGAGGGGAAGAGCTTTATTACATGATGCAAAGATGGGGCAAGGAAAATTTCTAGGTGCTGGGTTTGAACAACTCTCATGTGAAGGATGATATTGATTATCATGTTCGCCTAGTATCTTAGAGGTGTTTTAAGTGGGTTATGCGTACTAATAACTCAAAAACACATGTGAATATATGTGTTTTAAGTGGGTTATGAGTACTAGTAACTCAAATGCACATGTATTGGTCTACACCCATACATAACGAGACTTTGTTAGATAATACTGATAACACGCAAAACTTGTAATGCTCGAAATTGTCGAGAAGATTCAAACTACTATGAGGGCCATGACTAGTGGCAACTTGCCACACATCCTCCCTTCACTTCATCTTAGTTGGTTGCTCCATGTCAACTTTCTTTCCTCACACTTCCTTTCTTCCCAACTCCTAGCTCACCTTGTGCTATTGCTCACACCATTGCCATAATGCACCTACTTTTGAAATACCTATGTAGGGGTCTCACAAGTCTCTAACATTTCTTTTGTAGCCACATTTGTGGTAGAGGACCTTTTTTAGAAGTCCACATGAGCTTAGTAATGGCACCAACAAAAGTTGTCTACAAGAGTGCATGATGATCACCATAATGTTTTCTAAAGTAGATGGGGATGTGTCAATGTACGAGAGGAGGAAAGAAGAGAGATTAGATAAAGATGAAAGAAGGCATGAATGGCATGCATAATGTGGAGAGTTGGCACATGCAGCTTCAAAGTTTATTAATAAAGACAATCATCCATATCCTCACCCATTATCTATGTAGATGATTGCTTGAATATAATAGCTTTGGTTCTATTATAGTGGTGCAGAAGCTTGAGGAAGATTTTGGAGTTATTGTTTTTCACCCATAACTATACATAACTCAATCCATGTACTCCATATCCATTACTGGTCCACGAAGAGCTTGATCTATATGGAGGATCTTAAGAGCACCTTCCCCATCTTAAGCATGCACCTCCCTTGAGTAGCTCAGAAAGCTACTTAAGTAGCTGAGAACACTGCTTAAGGGACTAGGCCTTTGATTTAAACCATGTAATAGTGATCAATCTTGAGATACACCATGACATGCATGACAAGTTGGCATAGTAGTGTCAAGGTGGGCGCGAGAGGTAATGTTGCACCTAAATAATCAATTCTAGGATTAAGATCAATACGAAGTTGGATAAAGATCACTAGATTATACATCCACATCACTCCAAATCTTGACACATGTAGTACTTTTAAAAGTTTTCTTTTAAGCTACATATGATGGCTTACACAATTTCTTGATCTTCCACTATCCTCATGAGAAATTCCTAAACACTTCTTGCTTGACCTCTTAGTTCACGTCCAACTTTGCTTCACTCAAAATGGTGACCTTTTTTGTGCTTACGTCTATCAAACTTACATCCTTGGCTAGCTTTAATGGTCTATATGATTTAGATCTTTGATTAACATCAACAAATGCTTCTCCTCCTCCTTTTTATCATGAGCTTTGCACCAACCAAATCACCATATACTACTCTTTGTCTTTTTTTTGCAAGCCTCAACACAAGGTAGTTGCATTGAATAAAGGTATAATCATGAATGGTGAATGCAATTAGTATGAAAATTCATAATTTAAAACTTTGTAGGGGCACGTGTGCACGTGCACGCACATGCCCACGCACGCGCGCACGCCCACACGCGCGCGCGCGCGCGCACACACACACACACACACACACACACACATTATATCACTACATAAGTAGGCAACAAGTGTATGGTAATATTCAACATTCCTCCATGTCAGCATAGGTCATTAGGGTAATACAAGTTTAAACTATCCTTGCTTGGTCACCCTATGGTAGGTGCATTTCTATGAAAATAATTGCTTTAATGTATGTGAAAGATATAGAGATGCTAAGACTTGGAGGCCTTGTTTGAAATTTTTATTGGTTGGAGTGTCAACTATTTGTGCAATTCTTAATAACTCCAAACACAATAACTAAGATCTAATGTAATGAAAATAGTTATAAGTACAAATTAGTCATATAATTTACATCTTCAAGTTACAATACTTGAGATTTATTGAGTTCACAAGTGATTATGTCAATGCTTCTTACTTGATTTTGTTGCAAATGATATCATGATAAACAAAAAATTGTGAATGATTAGATCATTTGCAAAAAGGAAGTGGGCAAATGATGTGTAGAGCTACATGAGTGTCATAGATCATATATGATGGAGAGGTGGCATACTTCTCTTTAGAATTTATGAATAACGGGGTCGTTCTAGAAGTGACCCGTATCTCTAAAAATTTCAGGGAGAATTGTGGCAATTCTTTACCATACTTAATGTATGAAACTAAGATAGCTTTGTACACAATATTTATAAAGTCATATCCTATTTTCTCACTAATTTTGCAAAGTGATCTAGTAACTCCTACCTTTGGTTTGTAGTAGTGCCACACCAAGAAAGGACATCAATGTTGTTAGCTTCAAGCAAGAGAAGGAAGGATTTAGCAAGAGGAAAGATCGAGTTTCTAAGCTATTACCTAGATTTTATGTGTATGTATTGAGAAGGACCATTGCAATCTAACAAATATCCCACATTCACCAAAGTGCATGTTGTCCTAATGTGTACTTCCACTCTATTGGGTCACGATCCTAGTTTTGTGCTGATGTCTATTTCTTCAAACTATATGTAGCTTCTCCCTCCTCTTCTCTCATTCTACATCTTCATTTCTTCTTTTTTTCTAAGTTAGATCAAAGATGATAAATTAGACATGGACTCCAAGTATAACATGCAAATGACAAAATAAAAATTTTAAAGGACCTTACATCTCAAGCTTTATTAAAAAATAAATTTATAGATAGAAGTATTGAAAGAAAGATCAATCCTTTTGTGTCTTGGTTGATGATTATTTGTGATGGTAGTTGTTGTGATGGCTTGCAATGGCATTCCTCTTTAGGTTGATGACATGATGTTCAACTCATTATTCATATGCTTCTTAGTTATCCATGCAATCTTGCCATTCTACATAGCCAAGTTCAACTCAATTATCCATGGAGCCAAGTTTAACTCAATTATCCATATGCTCCTTAATTCTCCATGCAATCTTGCCATATTTTCAAAGTCACTCACATAGGCTATAGAGGGATATAAATCCCTACTTGTCACATGGTTACTTCATTGACCATCAAAGCTTTAGCCAATGGTGATGGCAACTCAAAGAGCTTGTCATGATCACACTGTAACATATCTTGGAACAAATAATGCCCCCTCAATAATCTATATCCATGTTGGCTTATTCATTGCACAATGTGTATGGTATCACGATTATCCTGTTAAAATTCCTCATGGGCCTTGTCCTTAGGAAAGCTTACAGAACTCTATTAGGAGCCTCAACACCCATGCCTTCTTTCTCCATGTCAATCTTCTTGTATGGGTTGAAGCTAGAATATTGAAGATTCCCCCTATGAGACAATAAGGCCCTGACCCACTGAAGGGAAACTTAGGTTCATCACCTTGATTATTAGAAAATAGAATGTTTGTTGAATAATCATCTCGTATGTCTATATGGCTAGCCTAATAAAGCGGATTATCACTAATACGTGTGGGTGGATCTTCCTTTACTTGTGGAGATTTTGCCCTCTCTAGAGTTTGACTCATTTTCTTCTTTTGCTATCCAGCTATATCAAGAGGCTGCTTAAATTCAAAGGGTCCCTTTCTAGTGTTAGGATTATTCATTTAACCCTCCCTTTTTCATAGATTGGTATCATAAATACTTTGGTGTCTGCCTTTATTACGAGAACATAGTAGAGAAATCAGAGGGGGGGCTCCTCATATCGTTTCGAATTAAAATCTACAGTAGGGACCCAATCATGAATTGTGAGGTTTTCATAATATGCTCTTTGCTCCCCAGTAGTCGTGCGCCTTGGGCTAGTGTGATGCCAAGCCATTCTTAATAAGACAGTTGAATGCTCGAATACGCACGCATGAAATATCATACGCTATGCATTGTTGTTTATATAATAAATAGGCCGTCTTTAAATGCAGTACAACCACTAATTCTTCCACTATAAAAGTAGTAATCCATTGCTTAGCGTGCCATTTTTTTAAAGATTCTAATCTAAGACTATTAGAATCTAAAGATGTATCATTAGTGGTGTTCCTATCTTTTGTATTATGAGGCATCATAAATCCCCCTCATCTCCCTCTAAGGAACATATTCATTATTGATGTGCTAACTCTTACATCTTGCTATAATAGTTAATAGAGTAACTTGTTCTAACTAATAAATAGGGTATGTGATTACCTCTCCTTTTAGATTTTGTATAGAAAAAAGACAAATTGACTCACTAAGAGAACAAGCTCATGATATGGCCGTGCAAGGTTTATGGAGCATTGTTATACCCATCAACCTTGCCTATCTAGCCACATCCCTGCTTGTTCGCATAATGGAGTACATCAAAATTGTCAACATGGAGGGACCCAAGGGACCGAGATACAGAGTCATACCATTAAGTGAAACTAGGAACTATATATTGGTATAAAGACCCAATAAATGAGCCCAGGTGTGGGACCACAAGCTTATCTTCTCAGGGGAAAACACATGGCCAAGCTTTTCCTATACCTTTGTGGTGATATCCAATGGAATAAGTTGCTACTCATTAGATGAGAGTTTTTTTACTTTGCTTTAAAGAATCACGGACGAATTCCTGAAAATAATGGAGGCATTGCTATAGAATCTGAACGTATTTCAGTACTCCGAAGGTGTGTATCAAGGTTGCTAGGTGGTTCATAAGATCCTCAACTTATTAAAGCTATTAGTGAAATAAATAAGGAAGAGCCAAATTGATAAAAGAGCATGAACTAATTTGAAATTTTGTGAGAGTGAAAAAAAAGATATGCCAACTATGCCGGCTATGCCAACTATGATGGTTATTCCCATTCTTGCCACTTTAACTACCTAGATTGAAGTGGCTAAGTGACCTAATATTTTCTCTCTAATGAGATATTGACTCCTAAGAAGCTATTATTTTGTTGCTTTAAGAAAATTTCTAGTTGTTCAAACACCAAATCTTGTTTGCTTGCTTGGGTAAGAATTAAAAGTCCATCGTTTTCTAGGGAAAGGGAATTACCTAGCCTCTTTTGATAGAGAACCTCTTTCAAGTAGGCAAGAAGTACTATTTCGTGAGAGGCTAATATACGAGAGGAGAGCAACCCCTTATGATACTGATTGCCCCTAGACTTCTTGCTTAGTTCTTCTTCTACCCTCCCATAGTATGGTAGTACACAGGAGGGTAGATAGATTTTGTCTCTCTGGTTTAACAATGACTGAAATAGAGCAAGCTCCTAAAGAATGGGATAGCGTAAAACCCTTTGTAGATAAGAATCCTTTTCAGACTTGTCTAAATCCATAACTTGCTCTCATATGGCTCTTGCTCTTGTAAGACTAGTGTCATTTAAATCGGCATAAAAGAGGGTTTTAAGCAGTCTTTTAGGGATATCCTCTCCCCATTTGGGCATTATAAAGGACCAAAAACGGCCCGTTTTGTAATCCCCCAATGTATTGGGAGCAAAACCTCTCCCTGTAAGACCTGCATACAACCCCATGTGACATGCCACCATATCTAGTTCCTCAATAACTAGATGCTCCGAAATGACCATTTCTTGTAGTAGTTCCTTGAGAACCTTCTTACACTCCCTTTTTGGACAAGAGATAGTGCCAGATCCTTCCACCTCATGGGGAATTAGTCTTGGACAATGAATAAAATAATGAATAAAATAAGTGCTACCTTGTCTCCTAAATAGCCTAAAGAGCATATTAACAATGTCCACTATTGGGGATGTTGCTCTATTTATTAGGTTGAAAAGGCTTTGAAATTGCAATCGAGATAGCTTTAATTATTCAATAGATTGCTCTAAGGCTGGAGCCAGCAGTAGGTAGTTTAATCCATCCATGGTGGTTGAGACACACAACGTAGATGGTACGTGAATGCTAACGGTATGCGATTTTGTTATGGATTGGTATACCTTCTCTACCTCCTCTATGATAGAGTAATCCCCTTGTAGTATGATTTTGGCCTCATCTACTATATGCTCTGTGGCCCAATCCTTGTATTAGTTTACCAGCGCATCCTTTAACCATGGGTAAATTGATAGAAATTCTTTGGTTTTCTAGGCTTTTGGCCCTATCAAAGATCCCACTTTTTCTTCAATTAGATAGGAAAGGCTCCCTCTATCAAATTGTTTCTTAATAATTCTATTGTCCTTTGTACTCCATGGTCTCTCCTCTAGCCTTAATAGCCTATTGTCCTCCTATTCTTTCGTCTTTTCCCCCTTGTCTGCTTCAAATGGATTGACTATTTCCATTTGAGTTTTTTAAGGATAGATAGTCTTGTCAGATATCTTAAAGTCGCCATGGTCATCGTGATCGTCATAGTCCTCATGGTCATCATAGTTGTCATGGTTGTCCTTTATATCCCCCCCCTCTCCCCCATAATGGTAACTCGTTAAAGAACCCTTCCCAGTGCTCCATGTCCATCAAATACTTAACAATGTTTGATCGCAGGCTTCTTTTATAGGTTCTTCCTCTTCTAAACTAATTCCCTTTACCATTCTTCCATTCATTTTCTTTTTTATGATGATATCCCTATATCCTAGGGATCTTAGAGGGTCGTTGAGCACTTCTCCAAGTGAAAGGTAAATGACAAGTTCAATCCCTTTTGCCTTTGTGTAGTGTATATATGAATTGTGCAACCCCCTAGGTATGGGTATCTTCCTGGTACCTAGTGGTATTTCACTAGGGGGTGATACTTTATGTTGCTAAACAACCATTCTAGTACACCCGAGACATCTCTCCCCCCTTCTCTTTGGTTGTTAGCAGCTTCTACATTCTGTCCTATTTGAGACCATTTGGCAGGCATATCAAGTGCCCAGTTAACCAGCCCACTCTCATCTTTTTTTAGTTTTGTAAGTAAATATGGGTCTCTTCGTATAGCCGCCTTGGGCGTAAGCAGGTATAGTATATGACGTCTAAAGCCACTGGTTCGGTCATCCTGAGCCATCCATATAGTGTTGGATGAAACTAACAGTAATGCTATCACGGGTGCAATATAAATACATCCATTTTTAATTTCCACTACAAGCTTATTGCATGAAATCATCTTCTTTATAATGGAAATTTGCACATCGTTTACCTTTGTAGGTATATCTAGAAGCATATTAATATTTTATCATGTATTATTTTCATTTCAAAGCAATTAGTCAATCTAAGTCCGTCCAAGGAACATGTTGCATCCCCTAATATATGCTCCAAAGATGCACAAATGTAGACTTATCGATCGCTCTCGGCCCCCATAGATATAAACAAAATTGTTTGTGGTTACCATTTGTAAAGAGTAATCGCAAAAAAGCCCTGATCACATTAAGCTTAAGAGGATCTCCCCTTGTCAAACTAAGTAGAAACCTTTTGTGTGTTTTAGATGAGGGTGTACACAGATCCAACTTTATGCCCCCTCGATGGAATAACCATAAACTTGGATTGGGGGGCTACAACATCTTATGCTCATTTTTTACAACTAACATACCATTAGTAAAATGTACCTCCCTTAGGAGATGAACGACTTTGTGCAACTCTATCCTTAGGCACTCTTCCATAAGCTTTCTAAATTGCACGGTGCCCATTCTCTTTCTATTCTCTTGGGATACCTTCTCTTTTATTTCAACAAGCTCCTTTTATATCTCTATAGGGATGATGTAGTCAATCCCCTTGTGGGTTGACCATCTCCCATTTGAGTAGCTATACCACTCCTTTTTGGGAAGCCTATATATCTACCTATTTTTAAGCCTTGTGCTCCATTCCTTACATGCTCTTTCTTCCAAGGACTCCTCATTGGTTAGCTTTATAAGACCGCCTTTCTCTCCTTGCCTCTCTAGTATCTGTAATAGATCCTCCTCTTTATCAGCTTCCAATGGTGGGTAGTAGAGAAAGTGGGATTGAAACAATAGGATTTCTTTAGTAAGGCCTTTATTTCCCTTTATCTGCTCATAGACGGTATTACATCTTTGGACTAAGGGGAAGATATCCCATATTCCAGGAGTGTTATTCTTATTTGCAGGCTGGAATGGTGATGGAATGTCCCTAGTTGTCCTAGGGGGGTCCCTTTTAGTAGGTTTCTTCCAGGACCTAGTATAGCAATTCTTCCTTGCCAAAAGTATTCCATGCTAAATCCACCTAAATAGAGGCCCATTTGAGGATATATTCCTCTCTTTTCCCCCCATACGTGTAAACCGCCAGATGGCATACTCTCTAGACTAAGTCCCATCTCTTCTTCAAGGGCCTCTCTTATTTGGATGGACAAACTAAGATTATGTATATCAATTAGGCATGTTCCCTTGGGAAATGATCCAATGAAGGACTGCTTAGAATTAAGGGTTGGAAACAATGAAGCATAAAACTCAAAATTATTTAAGAGCATTAACTGTGACATTTTCATTTTGCATTGCATGTAGGATCCAAATATTGAGTACTACCTATAGGATCTAGATGTTGAGTACCATAAATTCTGGGTGTTCCTAGCCATGCATTGGAATGCTTGCTATTCTTGGGTGATAGCAAAGTAAGGGTTTCCACTTTGGACCCTCCTACTAATTTTGGGACATAAGTTCTTTGGTGTATAACTTGGCAATACCTAACACATCTTGAAGATCAACACGTTTGAGAAATCCCAAACCATATGATGATCTTGGTATTAGGGTAGCACAATTGAGGTATTTAGATGATGTCAGATGCCTTGATTGAGGTATTAGAATCATCATGTCCAAGTCAACTAATTTTCATAATTTGATCAAGCTATTAAGATTACACATAATTTCCAAGTCACCTACCTTGATCAAAGTTTAGGTCTTGCCACACATGCATGGACCAATGTACATGCTACCATAATTGAACTAACCACATATACATGACCTCTAGCTCCATGCATGCATGCTACAGAGACCATGAATGAGGTATGAACCATCATCACCACATGCACAACCCTTCATCAACTTACCTCAACTGATCTAATATACCCATTGTACATCATGCATTTACCTCTATAAATGTATATACCCCATTCTAGTACCTCTATCACACACATGCATATTGAGTATATAGTTTATCACCATACTTTTATGAGATATGCACCTCTATTGAGATGTAAGAGTAGTTATAGTGTGGCTCACAAGTTGCCATACAAATTCTTAAATCTTGAATTCCTAATCAAAACCTCTTAGTCTTAAGAATGAATAAGTAAAGCTTGAGAAGAAGTTTCCCTTAAAACAAATTCACACAACAATATACTTCAATCAAGAAGGGACCAAGGTTAGATAGGAAATGGAAGAAGGGAATGACTCTATGGATTATTCAATTAATGTTGTAGAACCCACTACCACTTATCAATCCATGACTATATGTCATCAAATTATCAATGAAACCAAGCTTTGGTGGAAGCAAAGGTGCTGGGATAAAGGATAACTCAAGCCTTACAAATGTGGAAGAAACTCAATGAAGTAGAAAGGGGCATTACTTATCCCATTCTTTGAATCCATCAAGATGAATGAGTTATATAGCCCCAGCCAGACAAACTTGATCCTAGAAGGCTATTACTCAAAGTTTATGAGTCTTTTGAAGTGTGCATCACCAATGATAATGGCTGAACATATTGCCACATTCTACCAAAGGTTGAATCCCCCTCCTGATACCCATTTTGAGGCAATGAAGCCCGCAATCATTGAGCACACCCTTGATTAAGCCAAAATCATGGCCTGAGAAATCCCCAAGTTGACCAAAGAGGTCAACCATGTAAGGCGCCTTCTCAGCCACCCAAAAGAGTTGTTCTATCTCAGGCTCTCTCCTTCTTCTTCGTCATTTTCTTCTCCTTCTTCTTCTCATGCCTCTTCGATCGCCTTCCCTCGGCCATCTCCCTCGAGCGACTCCCCATGCATGCACCAGTGCCCGTCGTCACCGTGCTCACCAGTGGCGCTCTTGACGCCTCCCACCACACAGTAGCCGTTGCACTCCCGCTTGTGCAGTTGTCACGCTCTCGGCCGCCTGTGCCTCTCCCTCCTTATTGTCGCTGCCTGCGCTCTGCTCTCTACCTTGCCCGCTAGCTACCTGGGGCGCCCTCCTACCCAACCTTCTCTTGTTGGCCCCCTTTCCCAACCCCATAACCCCCCAATTAATTCCTACCCCCTATTTCCTTGCCCATATGCCTGCATCGCCCCACATCCACCCATCTTTAACACACAAAACAACATCACGCGAATAAACAACCCCACAAGCCCTGCTGACACACCTCCCTAGCCCCCGTTCCCACGTTGGCCCATGCGTGCTTCCACCTTCTTTCTGCCCCTTTGTTGCTGTTCCCATATGTGCCTATTGATGAAGTCCTGTGTGTTTGTCCTGGTTTCTGCGCGGGAGCTGGTCATTCGTGGTTTGCGTGCATGTGCATGGTTCTTTGCCATTGTTCATACGTGAGGAAATGTGTGGGGTTTTGTCCATCTACAGAGCTAATTGTTGTTCGTGTGCCATCAACATAGCGGACCGTGGTATATGCTTTCTTGCCACTTTTAATTCTTGAAAACCTTTAAAAATTATAAAAATGAAAAATCAAAATTAATAAAATAAATATAAAAATCACAAAAAATAAATTAAAAATAGATGCAATTTTTGCAATAGAAAATATATGCTGAAAACTGACAAACAAAAATTAAAAAAGTGTCAAACCTAATAAAAATTTGCAAATTACATTAAAAATTAGGAAAAAGTTAAAAATAGCATTAAAATATGAAAAATTATAGAAAAAATCCCATTCAAAATTTCAAGCTTCTTGTTGATGTTTGCCTTTTCAATCCGTTTATTTTAACCCAAGAAGAAACATACATTTATAGAAAATCTATAAAAAGTAAAAAAATAAATTATAAACATTTATATATGCCGTATTTTTGTCTTTTTTCTCATGTTGTCAAATTTTAGACTCGCTTGATTGCATTTTGGTTTCCTTCGTGGATGTGACTATTACTTTTTTATGTGCACATTGAGATTAGGGTGCATACATATACCTTACATGTATTAAATTTTCTATTTTTTGTGCACAATAAACCACATTTAGTTATTAAAATGAACCCTATTGATTGCCTTTTTCACGTGCATTTGCGCCCAAGATGCCATTAAAATAAAATAAAATAAATCAATTATTCACATTGTATGCACTTCAGGCACTGTATATACACATTTTTTATTTGTAATAAAGGGAACCATGTGTCACTCATGTACGTGTTGGCCAAAAAGCACTACACACATGATAATATTTAAGAATGAATTTACATTTAGAGAGCCTTCAAGCCGACTATGACATTGGGACTACATTTAATGCATCATGTCCACTTAATAAATTTTAATGAATAAAAGGAATCACCATTTTTCTTTCTAAGGTTTATCACTTAATAAAAATTTCACCCATTAGTAATAATTTTTTTAAAAATCCATCGTAAATTAAAATTGAATCTACTCACTTCTTACTAATTCTATAATGCGTTACATGGGAGTGTGGGTGATGCACTCTACTAGTCAGTCACATTGTCGACATGATCAGTTCTTAGTTTTGGTTCAGTGTTGTCCATGTGTTGTGGTTTGTCTGGTATTTCGGTTTCTGATGGTCACAATGTTATAGTCGGAGGGATGATACGTATGTTTTGTTTTTTTTAAAAACTGCATGATATACGAGGATCATGATGCATGTGTGCTACATATCATGAAGCTTTTGGTCGCATGAGTGGGTAGGTCATGTCAAAATTTTTGTAGGATGTGGTTTGTTTGGGGTGTTCAATAGTCCTGTATACAAGCTAATACTTTCGTCTATCTCTTATATCTTTTTGTTCCACTATTTTGCAAACATTCTTTTTGTTTATGTGGTGTGTGTTTTGTTATAATATGAATGGCACCTTGACATGTCCAATATCTTCCTTTGGTTTGTAAAAAGAATATTCTCCACTATTGAAATCAGACCTTATTATTAAGGACGGCGTTTCCAAATTTGTGGCTCTTTCATTGCCACTAATTCCAAATGATCTTGCTTTGTGTGATGAGTTCTTATCCTCTTATAGCAAGCGGGCGGGTTTTATTTGAGATACTACTATTATGATGACACCTAGAGGCTTGAGAAAAGCTTCATCTCTTCCTTATTGTGGAGAGGTTTTTCCAACAGCTCGTCAGCTCTTAGCTAATGGGGACATTATCAAGGTGTTGCAGAAACAAACATGTACCATCCTAGATATCCTAAGAAAGTTCTTACCACCTCATGTCTCAATAGCAATGATCTGTGATCCATTTTGGAAGATGTTGTGTCAATTTCTTAAAGATAGGTTTATGCATGCCAAGACTCCATCCAAATACTTGTCGAAGGAGTTTTTCATTGCTTTTAGAATGGTGCTTAAAAGCGTGGTCATTGACTGAGTTTATACCTTTGTACAAAAGTGGAACAACATTTTATCAAGATCACTAGGGATAGTGTGACTAATGTCACCTATGGGTCATAGTTGTATGCTTTTCTAACATACTTTGCCCTTGCCAAGGAAATTCCATCACCTTCTGAAAACCTTCTAGTGGTTCCTCCTCCTTCTATGGAAGATCTTGAACCCATCCCTAAAGATAATGATTCTCCTCTTCCTTTGGTGATCCAAAGAAAGCACCTAAAACGTGTGGTTGAAATTGTTCCAATTCCAGTTTCTCTAGTGTTAGTCCCTACTACATCATGAAGTGCTCTTCCAGTATACCTTACACATTTACAAACTTTTTTAGGGCACATAGAGATGGCAATATAGAAATATCATATCCTTCTCTACACCGCCTTGTAGTAAGAGATGCCATTCCTTTCTTGTGTAAGGATATTCAGAGCTCCATAGAGATTTTAGTTAATGCTTGTATTTAGCAATTATATTCTTATTTTTATGAGGAGATGCAATAGTCCAAGGAGGAGTTCTGTAAGGCCACTACATAGCTTGCCTCTACTAAAGAAACCCTATTTGATTTTTTCAAACAAATGGAGCAGCAAACTAAATTGGTAGAAGCCTAGAAAGTGGAGCTATCCTCTTTGCAAGCCTAATTAACAAAAGCAAAAACTCAGGTAGCTACTGTTATTGAGGAAAGAGATTGTCTTTCTTCTAATGAAAACTAGGATTTCAAAGCTTTAATTATTGCACAGACAGTTGAGTTACAATCAGGAAACTCCACAATTGATAGTCAGAATACTCAGACCAAGGAGTTGTAACAACAACTGGCTTAGTCATGCTCTGTTCCACCAAGTCCTAGTTCATTGATAGTTGTGTAACATATCCCCATTGCTAGCTGGACATTCATGGCAACGAGAGTTTTATATTTTGGTCTTTCACTCAGTCATATACTCATTTGCTACATTTTTGTGACTAGCCATGCTAAAATTTCAATTTTGAGCAATCCTTTAAGAGCCAACACTTATTACAAGCACTCTACGGCATCTATTTTGTGGACATCTATATCTTGCATTATACCTCACCTCTTGTAGTTGGTTTTGGGCTGATTTTGGGGCTATTTTATTGCTATTAGAGCACCTCTCTTACTCTTTGCTTTGTAGTTTATCATGGCATTCACTACTACGAATAGTGCCATCTTTAATATAGACAAGCTAGATGCCACCAACTTCAATTACTAGAAGATGCAAGTTGGCAAGTATTGGTGGAATAATACTTGGAATGGGATCATTATGATGCTTTGTTGGAATGAAGCATTATAGGTGTGCCCCACCAATAGAAGGTATTCAATCCATCTCTTTGACTCCCTGATGCAATAAGCCCTCAAAATATCCTTCAAGACCTAGTTTAATCTTTTAGTTTGTACATAAAGCCTCTATTGATAATACTTCAGCTCATGTTGTAAGACATAGTGTTTTGAACTTGGCCTTATCTTTTGAGGTTTCCTTTTCTAGATAGATAACCCTTTTCACTTCTAGGTAATCTGGATCTTTAGGGTCTTCGGTAGCCACTTTCTCCAAAATGGGATAACTAGCCATTGAGACAAGCTTGTAAGACTTTCTTGCCTTGTAGGTTCTTTAATTATTAGAGCCCTTAGGCAAGCCTTCCAATTAAGAACATCATCCACCACATTCTCTTTGCCATGGCAATATCGAATCTCAAAAAATTCTTGCAAGACTTCGATTTACTTTATTTGCCTCAAATTAAGATTTGGTGGAGTAAAGATCCATTTTAAGTTTTTATGATCAATGATAATGAGGGTGAATCTGCAACCAAGTAGATAATGGTGCTAAATTTTGAGGGCATGGATGACTTCTAAAAGCTCTAAATCATGTGTAGCATAATTCTTCTTGTAAGGCTTGAGTTTTCTAGAAGAATACCCTATGGGGGGTCGGTCCTCCAGGAAAGCACATGACTCAGTGCAATAATGCTAGCATCGGTGATGACTTCAAATTCCTGAGAGAAGTCAAGGAGATTTAATATTGACACATTAGTGAGGCATGCCTTTAGATAATTAAAGATTTTCCACTTGATAAGAGTTTATATTATCTTGGTTTGCTTCTTGAGAAGTTTGGTCAAGGGTGTGATAATAAAAGCACAATCCTTGATGAAAATACGGTACCATCCTGTGAGCCTTAGGAATCCTTGGATTTCTTCAACTGTCTGAGGAGGTGGCCAACCCTGGATATCTCTTATTGGCGCATTTTCTCCACTTTGCAAAAAGCTTATTTTCTCTTAGGGTTTTGAAGATGATTTGAAGGTGGTTCAGATTGTCTTCTTCTTAGAATATGCTAGGATATTAAAGAATATGAGGACAAATTCATCAATGTATCCTCTAAAAATATCATGAACTAATCTATTGAAAATAATTAGTGTATTAGTCAATCCAAAGGACATTACAATAGTAGCATGTCCTTAGACCAATTTTTGAAAACAATTTCACTCCTTAAAGTCTATTAAGCAATTCATCGATTTGTGGGATGGTATATTTAACTTTTTTGGCTACTTGATTTAGTATGTGATAATCGATCCAAATTCTTAAAATCCCATCCTTTTTCTTTTGAAAGAGGGTAGGGGTATCCAAGGTGAGTTGATGGGTCAAATAAACCCTTACTCTATTGGGATATTCTTTTAATTTGATGGCCTCTAGAGTAGACATTTTGTAGGGTCTCTTTGCCACTAGTTCAACCCTTGAGGTTAATTTAATCTCATGATCTACTTCTTAGCTAGGAGATAGTTTTGTTAGATCTTTAGGAAACACGTCAACATACTCACGAAGCCATGACGATTCTTTAGGGTTTATAGGTGGATTTGCCTTATTTGGTTGATCAAATAAATCGTCAACTTGCTTTTGCTAGTTACAATCTAGGTTTCCTTGGCTTTCCCTGAGCTTGGACTAAGGTTCTCTGAATGTTTTAAAATTTATTGTTTAAAACCCGTAGTGGATACTTTCCTAATTAGGACCTAGGAAATTCATACCTAAGAGACAGTCATATGTTCCCAAGAATAGAACCAAAAGTTTGCCTTTGTGAGTGGATTTCCTAAATCAAGTTCAATGTTTTTGATAGTATGATTTGAGTACACTTCTTTCCATTTGCTAGTACAACTATAAGTTTTTAGTGGGTTTTAGATCTAATTATAATTTCTTAATGCACTTAAGGGACATGAAGGAATGAGTAGCACCACGATCAATAAGAATTTGAAAGGTTTTATCTTGGTGATTTGCATGTACTTGAAGGATGGTACATTGGCATTTGGTCTCTTGATTATTGATGACCGCATGGATAGTGCCTCTCTCTAACTCATTGTAGATGGCAAGATCTTCCTCTTCTTCTTGTCTAGCAAGAACAAAAGCTTAGCCACCTATCCCTCGCACCACTCCTCTTCCTCACCCTTGATTGTTGAAGTTTTCCCTGGCTTGAGGGTTATGAGGAGGGTTAGCATTGTTTGTTCAACTAGGACATTGGGATTTAAAGTGGCATGGCTAGTTGCACTTTAAAGCAATATGGTTGGGTCCTTTGATTGGCATTTATAGGGTGAGGGTTGTTGTCATTGTTGGGTTGGTAGTCAGGCTCATTATTGTAACAAGGTTCATGTTGCCCCAATTTAGATTTTCCATTTGAAGATTGACCATTACTCTCTTTGGGTAGGGAAATCCATGCTTCAAAAAGTGTGGGGTGGCCTAGAATTTCCTTAAATTGGGGAGGAAATCCATCAAGGGATCAGCCCACAATAGCACATATTTGAGGTTAGAGGGTTTCCTAGCCTTCAATTGCTCAGCTAGGCCTTAACAAGAGCGAGCTACTTGCTGTGTCATTGTCATTTTTGGGGCATAATTTAGGATACAAAATTTGGTATGCTAGGGATAGGTATATTCCTTGAATAGCTACCTTAATTGGTTCCTAGGTTTTGGATGTTTTACTAACAAATTTATAATGACATCATTGTTTCCACCATATATAGGCTTCTCCAATGAGACATAATTAGATGATCATAGCCCCTAACTGGCTATCCTCATCCCAATTGTCGAAAAGTAGTCTGTTGGGATGAGCATAGCCAATTAGTGGCTATGATCATCCGATTGGGATGTTTGCATTAGTTTCTATTTTCAATCTCTCATTGTTAAACTCAAGTGGTTTAACTTGCTTTAGTAGAAACTTCTTTTCTTGTTGATCGGCTAAGGAAATTAGTAGTGTAGGTACCTGAAAGATTTATAGCAACTTTAGATGAGATTATGCACACCATCAAAAGCTCAAGTGTTATTACATCAATATGTATAACATGCAACTTTTAGAAAATAGGTTTTTGATAAATTGGATAAACCTTTAGTTGTGAAACTTGGCCACAAATATTTCTTTATATACAAGGGGTTTCTTGTAAACTTTAGTGATTTGGTTGTTGAGGGAATCCCTTGATAATGTAATCATTTTGTTTTTGCCTACCTAAGTGAGCTATTCTATCAAGAAATAAGATGTCAGTTACTCGATCATAGATATATTGATCTTGATAGATACTTTGATAATTTATGGTAATAATGGTTTTGAATTGTGGCTCTTTGAACAAAAATACATTGACAAGTTTTAATTTCTTTTTTAAAGATTTATTTTAAGATACGCCAACCTTTTAGCGTTGACGAAGCAATAGATGCTATGTTGAGTCCATCACCTTTGTATATAATACCTAGAATGGCAATAAAGACTCTCCAAGTTATTCATGAAGTCTTCCCAGCAAGTATAATCCAATGAGTACAAGGTGGGTTGATACATAGTGCAAAAGACTAGGAAATTATGCCAAGGTTCATCTTGAATCTATATATGACACACACATTAGAGGCATAAAAACTCAGGCTAAAGAAGAAAACTAATTGTTTTATCCCTCCCACACACACTCGCACATGCACACGCACATGCACCCGCACACGCCCACGCGCACGCGCACACGCGCACGCGCACACGCACACGCACACGCACACGCACACGCACACACACACACGCACGCACGCACGCACGCACGCACGCACGCACGCACGCACACACACACACACACACACACACACACACACACACACACACACACACACACACACACACACACACACACACACACACACACACACACACACACACACACACACACACACACACATGTATTCAATACATAGACATTAATTGTGAATGCTTGCTATCCAAATCAGAACTATTTTGTTTTGTGCAAAATAGAGAATTGAAAACTACATAGAATCAACTCTATGATCACTCAAATCTATAGTTCTTGTCACACTCTTCATTTTGTGCGAAACAGAGAATTGAAAACCACATAGAATCAACTCTATGACCCAAATCTATAGTTCCTATCACGCTCTTCGTTTTAAGCTATAGAATAGCTCAATCCTTGGTGGCTAAAATACAAAAGTATTTTCAAGCTACCATAAGTGTCCATGACTTCTGCAACATGCTCGGTATCCAATCGAAATGAATAGGATAGCTCTAAAATGAATTCTTCAAATGTATTTTTACGTTCTCCTTTGCTTACATACATTCGAGAGAAAGAAAATGGAACAAAATGTTGATTTCTCTTCTTTTGAAAGGCTTCAATGTTGCTCAATATCTACTTGAGCATCCAAAACCTCTTTCATCCTCAATCTTTGTGATAGAGCTTCACTTATTGTGCTCATTACCTCAAGTATGAGCTCCCATGAACATTGAACGATGCTTAGATACAAGTTGAAAGGTGGAGCAAGAGTAGAAGCATAGGAGGAAGCAAGAGCTATGGAGGTTTGAGCAAGATGGTATGTGGAAACCCCAATAATCACAATGTATGACATGCCTTCCCTTTTTCTATTGTCATGTAAAGAATAAAGAATAAAGTGACAAAGATGGGTGGTCACTACTTGCATTGTACATGTCTATGAGCAATGAGTACAAGTAAATATAGGTGGCTAGGCACATGTGGCCTTTAACCCCCAATAAGCAAAGCACATGTCTTTTCATTTGTGTTCAATAATAGCTTTTTGGGATAATATTAATGGTTTTTTCATAGCTTTAATATTTTGTAATATTGAGGCTAGCGTGGGTTTCTTGTGAAACTTTCACTTAGTTGATTCTAATAAAAGAGGTATCCTTCATTGAATCCATATTCCTTTATCTTTGATTTTACCTTTGGTAGGGTTTCCTCCTTATGTGATTACTTCCAATGGATCTTGATATTCTAAATCTAGGGATATATTCTAGCAACTAAGATCTTGTTGTTGAGGCTTTTGCAAAGTGCATGAGACTTTGGACAAACTCTTATTATTTCAAGATTTTTTCCTCAACCATGGAATATGAGAATCTCATACCTAGTCAACTCATGCTCTAATATTGAGCCATCTCTCTCTCTCTCTCTCTCTCTCTCTCTCTCTCTCTCTCTCTCTCTCTCTCTCTCTCTCTCTCTCTCTCTCTCTCTCTCTCTCTCTCTCTCTCTCTCTCTCTCTCTCTCTCTCTCTCTCTCTCTCTCTCTCTCTCTCTCTCTCTCTCTCTCTCTCTCTCTCTCTCTAATAAGAGGGCATGTAGAACTCAAAGCTTGTAGTTGGCTCACCAAAATTCACCATTTCACATTGTAATCCATCATCAAATAAAAATTCAATATCCAAACAATGGAAATATGCTCCTCTTTGCATGCCAATCTCTCAATCCATTGCCAACTTGCTCCTTTCCACATCACTAGAAGATGATGATGAATAGAGGAGAAAAAGTTTTACTTGCCACTTATTTTTTGGATTGCAATTCTACAAAAGGAATGGGACTCCATGGTAGGAGGGTTTGTATGAAGCAAATGGGATAAACAAGAATTCCTTGGAGTTGCTAGATCTATATGGTAAAGAGGTATTGTTTAAAGTTAATTATAGAAAATCTTCACTAATAAGTTTGTCGAAAGGCAACCTAGAATATTTTTTGCGTGACTAAAGGAGAAAGAACCTTCATATATTTATGTTTCCCCATTAGCATAGAGACTAAAGAAGCAAAAGAATGCATTGGGTTTTTTAAAAGATCAAGAAGAATGTTCACATCTATAATATGACAAATTGGTCTTTGCAAATCAAGCTAAAAGTGCTCAATATATTTGTGTACCTGACAATTTCAAATTACTTGCATCATCTAATCCACTGGAATGTAGGTTTGTGGTGCTCAATGATAGGGGTTTTGTATCAGAAAAATGAGGCAAAATCAAATATCAAAACAATGATCATTGGAGGATTTCACTATTACATTCAACACTTTGTTAGTCTTCAAGGGATCTGGTTCTATGAAAAGAAAAGAACAAAAGTGGAGTGGGCAAGGAAGGTCTTTAAAAGATCTTGTGGTAAAAGCTAAAGTTAGAAGGCTCACCAATGAAGAAATTGGTCTTCTTAGTGAAGCTCAAATAATAAAAATATTGCATTGATAAGAGAATTGGAAAAATGTTGGATGGTGAGGAGTGGTGCATAAACATCTTGCTTCTCTATAAATGGCTTTGGATTTGCTAGACATTTATGGTAAAGCAATAGGTTGTACAACCAATTACATGAAGTTCTCATTGATATGTATCAAAGGATGACCTAGAATGTCATCAATGGAAAGGGCAAGTGACTAATAGTGGAAAAGTCCTTAGTTATTTAGTTTATCACATCCATATAGAGGCCAAAGAAGCAAACATAACACATTTTTGGTTCTTGAGAAGATTGAGAAGAACTTTAATAGTTGGAGTTTGACAAATAGTACTTTACACGTCAATCTTAAGGTGCTTAATATATTTTATCTTCCAAACAATATAATTTTACTTAATATGTTGGAATGTAGGTCTACAAAAGGAATGGAACTCATGATAGGAGGGCTTTTATGGGCAAAAGGGTAAACCAAATATAAAAACAATGACCCTTGGGATGACTTCACTATTACATTTCAATAATCAATGTGTCTACAAGGGATCTGGTTCTATACAAATAAAAGAAATGAAGTGGAATGGTCAAGCAAGGTGTTTCAAGATATTGCAACAAAAGCTAAAAGTAGAAGGCTCACCAATTATGAAGTTATTTTTAAATGAAGCTCAAATAGCCAAAAAGGTTGCCTTGATAATAGAATGGAAATCATTGATTTGCTATTCAATAAGAGATTGGTAAATGATCCAAACTATGTCTCTCTTACATTTATAAGAAGTCTTTATCTAAAAAAGCTCAAGGAATGTCTTGTTGTCTTGTAGTTGGATGAGGGGAGTGGATTAGAATCTTTGCTCCTAAGACAATGCATTAGAGTTGCTAGATTTTTGTGGTAAAACAACAAACTTTGCAATTAATTATAGGAAGCCCTCCTTGATAAGTGTATTAGGAGAAAACTAAGAATGTCTTTAGTGGAGCAAGAAAATGACTAATAATAGTAAAAATTTCAAATATTTAGGTCTTTCTCGCTAACATAGAGGCTAAAGAAGAAGGTAGAACACATTGAGTTCTTAAGAAGATAAGGAAGAATATTAAAAGCTAGAGTACGAAAAAGTGGCCTTACATGCTAAGATTAAAGCACTCAAAATACTAATACACAAAGAAGTATCATTTTACTCACCTCTAATATTTTGCCATGCACATCTATAAAATGAATGGGCCTTGATTATAGGAAGGGTTTTATGGGGCAAATGTGGTCAAACCAAATATTTTGCTTTTATGCTAATACATTATCTTAAAAATATCAAACAATGAAGGTGGTGTGCACTTGGATAAATCTAGAAATGGAGAGCCACACCTTAAGGGGAAAATAGCTAGGAGTACACAATTTTGTATGCCTTAGGACCTGTAAGAGCATGACTTGCTCACCACACATGCCATAAAAAAAGTTCAGTAGTAAGGACTTTTGGTAAAATTAGCTACATCGTGGAGAAAAATCTTTGATAATGCCAAGCCAAATGCTTCTACTGCAAATTGCAGCTTGAGGAAAATGTGTTCTAGTCATGGGCCTTCAACTCACACATAGTTGAGATTATAGGGAGAAGGGGCATGACATGACTCTTATAAAGCTTTGGACTTCGTAAAGCTAGTCAATGGGTCAATCATGATGATGGTATTAAGAAAATTAAGATCCAAGTAATCAAGGCAACGGATTTCAAATAAAATTGTGTCACACTAGACTTGGGGATATACCTCTTTTGGAGGTGGCAGGAAGGCACACCATTTTGAAGGCACGTAGCACCAAATGAAAGTAATCACTTTAGCTATCACTCAAAGACAAAGCTTTCCTTTGTTATTGGTAATTTGGGATTCCTAATGTTTGGAGATAAGCTCAAGAAAAGAGAAATCACATATGAAAAATATATTTCTGGTAGGGAGAAAACTCTTTGGCATAGTTTCTAGAATGGTTGTGTGGTAAAGAAGACATGGTAGTATGTCCTACTTCACTTAGGTACTCTAATATAAGAAATGAGAAGAAAGCCATAGCACTTTGCATCTTTGATAGTATGCAAACCAAAAGCAATCTCAAGATACTTTCCCATCAATTCACTCAACTCTTCAAAATGCCAACAATTTGGGAAACTCATGCTGAATTGGTTTTTGACAAAGTTAGGGTGGTAATCTCATGGTAAAAAATAACCTATAAGGTGTGATGCTTTTGGGAAGTAGCTTATAAGTTGGGTAAGTTTAGCGAGAGGGATCTAGCTAAAATAATCAAAGATAATAGTTAGCTTCGATCCTAGGTTTTGTAATTTTAGATTTTATTTAATACATTATATCTTTTGCATATTAAAATCTTTTAAACAGTAACACTAGTAGAGTTCATATTAGATCCATTTGTCATGTTATTTTCCATAAAGTAATGAAATTTTGAGCTTTCAACTTGCACTTTGGATATTTAAATGCATTATATCTATATTTGTCTTTATCCCAAATTTTGTGTCAAAAAAATCCAATAGTAAGTGGATTTTGATTTTAAAAAATGTAATAGCGCCATGTTAGATTTGAAGATAATCTTTTTATATTTAACTGTCAATAGGATAAATATATTTTAAAATCAACTCTCTTTTGAAAGAAACATTTAAAAACTTAAACACAGAGGCTATCATGCTATATTTGTTTGATGTACTTAATGTATAAAGGTTTACTCAAATGGTTAACCTACAAAGGTTTAGATTTCCTTAAATGTGATAATTTTAAGATATAGTGACAAGGTCCCCCTTATAGGTGAGGAAAAATTAGGCTCATCTATCCCTAGTGTTGAACCCAACCCTTCATGCATACATGCAATTGTGTTATCAGCTCACTCTTCACCCCATTGTGCCAAATGTTTAACCTATAAAGATCTTATTTCACTACTTCCTTGTGGCAATATAGAAATTAGATGTTGATGATCTGAGACTGCAAAAGGGGATGCAACATGAATAATTAAGTAGTTTGTTGCATCTGCATATCTAGCATGAGCTTGAATGCTACCTAGAATTAGAGGAAATATATCAATTACTAGGTGAGAATGCAATCATTAAGTAGTGGCTATGTGCTTAATAGCTAAAAAGATTATGTGAGGGTTTGCTAAGTAGAAACTCAAAGAAATGATAAGCCGGAAGGTTTAGGAGGTCACATAAGTAAAAATGAAAAGACCGTTGGGGGTAAAGGCACCTCTGTCTAACCGCCTGTGTATTCATTACATTGATAATACCCACACACTTGTATACTACAGGTGGCAAGTGCCCATCACTGTCACTTCATTCTTTATTCTTTCAATGATATTTGAATAAGAGAATGTAGGTCACGCATTGTGATTGTTGGAGTTCCCACATATGATGTCTCTCTCTTGCTCTCTTACTCCATGCGCAATAGCTCTTACTTCTGCTTGCATGCTTCCACTTGGGCACTACCTTTCAACTGGTATCATAACCAACCATTCAAGGAGCTTCTTTATCCTTTTCTTCAGCCTAGATTCAAAGCTTCAACTCAATGTTTCATGGCAGCCATTGTTTCTTCCTCTCGAGGTATGCATTGAGTCTTTCTTTCTTCCAACTTGTTCCAGCTTTCTCCATGTTTGTCGAGGAGCTTGTCAAGGCTTAACTGAGCCTTGCTTAGCACTTATTGAGCTAAGAAGTAGCCATTTTATCCATTTTGAGTGGATACAGAGCATGATATAGAAGTTGTGTGAAGTGGGAGCTCACACTCAACTACTAAGACCCATGGACCACTTATTGATTCAAGCGTTTCAAGTGAGCTCTAATGGCTATCTCTCACCTGGTCGACATGCTTCCGACCCTACAAGTGTAGTGAGCTTATGTTGATGCCCCAATGAGTAGCCTTCTCCCTCAAGCACTCCGATAGCTCCACGATCCGTGATGTGAGCTCAATCAAGCTCAACCCTCTACCATCAAGCTCCATCCACCATAGTCGTGCGTGTGAGATAAGAGAAGAGAAGAGAAGAAGAGAGGAGAAGATGGAGAGTTTCTCCACCACGGTCCCTCACCCCTCACACTCTCACACTCCCTCTCTTAAGCACAAGCACAAGTATGAGCAAGAGGAAGAGAAGAGAAGAAGAAAAGAGCTACTTTTGCCACACACCAAGAATGAGCTTCTCATTCACTTTTTGAGTTTATATACAAGCCCTAAATCCCTTGGGCACCCATCCCCTTTTTTACACGATTGGACATCTTGCTAAGGTCCTCTTTTCCTATTCCCTTCTATTTACCTTATTCCTTAACCTGTGCTTGTTTAGATTTTACAATTTGCACAGGAGGGAGCCCGGCACTCTTTTTAAAAATGCACCTTCTGTCTTTTGCATTTCTCTAAGGTTGCCTTTGTGCCTTTTGCCTTTTCTCCTTCTTGTTGACTTCATTGGGCCCGCATTTCATAATTTTCTTGGATTTATTCTTGCATTTCATTTTTTCTTGTCTTGCATTGGGGTTAACATTACCCCCCTCCTGGTGGAGTGCTAGTCCCATGGCACTTGCGGTTCTTTGTTGATGAGGGCTTGGTGAGTTGAAGGGTGGTCATGATGATGGGGCCTTATGGGGATTGGTCATGGGAGAGAAGCTTGTCAGATGATATTGAGGTGCTAGAGGCCGAGGGTATGTCAAGTGAAGTACGGGGCCTCCGAGGTCAGTAATTGGTCACCTTTTTCTTTACCTGAAAGGAGTGCTCATGCTAGTAGAACTGGGAGTTGGGTTGAACCAAAGGCTCAAGCCTAGGTGTTGTCCCACACTTGTGGACCCATTTTGTGCATAAGGGAGGTGCGATGGGTGAAGCTTAGGGAGATAGGTCGCGAGTGTAACCTCCCTAGGTCTATTCTACCCTTGATGTTCCCTAAGTGTGAAGTGGGGAATCAAAAAGGGGCTAGGGGGTTAGGGATAGAGCTAGTTGACTGAGGCCACTGGTGGGTGCACCTAGCTTTTGAGGACCCCTAGGTGCACTGACAGTGGTGCTCATATAGTGAGTTTCTTACTTTCTCTTGTGATTTTCTTCTTTGTTTTCTTACTCTCTCTTTTTTTTTGGAAAGGAACAAAGAACTAATCTTTGTCATCTAATGCAAGTGACCAAGTCATCCCTGGTATTTTAGGCTAATTCTAAGGCCAAGGTAAGGATAGATCACCACTCGTAAGAGGGTTTAAGGCCTACAACAGGTTGGGTTTTGACTAGGCTAGATAGCTCAATAGTTGATGTCTGCAACTTCTGTGGATTTGGAGGGGTCAGTTTAGATTCTTGAGTGATAGGCGTGGTTTGCGATTTTGTATTGCTAGATACTAGGTTGAGATTTTGGTTGAAATTTTGTGGCTCTTGAAACACAAGCAGTGCTAGGTTGAGGTGGCTTGCAAGTAGCAAGCTGGTTGTTCGGTTGGTAGACTCGTTGAGGCTCTATAGACTTAGTGGGTTTAGGCTCTATCGGTTTCATAGCTTGAGTCTTTTGTGGCTTCAGCTCCTTAACTATTGTGTTCTCCTAGGTAGGCAAGTTTGAGGGTTGCGCTTGAGTAGTGCCCTTAACGATCTTGCCTTTAGGCACCCATATCCAGGTATTGCCCTCATAATAGCCTTGTGTTTACAATAGGGTTTTGGGAACCCATAGCGACTTGACACTGCTCGATGCCTATAGTGCATTTTTTCCCTCCTAGGTCTTGAGTATGAGTTTCTAACATTGTGGGATCGTGTCTGAGCATTTCTAGGTGGCAGTCATAGATGTTTAGGTACCCATTTGAATTTAGGCTCATTGGCTCTGATTGCACTCTCAATTGTGCGCTAGCACTGAGGCTTGGTGGGGTGTGAGAAGCCATGACCCCCCTCCTTAAACTTGGTTGTAGGTTTCTCTATCGGTGGCTTTGTAGGTTTTGGTGTGGCTACACTGCCCTTGCTAAAAGTTGTCACTATGCGCACATTGCTGATGCCAAGGTGAATGTGTTGTGACTCATAATCAACAGTGCAATGTATTTGCTTCTTAAATACGTGTCCTAATAGCAATTCCTTATCGGTATTATTTGTGTTTGGCAACACAACAAAGACCATGGGTATGCTCTAAGACTAAATAAAGACTATGACTTTGCACTTTCCCAAAAGCACATATGATTGATCCCCAAATGGGCCAAGTTTAGTGTTTGTCAATTGTAGTTATGGTTGACCAATTAAGTCCAATGATTTTGAGTTAAGAAATTAGAGTCGGCTCCCTCATTGATCAAGGCATTGAAGGTATGTGTTTGTTTTGGGCAGTGACCATTATGCATAGGTAAGTATGTGCTACTGCTTCCTCATCTTCGTCCTCAATCTTTGTGATTGTGAAAACTCACACATTTGGGGGGGACTCTATCATTAGAGGTTTGTGTGATGGATGCATGGGAGGAAAGTACATCTTTATGTGGCTACCATTGAAGAAGCCTATGCTCTCTCCATCTAAGGTCTTGAGCTCCACATTGCTGGTTCAGTTTGATGGTGTGGACAACACTAGGTCACCCTAGTCGAAGTCTTGCTGCTTGACATGCTTGTCAAATGAGCTCTTACGTCGCGCCTTTTCGCAAATCAGCACATGGGGGGTGGCTAGAAGTCAAGTAACTAACAGGCGTTCTAGCTCAACTAGGCATTCCATTCATGCCTCCTTTCCATCCCATCTCTCTTGGATGGCCACTCTAAAGCTAAAGATGAAGAATTCTACTGGTAAAATGGCTTTAATTTCGTAGGTCAACTTAAAGGGAGTCTGCCCCCCACAATTGTTTTATAGACTATTCTATAGGTTCATAAAGTTGCCATCAGCTTGTTGTCCTAGTCACTGTTGTGAGAAGATGATGGCATCTTGTTTTTCCTAGTGACTTGTGCTTCTCTTTTTGAGATGGTCGTCACTCATATGGCCTCTTTGAAGATCCTCTTTGTCACTCATACAGCCTCTTTGCAAAAGAACGAGCCACTAGGAAAAATAATGATAGGAAGACATTCACTAAGATCTTGTTTGTGGATTCCAGCCTGGCCATTAGCTTGAGGGTAGTAGGGCAAAGATTTTCTATGGATGATCAGGAAGGTAAACATGAGGTGGGAAATCACTTTGTTGATGAAGTGTGTGCTGCTTTGATTGCTAACTAGTTCAATGGGACAGTCGAATTGTGAGATTACTTGCTCCCAAAGGAACTTGGCAATGGTCCTGGCATTGTCTTTCCTAGTGGCTCGTGCTTTTGCCACTTTGTGAGATAGTCTATGTGGCAACTATGATGTACTTGGCCCAATGAAGCCAATCCCCCATTTTTCAAATGGCTGTCTTGCAATGATTGGGGTGAGCTCCATCTTGTCCTTGTGCAAAGAACGTGAACCTTGGTCCGTTGGCACTCATCACAGTGCTTTATGAATCGTGTTGCATCACAGAATGGTGTAGGCCAACACACTTGGGACTGTAGCACCTTGCATATTGTTGTATCTCTATTGAAGTGTCCTCCTGCAATTCCCTTATGTGCCTCCACAAGTACATCATGCATTTCAAGTTCACACACACATCATCATAGTAAGCCATATTGTCCTAATACATAGAGCTAATTGGCTATCAATTGATAGGGTTGTATCTTGAGGATGAGTCGCCTAAGCCGAGCCTTCTTGATAGGTCTTTCAGATAGTCTGTGCTCTAATACTTGGACTATATCATCTGCCCAGTATGGCATTACTCTAAACAAGTCCTTTTCGCTATACAAGTTGAAAAGATGTGCATCTGGTAAGTCATCTACTATACCCTGTCTAGTGGCTTCTCTGATGGGTATGCATGACATATGATCAGGCATGTAATGCTGCTTCCCTTTGCGTACAACCATGGAGAAGTTAAATTCTAAAAGCAAAAGTAACCGTCGAGTAATGTGTCATGTAGTGCAAGGTTTATTCACAAGATGAAGCAAGGCTTGATGGTCAACAAAGAAGGTGAATGGCATTTCCAGAAGATAATGTCAAAATTTCTTTACGGCGGCAAACACCATGGCCAAAACCCTTTCTCTCGATCGTGGATTAGTTCATCTCAGTATCCATGAGCTGTCTGTTGGCAAAACTCATAGGATAGTCTAAGTTATGTTCTCCAAGCTGACACAAAATGGCTCCCACGGCCAACTTCAAAGCATCAATGTGTACATGGAAGGTGATGGTCTAGTTTGGGGCTCATAGAATGGGTGCATTTTTCAGAGCCTTTTTCAACTCTTTATATGCGCGTTGGCATTTCTCGGTCCATTTGAATATTATCAGTAGTTTGTAGAGTGGTCTAGCAGTTAGCGCATATTTCAACATGAATCGCCGATAGTATCCCGCATGTCCTAGGAAGCACTGAACTTCCTTGCGTGGCTCGTTGGCGGTGGAAGGTCGCCAATAATCTTAACTTTTGAGAAGCTGGTGGCAATGCCGTTCTTGGACACCACGTGCCCTAGAATGCAGCCATGTTTCACCCAGAATTAGCACTTAAGGGGGTTCAATAAGAGACAACGATACAATTTGTAACGTTCAAAGACTGCGCAGAGTTTGTCTAGGTGTTCCCTCTAACTCGAGTGAACACACATATTGTCAACGAACACTTCTAACTCTCTCCTAAGCATGTTCTTGAAGATGGTATACATGAGCCATTGGAATGTGGCTGGTGTGTTTTTGTTAGCCCAAAAGGCATGACTATGTAGGCAAAGATACCACATTTAGTATAGTGAATGTGGTCTTATGCTTGTCATCGAGATGGACTTACACCTAATTGTAACCTGAGAAGCCGTCTAGGAAACTGTAGGCTTTTTTTTCCAGCCACTCTCTCAAGCATATGCTCAGTGTATAGTAGCGGATAGTTGTCCCTGTTTGAAGCAGCATTGACTTTTTTATAATTAACGCACACTTTGATTTTTCCGTTCTTCTTTAGGATGATTACAATGGGAAAAACCCAATCCATGTGCTCAATTTCATAGATGAATCCTGCTCTTAAGAGCTTGTCTATCTCCTCTTTGACTGCATGAGCATGCCTAGGATTCATAGGGTATGGTAGCTACTTGACTGGTACTGCGTCTGGTGTCATGGGAATGTTATGAGTCACTACAGTTGAATCTACTCCTTTCAACTCGTCGAGGGACTAAGTGAACATGTCTATGTATTCTCGTAAGTAGCTAATGAGATATGATTTGTCCTACTCGGTCAAGTCGTCAGCTATGAAGACGTGTCAAGGATTTTGCCCTTCTCTAGCTAGATTAACTTTCTTGACCTTGGCAAGCCCTTCCATGGGTTCGTTTGCTTGTCCTTGCATCTTTGCACCTAGCAAGATCACTACTCTATTGCCTTTCTTAAATTTCGTGAATTGTTGTGGTAGATCTTGCGATTTTTTTGCTCCTCGGCATTTGACTTCCTAGGTTACCTCTTTCTTTCATCCTTCAAGCCTTTATGCCTTAGGTGGACTGGCAAGTCCCCCTTGGTGCATTTGGTCTTAGGGGGTCAAGGTATCGTAGGGTCGCTATCTAAGATTTCTTTCAACTCAGAGTCAAACTCTCCATCTTCGTTGGAAGAGGGAGTCTCTCTTGGTGGTTGTAGCTTTGAAGGTGATTCCATCCTAAGGTAGCGGTGCAGCACTGGGTTGGGTGAGCCCCACATGTTTATAGTTAATAGCTCTTGTGTACTCCAACCATGTGCGATCACACTCTATTTGCATGATCCCTCTCTTGATTCTAAAGGTACTCTCCTTTTGCGGCTTGGAATTTACTCGTATTTGATTAATCTCATATCCATCAGTGTCATACTCTATCGTGTCAATCTCTTCTTCACTCTCTGAAGGAACAACAGTCTGCATACTCATCATCCAAAATATTCTCGTTCGATTGCTCATCATCTTCTAGGTTTCTACACTCCACTTTCTTCTTATCCATGACCAAGGCCCAATTGTACCTCAGGTTTAGATCATGTACCTTGGTCCATTTCCACTTGGGTTTGTCCATGAGATCCTTGAGGGGTTTCAAATTAGCAGTTGGGTTGCCACCTGGCTTGTCCATCAAGTACTCTAAGATCCTATGGAGCTCTCGCTTGTTGTTCGGTATGAGGAACGTGACAGGGTTGGGCCGGCCACAAGAGCCTCTAGCCATCATGCATAAAGGCACTAAGGGGTTATTTGTGGGCTTATTGGCTGCAATCAAGCCGGCAAGATCGGTGTGCTCACACTAGAGAGCTCATCGATTTCATCATCTAATATGGGCTTTGCATCATCTAAGTGCTCTTGGGATTCTCTCACCCACTCCTTGACCTTATCTATGGCTTCAAGCTGACGCCTCAGGTTAGGGTACTTCCTTTTTTTGCAATCTTCAGAGAAGATGTTTCAGCCTATACATCGATGACTCTTTTTCATGTGGGTAGTGTTGTGGCACTCTCCTATTAAGAGTGACCTTTGCCTTAGTTCTCTTCGTCCTTCACGTACAGCTCTTTTTTTCTATTGAGACTGCATCTAGGTTATTAGACCATGGCAGTGATATGCTGACTTGCTTTGTCTCTGTGCTCAGGTTATAACATACAATGGGATGGGCGTAGCCTCTTTGTCGAGTGTTTCAACTCCAAATAGACCCAATAACACTGATGGCACGATTGTCAAACTAGAGGATGTTTCCTTTTGGGCAATTGGCAAACAGATGGGTGATTTCGCACTCTGGGCATCTAAAGTCAGCCTTCTCTCTATTGGCTTGCTCCCTCTCAGGGCAATGTGAAGAAATGTGTCCTAGGTGACCGCAAGTCCACATTGGATTGGTTCTTGGTTTTGCCCTCCCAGGCCTCTATCTCTACCTCTACCTCTACCTAATGCCATCACCATCACCATCACTAGCCAATAGTCCATGAGAATGGGGTTTCCCTCTTCATCGTGGGTTTATATATGCCTCCTCATCATTTGGTTCCTCCACATAATGGATTGGAGCATCGCTTAGTGGGTGGGTTACAAAAGGTCCATGTGGACTAGGGATTCCTGTGGGATTAATCTCCATTCTAGGGATGGCTAGTTTCACATCGTTAGGTGCTAGAAGATCCAATGGGGCTCCTCTTCCAAAGAAGTTTGGTGGCCTACTCCCTAGGTATGGCTAGTTGTACGGTTGCAAGTATGAAAGCCTCCTTGGTAGCCTACAATGCATGGCATCATGGCCAAGCCTATTGCAATTGGCGCAAGGTTGGGACCTAGGGTCTTGGCATTTTGCTGAAAAGTGATTTTCACCACAATGCATGCATTGGACATGTGGACGTGTAGGTCTCCTCACTATCTCTTGCAGCCTTGCTAGCTCCATCTTCATCTTTGCTAGCTCTTGGCTTGGGTCAACGCTTTTCCCTTTATCTTGGATGCCTGATACTGACCATTTTCCAGACGTTGTGGTTCTCTTTGAGGATTCGGAGTTAGCATAGTCTCGATTTGAGTTCCTAGAGCTTCTCTCTTTGAGATGGTCATCACTCATATGGCCTCTTCTATCACTAAATTGATTGCTTATTACATATTCTCTATTTAATAAATTTATGCTAATAAAGTAATGACTCACTTTTCTTTAAGTGTTGATGATGATCTAGCATGGCCACGAGACCATTTAGAGACTAGTATTCCTAGTGCATCACTCAATGGGGTGATCAGAGCACTGTGACAAGGATATCTAGTACATGTAGTACAAGTTATGAAGGGGAAAAGAAGCATCTGCCAAGTGTAAGAATGTACACAAGAACTAATGAGTTACACATAAATGAATATGGATTAAGTTCTAAGAAGGAAAACTACATTAGCATTGTGTATATGTATTTATGTGTGCATCCAGGGATGTTTGGGAATGTTTACTTGTGTGTAATGAGCATTGCATTCATTTGGGGTCATCCTCTCCCTTACAAGACAAGGTTTAAGCTCTTTTCTTTCATTAAGAAAGACAAGAGATGTAATTTTCTCACTAAGAAAAACAAGAGACATGTAGGTCCCGGAATAGCCACATCTTGCATGAAGATCAACTCAAGTCTCTCTCCAAGAAGAGAAGCTCTTGAAAGCCTATAAAAGAGGAGGCTCCTCTTGGGTGTGGGAGAGGTGAAGGAAGCATCACTCTGCATGCATCCAAAAAGAGAAGAGAAGGTGCAAGTGCTGCAGAAGCTCTGCTGAAATCAAGTGCCAAGAGGAGAGCCCTACACATATTATGTAGGAGAGAAGGAGACTCAAGAATGATTAAAAGGTGCCAACTTCCAAGTGTTATGCAAGTGTTAATTGGTTGTATACTGTGCAAGGAACCATGATCTTGTTTCCAAGATCTACAAGTAAGAACTATTTTATGTGTAACAAAGGAGCTTGCTCCTTATCAATAATATAACTCCACAAGGGGGGAACTACCCCATCTTCCAATCCCTAGTGTGTTGTCAATCTCTCTCTCTCTCTCTCTCTCTATATATATATATATATATATATATATATATATATATATATATATATATATATATATATATATATATATATATATATATTCTCTCTCATCTATTCTCTCTCTGTGATAGCATAATATTCACTATATATATTTTAAGTATATAAGAAAGTTGAGTGTGTATCTCGATATTATAACAGTGGTATCAGAGCATGTCTCTTTGCTTTTCTCAAAGTAAAGGTGATCCTTGCAAGAAGAAGGTAAAGATGGCAACTGATGAAGCACTACAAGTGAGCAATTACAGGCTCAATTGACGGAGTACCATAGCTTATTGGAAATTTTCGAAGTACATCAATTGATTGACAGCTTAAAGGGCAAGGGAAGAAGCTACTTATGAAGGACTGAATCCTCCAAAAGATGGTGATACTGGAGGAAACACCATTGCACCAATTGATGGTGAAGGTGCAAAGCATTCAATTGCTGAGAAGCTTCCTAGAAGGAAGAAGGACTCTCGAGTCAAGAAGAGTAAAAATACCTCACCTCGAGTGAGGCGGATAAGGAGGGAGTCATCTCCCTCAACAACTAGCTACTCCCCTAATTACTCAAGTTCCTCCTCCTCCTCATCGTCTTCTAGTTTCTACTTTCTTGGTTCTAAGTCTCGTGCAATCCGCAAATGGACAAAGAGGGACCATAAGAGGAGCAAGCTTAAGAAGACTAAGACTTTCAAGTTTGGGAATAAGGACATAAAGTTTGACTCATAATCTGGTAAGAGAGATCCCCGCTCCACCCAAACCCTCCATGACATGGCACACCCCCCCAAAAAAAAACCCCGCTCCACCCACCCCACTGCTAAGGCATTAGCCTTCTTTAGGAAATTTGAAGTTGTTTTTTCTGATGGTAATTTCTCATAAAAGTCCAAACTCAGGCATGTAGGCATGCACTTGAAAGACACTGCTAGCAATTGGTGGTTGACTCTCATTTTGGAGGGAAGAAAACCTACAACTTGGGAAAAGTTCAAGAAGAAGTTGTATGCTCAGTTCTTGCCTCCTGATTTTGAGAATGATGTCAAGAAGGAGTGGATTGGCTAGGCCAGAAAGAGCATGAGAAGGTTACTAGTTATGTGGACAAGTTTTGGTCTACTCTTCTCAAGGTTACTCCTTTCATGGAGATCAATGATGAAGAGAAGAAAAGGAAGTTTGAAGCTGGCCTACTCCCTCATTTACACAAAACAATGAAGGTGTATCCACATGAAACCTTATCTCACATGATGGACTTTGCCATCATAGTTGAAAGTTTGCATACACCTAGTACATCTCGAAAGTTGGAGATGAGTTATTATAGAGCTAGACAAGAGCAATGCTATGATCAACCAAGAGACAGGACTAATCGAAAAAGACCTACCTTTACCCATGACCAATATTCAAAGCTAGAGGGTAATAAGAAGAAGCACAAGTATCTCTCACCCTCTGAGATACAAAAGTACAAAGAGGAAGGAAGGTGCTTTCTTTGTGGTGAGTTAGGGCATATGAAGCCTGATTGTCCTCACAAAAGAAAGGAAGCAAATATGGTTAAATAATCCTCCCCCGCCATCCTCAAATTCTATTCCAGATGTGCAAGCTAACACTCATTCAAATGAGAAGAAAAGACAACTCTTAAAGGGTTGGGGGATACTCAACAATCAACGAGTTTTGATACTCTTTGATCCAAGGTCCATAGATAATTTTTTATTAGCAAAGATACTGTTGAAAGACTACAATTGCGAACACCAATTGGATCAGGTTCAGTATTTGAAGGACTTACAACCAATTCTACTCCTATCCAAGGGAAGTTGAATCTTAGAATTGGGGATTACCGTGACCAAGAAACTTTTCTACTTGCATCCATTGGTAACTGTGATGTTTTCTTAGGCATGCCTTGGCATTACAAGATTAAACCTCTTCCCGATTTTGTTAAGAAGCCCCTTGCCTTTCAATTCAAGGGTCGGAACATAGTATGCATTGCTGATGTTGGAGATTGGCATGTGCCAATGGTTAGTCATGTTAGCATTTCTAAAGAAATGAAGAAAGCTATTTCTGCGTACATGATTTTTGTGAGAGAGTCAAAAGAAGGTAATGATTCAAGGGCACTTGATGCCTCTAATGAACACGTAATACCAACTAATGCTTCTAAGTCTTAGACTTTAAAAGAACCCCTCTCTTCAATTGACAAGCCAGACATGATTTTGTTAAACAATATGAAGATTTTTTTAGTGATTCACTCCCAGGAGAGTTACCTCCTAAGCGCCTGGAAGATCACACAATTGATCTTATCCCATGCAGTTCACCACCTAACCAACTACCTTACCGAGTAAGTGCAAGTCAACAAGAGGAGATCCTAAAACAAGTAAACGAACTGTTGGAAAAAGGGTTAGTTCAACCTAGCTCTTCTCCATACTACTCTCCAATCTTACTTGTTCAAAAGAAAGATGGTTCTTTTCGTATGTGCATAGACTACAGATCTTTGAACAATATCACAATCAAGAATCGTTTTCCTATCCCAAGGATAGATGATATATTAGATAAGTTGCACAGGGCCAGTATCTTTAGTCGCATTGATCTCAAGAGCTGCTATCACCAGATATGGATAGCACCCGAAGATGTTCATAAGACAGCTTTTTATACAACATTTGGACCATACGAGTTTTTAGTCATGCCATTTGGTTTGACTAATGTACCCTCCACATTCAATCGAATGATGGAGAGAATTTTTAGACCTCACTAAAAGTTCACAGGTGTCTTCTTTGATGACATTCTAATATTTTCATGATCTGAGGAAGAGCATAGAAAACATCTATCTATTGTTTTTCAAGAGCTTCGCAAGCATAGACTACAGGTCAATGCTAAGAGTAGTGAATTCTTCCTTTCTGAAATTCATTACTTGGGCCATATTGTTTCTCACAATTTGGTGAGAATGGATCTTGAGAAGATTTGAGCCATTGTTGATTGGCCTACACCTACTTCTGTACATGAAGTTAGAAGTTTCTTGGGCCTATGTTCATACTACAGGAGGTTCATATGGGGTTTTGCATATGTTGCGTATCCTCTCCATGACCTTACTAAGAAGCGAACGCCTTTTTGCTGGCAATCAAGGCAACTCCAAGCCTTTGAAAGAATTAAGTTTCTTGTGATTCAAGAACCAGTTCTCATTATTCCAGATCTTCAAAAACCTTTTGAAGTTCACTGCGATGCTTCTGGGGATTGCATTGGAGCTGAGCTTAACCAAGAGCATCATGCAGTAGCATTTGAGAGCTGACACCTCAAGGATCATGAGCTATATGGTCTAGTATATGAGAAAGAGCTTATGGCAATGGTACATGCTCTTCAAGTATGGAAACACTATTTACTTGGTGCAGATTTTGTTATTAAAACAGATCACCAAAGTCTAAGATACTTCCTCACTCAAAAGAAGTTCTCAGAGAAACAGATGCACTGGGCAAATTTCTTATCTATGTTTCATTTTCAAATGCTTCATACATCTGGAACTATGAATGTGGTAGTAGATGCTCTATCACGGTGACCTCAAGTGAATGCAATCACAACTGTTTACCATAACGAGTTCATGGATTTACCCAAAATGTATGCAACTGATTCCGACTTCTCAACCATATGGGATCAACTTAACTCAGGTCAGTCGATTACACCTTACTCAATTTGAGATGGTTATTTGTATCATCATCAAGAAATTTGTGTAACATTACCATTGCGACACAAGGTAATGGATGAAGCATATGCATCCCCATATACTAGCTACCACGGCTATAGTATCGAGCACAAAACAGGGTAAAAGAACCTTCAAATTCTATGAGTGGGTTGAGCCCATGATCCCAAAATTGCAAACATATCTCTTAAAAGAAACCATATCCACAATGATACAAAACAACACTCTCATTTTCATCACTTTCATCATTATCATCCATAGCTTTTAGAAATAAAGAATGAAGAGAGAGACAAAGAGGAAGAGAAACAGAGCCAAATACAAATATTTTGCACAACTAGGAAGAAGAGAACGTGTGATGTGAGGGAAGAGGGAAAAATGTGCAGAAAACTATGCCTGACAATCCTATCACATCATAACATAGTGCCGAGCAAAAGAACCCCTGTTCGCATGGAAAAAACCCAAAAATTGTGTTTGAAACGGGATTCAAAAATTAATAGTGAATGATTTGTGCATCAGAATGGAGGGCAGGAAAAAGAAAAAATGTCAAGACATATAGAATTTTTAGGGTTGTCACATCAAATCGTAGTTCGGATGGTGTTAGGAGGAGTTCACATGGAAAAAATTAGAAAATTGAGCTCGAAAACACTAATAAAATTTAAGAACAAAAAATCCAAAGGGAGAAATAGGGAGGAGGGAAAAGGAGAATTGTGTAGGAAGGGTGACCGGACAAGGCTATCTAGTTAGAATTGAATTCTGAGGAGAATAGGGCAGGTTCACATGGAAAAGGGCAAAAAAACGTATGCGAAAAAGGCACAAAACCACACAAAAATTAATTACGGACAAACCATACATCACAATGACAGGTGATGAAAAGAAAAAATATCCAAGGGAAAGCACAGGACAGGGCTGGGATGTTAAATCATTGTTTCAAAGCAATAAGGATGCGTTCTCATGGAAATACATCCAATTGTGCAAGAAAAGCTTCAAAAATTAATAACACAAAAATGGTAAGCCGGAACAGGGGGATGTAAAAAGGAAAAGTGTGTCATTCAAAGGGACGAATAGGGCTATAAGGTTGGATCAAGAGTTTGGTGAACTTAGGGTATGTTCACATAGAAAATGGAAAAATTACACAATTAAAGCAACCACAAGGGAAACGGCCTTGACAATAGGGGGTACGAGGGGGGGGTTGGTGAGGAAGGGACCCTATTATGGAAAAACTAGTATGTGATAGACACACATGATTAGGTAATGACATATACAGGGGGTATGCACATCAGACGCGTAGGGATGCGTCCCGACACTTAAGACCTTACCGGTATGCCCATTTCGTATATGGTTGAAGGGAACCATCATCATTGATGTAGGAAGATTGAAGCCGTCATTGGGCGGTAGGAGGGACTAGGGCGTGCCACAGAACACGTCTAGCATGGCAAGGACCATGCAATAGTACCTAGGGGTGGATAAGGAAGGGACCCCATTAGGGCAGAACTAGTATGTGGTAGACACGCATGATTGGGTAATGACATATGCAGGGGGTATACACATCACACACACAGGGATGCATCCCCACACTTAAGACCTTATCAGTTAGGGTAGATTGATCGACACGGCCATAGACTTGTCAACCAACTGGATGCTAGCGTCCCCACACTTAAGACATAACATACACTTGCAAACAGAAAGGTAGGGTTAGGAACACTTGGCCTATTTTATATATGGTTGAAGGGAACCATCGTCGTTGATGCAAGAAGATTGAAGCCGTCGTCGGGTGGCAGGAGGGAACATGGCGCACCACAAAACACATCCAGCATGGCAGGGACCATGCAACAACACCCAAGGAGGTAGCTTTGTCGATAAATTCTAATGATTCAAGTGTCGATGACAAAGAATAGAACTCTCAGCTCACAAGCACTCAAGAGGATGATAGAACAGTTGCTCACCCCATGACGCACATTGCTCAATGGATAAGTATGAAATCCCATAACTCACGGCCGATGTAGAACTGGACAAGGGAAAAGTGATTGGGAGGGAGTATGCCACTGTGCACAATTGATGGTGATTCGTGCATTCCACCCATTTGGCATAGGTGCAAGCAGGAAGGCCAGGGAGCCTCATCATACAGTGTACAGAATAGAGTGGCATGGCAAGTGATGGTGGTAGAGATCCGTCTCGTGTGTGCAGAGGGACACGATAATGTACATGACTCCAATTGTCGTAATGACCCTCAATCTCACTTCTCGGAATTGATTGAGGAGAAACACCAGTCACACTCAGCCCACCCTCTGTCTCATGCTCTATTGAAAGATACAAAGGGAAATCCATTCCTTACACCCATTGATGTAATCCTCACATTCACTTATGTAGAATTGTTGTATGCCTTGTACACAATTGATGGTGCAACTGTGCATCCCACCTTGTACCAGCATACAGTGTGAGAAGGAAGGCCGGGAGCCTTATAGTGTAGTGCATAGAAATAGATCGTGTTTTGTGCATTGAGAAGCCCAACTCGTGTGTGCAACACTCCATTCACACATCGCACCTCTCAATTGAATTGATGGAAAATAACTGGTCACTCACCCCACCCTCTATCTCACGCTCACTAATAAATACAGAGGGTAGACTATACTTATATCCCCATCCGGTTAGGATGAAATCTCACATCACTCAGGGGGTTGTCGATAAAGGTTGTGTCGTTGATGAAGAGACATACCCAGGGAGGTACCCAACATATCGGAACTATGTATTGGATATAGAACATGTCGTCTGCTTTGGCAGAGAGGCACAGGACACACTGTACCAAGGGAGATGGTTTTGGAACTGGGTTCTGGAGATGTCAACTGATGGATCAACTTTCTGGACTGTTGGGTATTACCACCTTTTCCACAGCCAGCTTCCCGCCCAAGAGTGTTTGCCACCTTTGCTTGGAACAAGGCCTGCTATGATAGGGAATTACTTTCTTTTCTCCCATAACACTTTGTTTGTTTTATTTTTTTTCCTTATTTTTTCTTTTAATAAAGAGTACGGTAGAAATACCATGTGGCAGGACCATCCACATTACCACTGTTGGATCAGACGAAAGGAGAACATAGTAAGGATGGGAGGTGTCTGGGAGGGGCTAACAGAGCAAGACCGCCTCATAAGGAAGATCATAAGGGCTATCAGAAGCACAAGGAGAAGGATAGTGCCATGCCCACAAGGGAAAGGGTGCATCAACTGTGATTGTTAGGATTTCCAGGGAGGGAAATACTTCTTCAGGCGATAGCCATTGATAAAAAAGGGATCATTAAAGGCATCAACGGCCTGCACTTGGATAGAGCCATTAGGATTGACAGCAAATACCTTATAGGGACCCATCCAACGTTGTTGAATCTTGTCAAGAAACTTCCCAAATTGCGAATCATAGGCCAAGACAAGTTCACCTTCTTTGAGCTCCTTGTGCTTGATGAAGCTGTCATGATAGGCCTTGCATCGTGCTTGAGTGGTTTCCATGCACTTAGGGCTATCATGACAGCTTCATCTCCGAATGCGGCAGGCGACTCATCATCTTCGAGGCATTCTTTAACTACCACTCACAAAGAGGGCAACTCCAACTCAACAAGGAAGACAACTTCTGTGCCATACACCAATTGGAAAGGAGTTTGTCATGTAGCTGCCTTATAAGAGGTTCTCTATGCCCGGAGGATCTTTGTAAGTCGATCATCCCAATCACGGTGATGTGCGGCAATCGTCCTTGTTAGGATCGAGCAGAGGATGCGATCGGTGACTTTGACTTGGCCATTGGCTCTAGGGTAATAGAGGGTGGACTTGCGATGGTGGATCTTATACAGTTTCGTCAACTCTTCCATGATCTTATTGAGGAAATGAGTACCTCTGTCACTTACTAGCTCGAGGGGACTATCAAAATAGGTGATAATATTATCGTACATGAACAAGGCTATGCTGTTACCATCATCCCGCTTCAGAGCTTTAGCTGAATTCACACCACTTTGTTTCATAATCCGTACATACTAGAATGTATATGTTCTGCTTCTGTCTGGTGGGTGGATCAATGGGATCCACGAAATCAATCCCCCACTTCTCGAACAGCCTTAGGGAAAGAATAGGTTTTAGTGGCATGGCACTGGTCTTGGTGGGTTTTTCCATTCGCTAACAAGTATCGCATCGCTTGCAGTAGTCATATGCATCCTTGTGGAGGGTCGGCCACCAGTATCCCGCTAACAGAGTCTTCCTAGCTGTTGCTTCTCCTGTGAAGTGTCCACCACATGGCTCGTCATGACAAGCCTTAAGAATAATCCCGATCTCATCTCCTGCAACACATCTTCGCAACACTTTATCTTTGCATTTCTTGTACAGTGCACCGCCTAGCAAGGTGTAGGGGGCTAATTGCAACAGAAGCTTCTTCTTCTCATGGCTTGAGATACCAGGAGGATATTGTTGAGTTGCCAAGAGATTGGCTATATCTTCATACCAAGGATTAATTGTTTCAACTAGAAACAAGGAAGCATCAAGAAGGTCTGGATCATCCTGTTCCTCTTCTGTAGTTTGAGGGATCCATGTGACAGATGATCGGCAGGACATGGGAATGGCCAAGCTTAGTGACCACTTCAAAATCGAACTCTTGGAATAGGAGCAACCATCTCATCATTCGTCCTTTAACATCTGATTTGTTCATTAGGAAAGATAGGGCTTCATGATCCATGTAGAACTTGAAATGCATTTACAGTAAATAGTGTCAAAACTTCTCCGGTGCAAACACCATTGCTAAGCACTCAAGCTCTGTCACTATGTAGTTTTGCTCGTGGTCGGTTACTTTCTAACTTGCACAATAGATTGGTTGATCTAATTTAGAGGGGCCCTTTGACATAAGACAACACCTAGCCCTTCAACTGATGCATCTGTGTGCACATGAAACTCCTTTGTCCAATCAGGAGGCTGCAGGATGGGTGCTCTGATGAGGCACTGTTTTAAGGTATTAAAGGCTTCTTCGCAATCATCAGTCCAAAGTAAATCCGCATATTTCCTTAGAAGCTTGTGCAAAGGGTCTGCCTTAGTTGCAAAATGTACAATAAATCTTCTGTAGTAGCCCACATGGCCAAGAAATCCTCCCAATTTCTTGAGGTTTGTTGGTGCTGTTAAGGCGGCAATCTTCTCAATATTTATCAATTCTGTTGCAATCCCTTATGCAGAGACAATATGGCCCAAAAGAACTCCTGATGAGACGCCAATGACACATTTGTCGAGGTTGAGAGAGATTCTATACTCTTGGCATCAGTCAAAACATTGCTCTAGGTGTCCCAATGCTCACGAATCAGGCTATAGACACAGAAGTCATCAAGATACACCTCAATGAAATCATACAAATATTTTTGGAAGGTAGCCATCATTACTCATTAGAAGGTGGCAAGAGCATTACAGAGCCCAAACGGCATCACTCTGTAGGTATAAGTCTCCCATTTTGTTATGAAGGTTATTTTGGATTGGTCCTCCTCTGCAATTTAGACTTGGTTATATCCGATGAATCCATCCAAGAGGGAATAGAGCTCATGGCCGGCCACTGTGTCCAATAATTGGTTTGTGAAAGGGATAGGGAAATGATCCCTCTTCGTCTTGGAGTTCAGCTTTCGAAAGTCCACACATATTCGAAGTTTTTCGTTCTTCTTGGGTACAACCACAATGGGTGAAACCCATTCACTGTTAGCCATGGAATAAATAAACTCGGCTTTAAGAAGCTTCAATAATTCAGCCTTCACTAGACCAGAATAATTAGGATTCATACGCCATTTTCTTTGCCTAAGAGGTTTGGTATCACGCTCTAGATTGATGTGGTATTGACAAACTGTAGGGTCAATCCCCTTTAGGTCTTTGTACGACCAAGCAAACACGTCTAAGTTCTCCTTTAGTAGGTCTCGCAAGACCACTAGTTCTTCTTTTGGAAGATTGAGACCCACTTTTAGGTGATGTTCAGTACCGTTAGTATCCAAGAACGTCACTTGCCTTTCACCTTCCACTTCACAGATAAATGTCCCACGGATTGCCTCTGGATTCCTTCAAGGGAGTAGTGTCATCGTCTGATATTCCACTAGAATCAGTGTCCTCCTTCTGAAAAGATGACTCATTTGTCTGTTGAGTTTGATGGAAGGGTATCAGAGCTTTGTTTGTTTCTGTGTGGGTGGTGATTTCTTCTAGACTTAGGGATTCATCTTCAGAGGATGCGTCTAGGAATGTCACATAGCACAGACCTTCTATAAGCTGTGGCTCTGATGGCTCTGGCTTCTGTTGAGAAGGGGCATCATCATTATCTTTTCTCCAGAATGAATGGTTAGGGTGATAGGAGCCATTAGTGAACTTAATTTTTATACATTTGCTCCATTTCTTATGCAGATTCTACATACTTTGTGGTCCATTGGTCAACCCAAATGGAACCATGGTCATTCCATCCAACACTTTGAGATCTTCGGCCTCTGAGGTCTTTGTAGGGACATCAACAAGATCGTCAGCTATTAGAGGAACTTCTTCATCTGCACTTTCATAACCTGCTTTGTTTTCTTCCTCATCATTTTCATCCTCTTCCTATGGAGGCTCTGTCTCTGCTTCTGTAGAGGCACTGTAAGAGAAGAATAGGTCCTCCCTCTCTGTGTCTACTTTTACTTCTGCCTCTATCTCTAGCTCTGTCCCTGTCTTTGACTTTGCTTATGTCTCTGCGCCTGCCATGTAACAGGGAGAATAGTATATCCATGCTTCTATTTCGCTGTCAGAGGTGATTTCAAAAGTCAATTCGAGTTGAGGCAGAAGGTATTCTCCCATGGATAGACTTTGCTTCTCTCGGTAGTTGGCTTACAGTACCCACTGTTAGGGACTATGCCTCTGTTTTCTTGGGAAATATCTGTTTAATAACCTCTTTGTCTCCTGATGTACCATCTATTACTTCATTGGAGGAGTCTATTATGACTTTGATGGATGTGGATTTATTACCTTTTTGCAATCCATACAATTTCAACACCACTTTATTGGGTCCTCTGCCTAGGGTTAGGGTTCCTTTGAACTAGTCCATCTTGGCTCTTGCTTCAAAAAGCCGAGGTCTTCCCAGCAGTAGAGAGTACAAGGTCCCATAAGAATTTGGTTTGACCACCAAATATGTCAACCAATAGTCTCTTCCTGCAAGGGTTGTTTTTACGTATGGGAGGATGCCCAATGGTTTAATTTTGCTTTGGTCTGCCAATCTGATAAGCCATTGTGTAGGTTTAATTCCTTGCAAATCCAGATCCTTCATTGTCACATCCATCATTATGTTTACTAATGAGCCTCCATCAAATAATGCATCTGAAATAAAACATCCTTCTATCCATACACTAATCTCTGAGGTTCCAAGATCTAGAAAGGCATTAGCCACATCCACTTCCTTCTTCACATATTCTAAGGATTTGTTGGACTTTGTTGTTGTTGGGGAAACAATCCTTAGGCCGCGTCTTCTTGTCAAGATGCTTTTAAATCTCTTTAGGAAACTAGGAGACACCATCAACAACTGTCGAAATGTTAGGTTTGGTTTAAAGGTGTTTAGGTCTTTGACCAAATCATACTCTTTGATAGAATCCACAAGCTTTTCCAATTGATTGGGAAATGGGGCCACCACCACTTTTATATTTCCTTGTTCTTCTAGGAGTGGAAGCATATGCGCTTTTTCTTCATGAGGAGATACTTCTGCATCCTCTATTTCCTAGACCTTTGGTCCTGCCTCTGCAACTATCTCTGTAGCTCTCTGTGGCTCTGTGGTGCTCTGTACTTCCTTATTTTGGATTGCATTGTTCTGTTTTTCCCGAGGGAGGTTGAACTTCACCGTCTTGGGGAGTAGAAGGAACATTCTCTTTTGGAACTACGGGTTCTCCTTTCTTTGCTCGCGTTATTGCGGCCACTTTCAATTCCACCAAATTGGAAGCAAGTTCTTGGGTCTTCTATTGGGTATCAGAAGTAGATTTCACAGGGGCTGGACTTGGACAATCTTTTGTAGTATGGCCTTCTCCTTTGCATCGGCTGCATAAGGGCTTGGAATCCATAGATCTTCTAGGGTTTTGACAATTTGGGGAGATAGTACCATTTTCTCCACATCTGTAACATTCCACCTCTGATCTCTGACCATCGCCAGACTGTCTTCCTCTATAACTTTGAGAGGGAAACTTCCTTGGACCAAAATTAGGACCAAACTCCCTAGACTTTGGTCCAATGTCCTGCATTGTCATTTTAGATTTCTAGTAAGTTGAATCTTACACTTTCATCTTTCTGTCTTCGTTCGTGCATCTCTTTCAGAGGAAGATATCCTTTGTATAATTCTTCCTCAAACAGTAGGAACAGAAGGCTCCAGGAATGGTTGGTTTTCAAGTACATTCAGTGGCTTAATTCCCCGCTTGATGGCACTTTCCACACCATGTATTAGAACACATCACATCTCTCCCACCTCCCGTAAGAGTGGATATATTGGCGGTATTCACCTTCAGCATCTATAGTTGCTCTGTAATCACATCCATTATCTCTTTCTTGATACGTGCGACTGAGTTGGATAAGTAGTCCTTCAAATGTTCACTTTCTAGAGTACTTGTAGTAGGGTTTTAGAAAGCTTCTGTAATTACTGCATATACGGGTTGGGTTGATCCAGAGGGTCCTCTGTTTTGGTTCTGATTCAAAGCTCCTGTTGAGACTTGGGCTTGTTGATTCCAGTGGGTAGGATTCCACTGTTGTTGAGTCACCATTGGAGGAATTGTTTGAGACCACTATTGTTGTGGTTGAACCATCATTTGAGGCATTGTCATTTGCAGCCACTGTGGATTAGGTGCATTGTATTGCAGCACTGTTTGCATCTGGGGGTAGGGGTAGGGAACTATCCCTAGGACTGCATTTGGTGGGTATACCATTCCTGGCATGGGAGGAGGTAAAACTTCTCTTCCTGGGGTCATTGACAACCTTGCTCCAACTTTGTCATACAATCTTGCACCTTTCATTGCAGCTTGCAAATTGACTGGTCTTCTCAATTCCACAAACTTGAAAACTTCTGGTTGTAGGCCTCTGAGGAACACTCCTTTCTGAATGCCTTCATCCAAAAAATGGTTAGTCCATCTCTTCAATATAGATATCATTCGTGAGACATAAGCTTCTACTCTTTCTCCAGAGGACTAACTTAGGTTCATGAACTCCTCTTGCATCCACTCTTCAAAACCTTCACGCTTGAATTTAGAGAGGAATGCCAACTTCAAGTCGTCCCATGTGCCAAAAGTTCTTGCTGCTTGTCTCTCATACCATTGAAACATCGTGCCCTTGAAAGTGGCAGGGAATATCACTAACCAATGCTCAGGGGTTCTACGTGCTACTATAAATTCTGCTATATGAAGATCAAGGTCTTCATTGTACTCTCCCTTAAAAATTGGCAATGGGACTACATTTGTTGGCATGTCATCAATATTTCTAGGATGAATCTGACTAGGAAGGGGACCTTGAGTTGCCATGGGGACTTTCGTAAAGAGTGCTTTTAGGGCATCAAAGGAGGCTTCTGTTGCAAGCTCGTTCTCAGCCTTGATTCTTGCCTTCTCTCTTCTCACGTACCTCTAGACTCATTCTAATGCTTGCCTCTTGATTGCGTCATTCATCATGGGGTTGGCTCCAACCAGTTGGTCTGTACTCATTGGAATAGAATTAGAGGGGCTTCAATCTCTAGAGGACTCTCTAGCCAACATCTCTTCTACTTCCTTCTTTTCAACATCTCTGAATTCAACTTTCAAACCGCTACAGAGAGGGAGATATTCCATTCTAAAAGTATCAAAACTCATTCTTCTTAGGATCTTTGTTATGCCATCATTATAATAATGCCAGATTCTGATGGTTTCAATAGTGTATATTGTAAAGAACACTCTGTCTACCAACTTCCATTGGGTTTCTAATTGGACTTGTCAGAACACCAAGCATCCCATGTATCTTGGTGTTGAGCATCCACAAACAAATTCCAACTCTTTTCTTTCTTGTTTTCGTAAACCTCCACTGACCATGACTCCTTAAGCTTCTTCACGATCTCCCACTTGATGATGTCTGGAAACTTCTCAATGAATGTCAAATCTTCTATGGATGGTCATTCTCTCTATTTTTGCTCTTCAGTTTATTCCCAAACAATTTACCACCAAGATGCACGTTTCTATTGCTTCAACAGGAAGAGAAAATAGTCCATCACATAGAGCTTGCATCATGATGGTAATATGTTTCCGCTATTGTGGGATGAACTTCTTGTAGAAAGTGGCTTTGACAATAAGAATCTCTAACTCTTCAATGGAAGAAGGAACTTTGCAAGCATCCATTGAATTTTCCTCTTCTTGGCAATGCCATTTCCTTCATTTTCAGCCTCTTTTGATGCTTGTTGATGGCAAGTTTTCCCGGCTGCGCACCAAAAACATGGAGCCCCAAGAAAGATACCAAGGAAAAGGGGTTTCTACTACAAGAAAATCTATCTTGTAACATCAACAAGCTTTTGTTTCATTCTTTTGAGAACCGCAACAAGGAAAAGAACAAATCTTCATGCAACATCATAGTAGATATCTCCCACGGATTTGATAGAATCAACCATAATCTTCAACATCTTCACAGAATCCATCAATAGAACAAGAAACACAAAATATACACCATTTTTTAATGGAAATAATCACATATAATTCATTTTCATTGTCTTCGTATTTCTCTCTCTCAATCTCTCATAGATATATACATTGTTTTGATAGAATTGACTATCTTTGACTTTCTCTCTCTCTCTCTCTCTCTCTCTCTCTCTCTCTCTCTCTCTCTCAATCAATCAATCAATAGTACATCATCTCCTCTCTACAATACTCAATATTCACTCTCGATAATCCTTCTTAGGTCATGGATGCACCTCCCAAGAGGCATGGGAGGTATGAAAGGGCACCAGAGCCACTACAATGTCTCTTCATAACTCACTTCTATCTCTGTCACTTCAGTCTGCTCTTCAATCTTCAACAACTACTTCTTCCATTTATTTTAGCTCTTTTGAACTTAGATTCATCCTTTCCAAAAGTTATAAAACTTTTCCAAAGTCACACCCTCATTCCACAGAACACTTACAGAAGATCTACAGAATAGAGTAGAGATAGAGGCTCTACAGAAGCTCATAAGAGGGTTACAGAAGGTCAGCAAAGAACATCAGAACCTCATAACTCATACTAAAACCATTACAAACTATTAAAAACTATTCAATAATCTTTCAAAATATTTCAACCTTCATCAATCATCAATCCATACTTCATACAGAAGAAAATCAAAACAAAACATAAGCTAAACAAAAGGTATCAAAACCAATTAGAACCTCAACAGAACTTACCAAAATATCACATAGCTTCATATTTCTACTAAGAATCATCATGAGCTTCCAAAACATGATCAATATTATCCAAAAACACTCTCAAACATTTCCAAAACAACTAATCATCACTCAAAATCCATCAAAATCAACCATTCGGGCCTCAAAAACAACAAAAATCAGTCAAAAATTCAGTCTTTTTCCACTCTCAGCACTGGACATAGGGGTATTCTACCCACTACTCAAGCATTGGAAGGATATTTCTTTTGGCCCACTCTTAGAGCTGACATTGAAATATATGTCCACCATGAGTGCAAGTTATGCCAAAAAGTAAAGTATGACATGCATAAACCACATGGTCTACTAAAGCCATTACCTATTTCCAATGAGCCTTGGGAAAGTATAGCCATGGACTTTATCATGAAGCTTCCTCGCACACAAAAGCAAGCAACGATGCAATCTGGACTATCATTGATAGATTCAATAAGCAAGCTCACTTTATACTTGTGCGAAAGACAGTCAAAGCCGATCATATGGCTAAGCTATTCATTGCTCACATTTTCAAGCGTCATGGCATGCCTAAGTCCATTATAAGTGATCGAGATCCTCGCATGATCATCCTCTTTTGGTAAGCTCTCTTTGAGAACCTTGGGACAAAGTTAAAATTTTCATCCTCTTATCATCCTCAAATAGATGGGCAGAGTGAAAGTACTAATTCTATTGTTTTGGACTTTTTGAAATCCTATGTCTCTGATAATCAAAGAGAATGGGAAAAGTATTTGCCTTTAGTAGAGTTTGCATACAATAATACGGTGCACTCTATTTCATCTGAGTAACATACAGAGAGATATCTCAAAATTGATGCTGCAGAGTAGGTCCTGGAACAACCACATCTTGCATGAAGATCAACTCAAGTCTCTCTCCAAGAAGAGAAGCTCTTGAAAGCCTATAAAAGAGGAGGATCTCCTTGGGTGTGGGAGAGGTGAAGGAAGCATCACTTTGCATACATCCAAGAGGAGAAGAGAAGATGCAAGTGCTACGAAGGCTTTGCTAAAATCAAGTCATGTGAAAGCTCTACTGAAATCAAGTGTTGCAGAAGCTCCGCTAAAATCAAGTTCCAGGAGGAGAAGAGAAGGTGCAAGTGTTGTGGAAGCTCTGCTGAAATCAAGTTCCAAGAGGAGAAGAGAAGGTGCAAGTGTTGCGGAAGCTCTACTGAAATCAAGCGCCAAGAGGAGAGCCCTACTTATATTATGTAAGAGAGAAGGAGACTCAAGAAGGATCAAAAGGTGCCAACTTCCAAGTTGTGTGTGTTAGTTGGTTGTATACCGTGCAAGGAACCGTGATCTTGTTTCCAAGATCTACAAGCAAGATCTGGTTTATGTGTAACAGAGGAGCTTGCTCCTTGTCAATAATATAACTCCACAAGGCGGGGACTGGCCCATCTTCCAGTCCCTAGTGTGTTGTCAATTTCTCTCCCCTCTCTCTCTCTCTCTCTCTCTCTCTCTCTCTCTCTCTCTCTACATCTTTCTTTTCTCTCATCTATTCTCTTTCTGCGCCAGCATAATATTTACTATATATTTTTTAACTATATAAGAAAGTTGAGTGTGTATCTCGAATATTATAACATCTTCAAAGACCCTAACTAGTTTATCTCTCGGTTACTACGAATTCCATTCACAAAGACTATGGAGACTGCTCTCTCACTGAGACTCTACACATTGGTACGTAATCCCTAATGTCCTCCTTGCCCTTCTGCTTTACGTTCATTAGCCTAATTGTGAGATTTTCGGAATACCCAGCCTCAAAGAACCTCTTGATGAAGAGATTCTTGAGGTTATTGAAGTTGTTGCACTCCACTGCATCAAGCTGGTGTACCATATCCTACCCTTGTCACGTAGGCAAAGGCCGAAGGCTTGCGAGCGTTGAGCAAGGTCTGTGAGGCCATTAGCCTCACAGACTTGCTTGAACTGCTCTATAAAATTGTATGGGTCGTTACTCGTCTGGTATTTGTCTAGTTGCTTCGGGATTGCGGGGATCTTCGACTAGCTCTTGGAGCCCTAGGTGACTCCTAACCTTGCGAGCAATGAGGTCACTAGGGCTGCTACTAATAAGCTTGCTCAGTGTCAAGTTCGCCTCTAGTGCTCTCTCCCTTTCCATGTTGGGTCCTATACGATTCCTATTGGCTAGAGCTAACACATGCTGACTTCCCGCATCTCAATGTCTTGATGCAACTTCCTAGTTCATTGCCCATGGTTGTAAGCTGCTATCTTCTGTAGTGCTTACTATGCTAATCTCCTCTCCTCCTCAAGGTCTGCTATGATGTCTTCAGATGGCCTACGATGGTGGTTCATCCTGGTTTGTAAATCGTATTTTTTCACCATCTGTTGGATGTCAACGGGGAAATCTCCCAAGTCGAGCTCGTCATTCTCGCCGAGCTAGAGTTGGATCTTGATATGTCTATGGCTTCTTGCTCCACTAGGTTGTCGATTAGGCTGATCAAGTCGAGCAATGTTGCACCTCCAATGGTGTTAGTCCTTCAATGTCTCGGCATTCTGTGTTGGCCCTCTCTTGGTCCTACTGACCAGGGTTCTCAATTGTTTGTCTGAGTGTTATCTCTTATTAGTGAGTTCGTTCTACTTTTTATGTCTAAGTGTGTTCCTTCTTATTACAGACAACCCTCAACTTACAACCACAATGTGCACGTGGTGATCTTTTCATGCACGGTGGCAAATCAGGCTTTTAGCTTTTAAGTGCACTTCTAATGACCAAAAATGTGGGGTGCAAATGCAGAATGATGAATGTTGAATGCAGTTCTCACTCTCCCCTTGTTCCATTTTTGGCCAAATATAGCTCTAAGAGCTATCTTTGGCTGCTCTTATGGGTTCTCTAGGGCCTCTACTGCGTCTCTTAGCTTGGTCAGGGTGTAATCGAGGTCTATGGGTCAATTTGGGGCTTTAAATGGACAGATGGCTACCCGGTTTGCTAGATGTCACTTTTAGATCATGAAGTTTCTCTTTCCATGGTCATGAGGCTCTACAATACGTTTGATGCGTCTAGAAGGCTATCGAAAGGTTTCCCTGCTATGAGAGGTTCTCTACTTTTCCGTGCTGGATCTGGCAATTTTCCTGTATGCTTCTTGTTCGATTTACAGGCATCCGATTATTAGAATCGGACTGTCTGGTTGGTTTGAGCGTCCAATTCTGATGTGTCCGATTATGGGCAGTCTGATTGTCCGAATCGGGCTAGCCATGTGTCAGATCGGATGGGTTGGATGGTGTCTGGGTGGTCCAATTTCCAAAATTGGACCGTCCAATTATCTAGGATCGGAGGTATGAGTCTGATTCTAGGAATTGGACTCTATCAGGCGCGTCCAATTTCAACAGTCGTGGTTCTAGATGAGGCAAAAATTGAATCGATAGCAACGATTCCAAGCATGCCAAGCCACACAAACTTCCACAATGCAAGAATGAACAAGGGGCAAGGTTTGTATATCCCTGAAGCAGTTGGAACCCATATGCAACGATCCATCCATGCTTTGGCCTAGGGCTGTCTCTTTTCTCTCAAGCTCTCTCTCTCTCTCTCTCTCTCTCTCTCTCTCTCTCTCTCTCTCTCTCTCTCTCTCTCTCTCTCTCTCTCTCTCTCTCTCTCTCTCTCTCTCTCTCTCTCTCTCTCTCTCTGACACTACTAAGACTAAACTGAGCCTTCACCCCCTCTTCCTTGGGTTTTAAACCCTCGTTCTAGTGCCCGAGTGTTGCCCCGTTCATGCTCTTGCCTTGTCAATAGATTTCGACCTCTTTTTTCCCTTGTTTTTATCATGTTTTGAGCATGTATAGAGCAGCAACCCTAAAGCACTTTGCTTCAATTTCTTGGTCCTATCCTACTCTAAAGGCGACAAAAATCAAAGCTCCAGTACTTAAATGATTTATCCTACCTGCCTCATCATTAAAAACTCAAAATAGTTACTTACTTTGAAGATTAAACTTCCAAATCTCCTACCTACATCAAGCACCAGTTCGGGGATAAAACCCTACTACAACGTTTGATTTAAAGAGTGCAAGTACTCAAGCTTGAATTCCTTGGTCCTGGCAACAAAACCAAAATCAAGTGAGAGCTCACGCTCGACCACGAAGACCCATGGACTGCTTATTGTTTCAAGCATTTCAAGCAAGCTCTAATGGCTATCTCTCACCTAGCCAATGTGCTTCCGATCCTATGAGTGTAGTGAGCTTATGTTGATGCCCAAATGAGTAGCCTCCTCCCTCAAGCACTCCGGTAGCTCCATGATCCATGATACGAGCTCAAGCAAGCTCAACCCTCTACCGTCAAGCTCCATCCACCATAGCGGCACACGCGAGACAAGAGAAGAGACGAGAAGAAGAGAGGAGAAGATGAAGAGCTTCTCCACCATGGTTTCTCACCCTCACACACTCACTCCCTCACACTCTCACACTCCCTCTCTCAAGCACAAGTAAGAGGAAGAGAAGAAAAGAAGAAGAGAGCTACTTTTGCCACACACCAAGAATGAGCTTCTCATTCACTTTTTGAGTTTATATACAAGCCCTAAATCCCTTGGGCACCCATCCCCTTTTTTACATGACCAAGCATCTTGCCAAGGTCCTCTTTTCCTATTCCCTTCTATTTACCTTATCCCTTCACCTGTGCCCCTTTAGATTTTACAATTTGCACAATGGGAGCTTGGTGCTCTTTCAAAAAATGTGCCTTCTGTCTTTTGCATTTTTATGAGGTTGCCTTTGCGCCTTTTGCATTTTCTCCTTCTTATTGACTTCATTGGGTCCGCATTTCAGAATTTTCATAGATTTATTCTTGCTTTTCGTTTTTTCTTGTCCTTCACTGGGGTTAACATTGTGGATAGCTATGGCTATCATATTTTGGCCATAACTTTTACATGTTATATTAGATTTAGGGATTCTATAGCTAGAAATAAAGAGCTCAATGAAAGCTACAAATCTAGACACACACAAAGTTAATTCTATACAATTTTCTATTCTATATTTCACATAGAACGGACAACAAATGGTGAATTTCATAATGCTTGTTTAATGCTTTGGGATGCTATTTTTGTATCTCGATGGTATGGTTATGCTTTTGGGATTGATTTGAACTTAAAATCAAATTTCACTTCCATTTTGTTGCAATAACAAGGTAGTAAGCATTTATCAGTGAAAAGCTTATATCTAATGCTCATTGATGCTTTACGGGATACTCAATGGATGTACCACTACTTCAATTGTTTTGTATACTTCCTAATATGCAAATCTATCCACTTAAATGAATTTCATTCTATTCTCAACCACTTATCTTCACATGGAATTAAAGTTAAGGACAATCTTTCTTCCTTGTTTTTGATGGTTACATTGCTTGAGTCACACGGCACATCCTGTACTACTATGTGTGCAAATATACGTATTGATGGGCTAAAATTGCATGATGTAAAGGGTGAGCTCTTGAATGAAGAGGTTCATAGAAAGAACATTGATGCTTATTGCACCTCTCATGCTTTGACAGTCAAAGAAAATAATGCTAGGAGTGGTAATGACCGTTATGGGAAAGACTCTCATAAGTCTTTGTTCTCAATCACATGGATAGTCTTGCAACAAGTATCGTGGTTGTAAGTTTGCATTGGCAATAATTCTAGGAGTGGTAATGATGACCACTCTGAGAGAGACTCTCAAAAGTCTTGTTTTCAATCACATAGACAATCTCACAACAAGTCCCATGGCCATAAGTCCACATTGACTTGTCACTATTGTGGAAAGTAGGGTCATATTCAACCACAGTGCCATAAAATGTGTCATGACAACCGCAAAGAAAAGGAAAAGGATTAAGTGTAGGAAAAGAATGATGATCACAGCATTGTCTGTAGCAAGTCTAGTGTCAAAATTGAATATATTAATATCATGCTGACTAATTCTGATGACGACTACGTACTTGCAACTTCTTCTCTTGATGCTTCGAAGGTGACTAATGCCTCGTCTACCTATGCTTAATGTTGGTTGTTTGATTTAGGGGATTCATTTTATGTCACCCCTCATCAAGAGTGGTTCCACTCCTATCGCAGCATGACAAGATCTATCAAATTGGGAAATGACCTGGCCTTGGATATTATTGGTATTGGAGATGTCCACAATTGCAACTTTCTTCAAGCTACATGTTTACTTTGCATGATGTACGCCATGTTCAGGATTTAACTAAAAGCTCACCTTTGGCTGGGAAATTGGATGATGCAAGTTATGTTGTATTTTTTGATGATTCCTCATGGAAGCTTACCTGTGGAAATCTTATATTGGCATGAGGTGCTAGGTCTGGCACTATTTATCCCTTACTTGTATCTAGATATGTCAACCATGTTTTGGCAGTATGCCTATTGTACCACATATATCATTATGACATCATCGCCTTGGACATATGTCATTAAAGGAAATGAAAATTCTTACCTATTTACAATATCTTTTGTCCCTTGACTATAAGTATTTTGATTCTTGTGATCACAGTCTTTATGACAGACGGACTCATAACTCACATAAGAAGTCTGGCATTATGCACACGGGTGAGCCTCTGACTCTTGTTCATTCTGATGTTTGTGGACATATGCCCTACAAGTCATTAGGTGGTACGCAGTATTTTGTTACTTTCATTGATGATTACTTACAGAAGGTATGGGCATATCCCATGAAGTAGAAATCAAAAGTCTTGGCTACCTTTTAGTGTTGGCTTGCTTTTATTGAGAACTAGTCTTAGTATATGTTAAAATACCTACACTTTGACAATGGGGGTGAGTACGTATCTAAGGCCTTTGAGAAATTTTGTGATGAGAGGGGTATTAAGCATTAGTTGATTGCCATGTACACCCCATCCCAGAATGGTTTGGCTGAGCGTATAAATAGAACAATTCATGAGCGAGTACATAGTATGCTTAGCCAGGTAGGCTTACCATAGCACTTTTGGGTTGAGGCAATTACCATTGCCATACATTTGTTTAACCAATCCCCATACACTAGTTTTGAGATCAATTTGCAAAGAAGAAATGGTTTGGAAAACCTCTATCTTATGCTCATTTGCATATCTTTGGTTTTGTCAGGCTTTCTACCATGTCCCCAAGGACAAGTGTAACAAGCTAGATCCTAAGTCTATGAAATGTATCTTTCTTGGTTATGGGGATGAGGTGAGACGGGCTATCACCTATGGGATGTGCAAGCTTGAAAGGTCATCCATACCCATGATGTTGCCATTTCCATGAAGAGAAAATGCATAAGCAGCTTGAGTATGTTGTTGAGGTATAAAGGATGATATTTGAGGAGAAGCCTCTTATTACTACACAAAAACTAGACAACTTGTAGTAGCTAATACTCCAGTGGTCCAAGACCATGATGTTAGATAGGAGGTATAGGCGCCCCACAACCTATTTTGCAACAATCTATTAGAGATAGACATTAGTGATCGATTTGCACCATCTATGTATTATGTTATGGTGATAGATGCTAGTGAGTCTCTTATCTATGATGGGGCCATGCGCAGAGATGATAATCACTCTTGGGAGAGGGCCATGCAGTCAAAGTATGTCTCTTTGCAAAAAAATCATACATGGGATTTAGTCCCTTTGCCTAGTGAAAAAAGTGCTTAGCCATGCAAGTGGGTATACAAGTTGAAGAATACCCTTGGATGCCCTAAGCCATCCTATAAGGCGAGATTGGTTGCTAAGGTTTTAAGTAGGAGCTTGGTGTTGACTTCGATGAAGTCTTCTCTCCTGTCGTCAAGATAACTATCCTATGGTTGGTTTTGGTGTTAGTTGCACAGCTCGATGTAGACCTCTATCAGAAGATGGATGTCAAGATATCTTTCTTACATGGAGATTTGCATGACGAGATTTATATGTAGCAACCTAAGTGCTTTGAGAAAAAAGGTAGAGAACACCTAGTGTGCAAGTTGAGAAAGAGCCTTTATGGCCTTAAGCAAGCACCTAGGAAATGGTACTATAAATTCAATGCTTTCGTGCATTCCCACGGATATACTTGTAGTGATATGGATTTCGTATTTATATACGAAGAAGGCAAGTGATTGCAACCTTACAATTTTGTTATGCTATGTTCATGATATGTTGATTATTGGGAGCACTCATGAATGAGATGAATACCTTGAAAAATCAACTCAAGAAGAGCTTTGAGATGAAAGACATGGGATAGGCCTCACATATTCTTGGAATGTGCATCACACGCGATCACTCCAAGGGTCTCCTTTACTTGTCACAAAGAAGTACATCCATAAGGTTCTTAAGCAGTTTCATATGCAAGATGTTAAGCCTATTGGCCGTCATTTACCTTCTCATGTGAAGGTTAGTCGTGTCTATTGTCTGCAGTTTGATAAGTAGAAGGCAAGTTAGCTAATATCCCTTATGCATCTACAGTGGGCAATTTAATGTATGCCATGATAGTCACTCATTGTGATCTAGCATTTATAGTACGAGTTGTGGCGCGTTATATGGCTATACCTTGCATGCAACATTGGGATGTTGTAAAGGGTATCATGAGGTACCTTAAGGGCACTATAAATATGTAATTACGTTATGGTGGTTAGGATACAAGAGTCATGGGATTCATTGACTCTGATTATGCAGGACATGCAGATAGTAGAAAGTCCACCTCTGGCTATGTCTTCATATTTGCTAGGGATGTTATTTCTTGGATGTCTAAGGTGTAGAAATGCACGGCCCTATCCATTACAGAGACAAAGTATGTTGCATCCACTAAGGCTTACAAGGAAGCTCTCTAGTTAGGCCGTCTACTTGTAGACCTTGGTATTACTAATGTGGTCCCTACACTGCATTCAGATTCTATGAGTGCCACTCAGTTAGCTAAGAATCTAGTCTTCAGGGTGCACTATCAATTCATCAAGGAGGTGATAGAGGACAAGTTTATTGAGCTTGTCAAGATCTCGATCAACGAGAATCCTACAAATCTACTCACTAAAAGTCTCTCAGTGGAATGTTCTGCCTTCCTTAGAAAGATAATAAGTGCAAGATAAGATGACGTCTATTCCTCATCCTATTGTACTTTATATACATTTGTGCTTTGTCACTTTTTTCTTGTTTTCACCTCTCACTAGGGACACACTCACCTTTAAGTGGGAGCTTATTGTGGGTAAAGGCACTTCTGCCTAACCACGTGTGTATTCATTACACTAACAATACATGCATGCCTATATACTACAAGTGGCAGGTGCCCATCACTGTCACTTCATTCTTTATTATTTCAATGGTATTTGAATAAGGGAAGGCTAGTCACACATTATGGTTATTGGAGTTCTCATATATAATGTCTCTCTCTCTTGCTCTCTTGCTCCATTCACCATAGCTCTTGCTTTGCTCTTGCTTCCACTTGTGTGCTTCCACTCGGGCTCTACCTTTCAAAGGCTAATAGCTTAGAAGTTTGAAAATACAAGGGCAAAGAGAAATAAGATAGCTATGAGTAGAATTCCCACCATCTCCACCAAAACTAATGTGAAATTCTACAAATAGGAGTAAGAAAATAGCTCCACTACCTCTATGTCTTTCTTTCTTTCAAGAGAAATAATATAGGTGTGAGTAGAATTCCCACCATCTCCACCAAAACTAATGGGAAATTCTACAAATAGGAGTAATAAAATAGCTCCACTACCTTTATCTCTTTCTTTCTTTTAACTAGAGAGGACATACATTCAAATTTAGGTCAATGACATTGCATATCTATATTCTCAAGTGCTTTGTTTTTTAATATTTCATGAGATTTCACTTTGTTTTCAATGAAATGATTGGCAAACATAAATTTTATATTACTTATATGTATAAGTGATAAACACTCAAATAAAGCTATCAAAAGTTTAGTACACTTCTTTCTTGTAGCTCGTGTTGTCCTCTTTTTCGATAGTACCTTGCAAAAGAGGAAAAAATTTTCAAGAAGTCTTCAAGATTGTCATGAAGGAGACTAAGGAGGGAAGAGGAGAGCATGAGAGAGAAAATAGGAGAGAGAAATAGTAGAATGAAAGAGAAAATGATAGAGAAGCCATGAAAGCTTGCAAGAGTTGAAGAGATGAAGAGACTGGTTTCAATGTTTCTCAATATTGAAAATGTTATAAGTCTCTTACATCTTGTACCAATGTCAATGTGACAAGATACTTATTTTTTCAAATGTATCTGATATATTAATCTTTCCAATTCCTTACATTCCATCCTTACCCTAAGATTTTTTCCCTCAAAAGAAAAAGAAAAGTTATTATAATGGTTGGAACAATGGATATGATAGAGTAATGCTTTGTTTTGTAGTCTTACAAATTATACAAAAATGTTTGGGAAAAATCAAAACTTTGGTTGAAATAAAGACTAAAATAGAATCCTCTTTAGTGTATAGCATCCAAATGTCTTCAAAAGGAATCTTGAGTCACATAGACTTCATGAAAGAGTGTCTACAGATAGCTTGCTATATAAACAAACCCTACTGGATAAAATTTGAAATAAATTTCCAAGGGCTGGTCCAAATGAGGTGTGCCACATATCAAAATAAATGTCTTAAAGAGTACTTTCAATCTATATAGGTGGCACTCTATTGTTTAGGTGATGTTTGCACCAAGATAGGCCCAACTATGACTAAATCTCAGCCAAGAATGCATCCTAAAGGTACAAAAACTCTTCCAATATAGATGTGAACCTCCAAGAAACCTACTCAAGTGGTAAACCCTTCCACTTAATCAAATACTCAATTATGGGCTTGGCATGAAGCTTCTTTTCTCACTCACCTATGATCTGCTCACATATTGTATAAGGTCTTCTTCATCACTAGCCAGTAGGCCATCCACATAATCAACCTGAGTGCCAAAGAAAGATTTAAGTTGGCTAATGTGGATCATGTAAGCCAAGTCTCCTATGCAGTTAAGAATCCTACATGATGGAGTAGCGAAACTTAGGGACTTTCAAGAACACCAACTCTCCTACCTGGAACTCCATAGATCTCTTCTCATCAACATACATCTTCACCTACTCTTAGGCTTTTTTAAGATTCACTTTTAATTGTTGAAAAAGGTTTTGCATTCACTCCAACTTTTCTTTTCCATGAGGATTAATCTTCTCACTGAAGAGGAATGTAGGAAGGGGCACTTTATAGCCATACAAGACTTTAAAGGGAGAAAGTCCAATACTACTGGCATGGGTAGAATTATTATAGGTAAGCTTAACCAAGTGTATCCAAGCATCCATGCATGCTACACATCATGATAGAAGTGTCTAAGATAGGTCTCCAACCGCTTGTTGACTCTTTCTATCTAGCCATGAGTTTGCAGATGATAGGCTTTAGATGGAGTTAACTTAGTGCCCATATAGAGATGAAGATTACCTTCCAAAAATTACTGCTAAATGTAAAAGTCCCTATCGTGAACAATAACCTACAGTAATCCATGAAATTTGAAGATATGCTCCATAAACTAACTAGCCACCTATGATGTAGTAAACTGCATCTTTGTGGGATTGAAATGGGCTGAAACTTTACATACCCACATTCTAGAAAGAGAATCAACCACTATATTATCATTTCCCCTTGTATGTATAATATCAAAGTCATAATTCTTCAATGTAGCCACCATCTATACTAAGTAAGACTTGAAACGGAGAGGAAATACTTAAGGATCTTATGATTACTCTTAATCTTGAATCGACTGCCATACAAATAATGGTGTCGCTACTTAGTTGCATGGAGAATAGCCAACATTTTCTAGTCATAGGCATTCATAGCTATATCTTATTTGTAAGCTTGCAACTCTCAAAAGCAATAACACCATGCTTCTGTAGCGATATGGCACCTATGCCTCTACCATTGGCACCACACTATATAGTAAGCTCCTTAGAGTCTAGGAAAACTAGAATAGAAGCAAAAGTGAGTAGATTCTTTAACTGATTGAAGCTTTTATCTACAATAGCATCCCAAAAGAAGCCTCCTTTTTCAATCTATCAGTTCAAAGGAGCTGCAATGGTCACATGATGCTTAATGAATTTGCACAATAAAATGATGACAAACCAAGAAATCCTCCAATAGAAGTAGTATTTACATGTGTTCGCCAATCTCTAACACATTGCACCTTTTTGTGATCAACCTTGATACCCTCCTCACTAAAAATGTATCCTAAGTATTCCACCTCCTTCTACATAAAAGAGCACTTCATCCCCTTAGTAAAGAGTCTGTAGTGTCTCAACACATCAAATACTCCTCATGTGCAAGAGATAGTTCTAAAATGATCTATAAATAAGGATATCATCAAATAACACTAAGACAAATTTGAAGAGGAATAGCTATAGTATGTTATTCGTCAAGCTCTAAAAAGTGGCTAGGCGTTAGTCAACCCAAACACAGCATAACCAAGAAACAGTAGAAACCATGATCAATCTTAAAGATTTTTTTCACCTCATCACCCTCTCTCATGTAAATTTGTTGGTAACCTGACCTCAATTCTATCTTCATGAAGTACTTTGCACCCTTGAGCTCATCTAGCAAACATTCACTCTAGAAATAGGATACTTGTTCTTCACCATGATCTTGTTAAGATCTCTATAATCTATGCACATCTTGAAAAACCCATCTTTTTTCTTTACCAACAAGATCAGTGAAGCATAAGGTGAAGAAATAGATTCAATGAATGACATCTCCAATAGCTTCTTGATTTACTTGGAGACCTCTTTATGCTCACATTTAGACAACACGTAGGGTGGCTTGTTCATTGGTTTTGAGTGAGGCTCCAAGTCATTAGAATAATCAATTGCTCTCTTAGGAGGTAATGCTATAGACACCTAGAATAAATCCCTATACTCCTAAAGAAGAGCTTTCAATATTGAATCATTTGCTAATTATTTGGATTGATCTAATACATCTTTATTTAGGTGTAATATAAATATTTGTGAGTGCTTTTTGAACTCCTTCTTGGGCTACTCTGTAGCAATAAGCTGAAAATCTAATTTATTACGGATTCCCCGTAAATGAACAAGTTGTCCATCACTAACAAACTCCATATATAAATATAAGAAATCCATAGTAATATTGCCAAACATCATAAACCAATCACATCCTAATACTACATCTATGGGTTCCATTTCCAAAGCACTCAAGTTCACTTTTGCCTCACAATTTTGAACCAAGTATATGTGAACTTGCAAACACATTTGGGTGCTGATTTCTTATTCACCATTGGCTACTTGTACCTTAATAGACTACTATAAATCTATGGGAAAACATCTCAACCTATCAATAGTTGACTTATTCACAAAACTATGGGTATTGCCATTGTTTATCAAAATGAAAACATTTTTTCCATGGATGCTATCCTTTATACAAAGTGTATTAGGGCTTCTATAACCTATCCAAGCATCTATAGAGATAGAGCAAAGTATGGTAGCAACGATGTGTGAATTAATCCCACCCGAATCAAATGGTACTTTCCTACCTGAGTCAAAAAGAAAGCCACTTGATGGGTCATAAAGCTAATCCTAATTAAAATCCTCATCATAATCTTCGTTTTCAACATACCCTACAACATTTGAATCATCAACTTCTTCTTCTTCTTCTTCTTCCACATTCTCAAGGACAATCATATTATAATTGTCTTTGCATTCTTGAAAGTGTACTTTGAAGCACAATCAACTATATACTTTTCCCTGCTGCATTTAAAGCATAGACCCTTTTCTTTCCTCTCTCTAAAGGGATCCATGGATATAAATTTATCTCCACCACTTCTTGTTGAATTATTACAAGGCCTATTGTCTCTTGCTTATGCTCTATCTTAGGGCTAATTGTTGCCTTAAAGTTACATTAATGTCTTGAAGCATTAAAGAGCAAGCATGTAAGGACTTTAAGGATACCAAATGTCATGCTAGATCCACCAAATTTTTCCTAAAGTTACCCTATCTATTTATAACCTTTCACTATTTGAATGGGAACTGATTAGTAACATCCTTCCTACTTTTTTTAGCATATCATTTAGTTAGTTCTAAGTGCCTTCTTCCTAAGGTTTTGCATACTTAACAATATGAATTTATACATGGCTGGAAAATACAAGCGCTAGTCCTTAATCTTGTGACTGTGATTGACTAAGTGGACAATCCACCCTCCTAGTCAATCTGAACTTTGGGCTTATAGCAAGGTGGATTGGGATTTTATACTAACTACACTCAAATACATTGGCTTTTACTGCAAGTTTGTAAGTATGGTTAGCATTCTTTTCACCAATGCCTCAATTTGTGTGTAAATAAATGGAGTGCTCTATAAAACTTTTGGCTTGAGAAGATATATTTGCCAAGGGTGTATAGATCTATAATTGCATTGGGAAGCTCTATCCACCAAGGGTGTATAGATTTATCGAATAACCAAAGTAGTGAAAGTAAAATGATCTTCATATAAATCTATCCTCTTATTACAAGGATGTATCACAACTCTTATTAAAAGAATTGCAACCTTGGGTGGACAAAGCTGGATTTTGTTCTATTGTCATAACTAAGGTGGTCCTATTGGGAGAAGGCAACAACCTTAATAATGGGCATGTTGCTGATATGTAATGTAGTTCATGTTGTTTTATTTTATGTGCTCTCTCTCTCTCTCTCTCTCTCTCTCTCTCTCTCTCTCTCTTAGGAGACATGGCACACATAAAATACAAAAACATCCTTTTAATAGGGGTATGGATTTATATGAAGAGCATTCTATTTTCACTTCTTTGGCTAGTTCAATTATTTTATAAAACAATTGTGTGTGTGTGTGTGTGTGTGTGTGTGTGTGTACACGATAGGTTTCCACCCCATTTGGATCTTACTGCACAATGTACACAAAACCGTAGCGGTTTCAGATTGTATATAAGCACACACAGTAGATTATACCGTTATAGGCATTGTTAGCTCATTTAACCTCAGATGCTCACTCATTCACGAGAGGATATTGTATGCTCCAAATAATGTCCATTATTGTTTACAAGTAGAAATGTACAAGGAGAGTTATCTATTTCTCAAAAAAATTTCAAGACTTGATCATTCAAGTATTTAGGTGACATAAAGAGTCTACTATTTTTGAAATTTTATTTCAGAAATACTATTCACTATTTTGAAAGCTCTTCGAGGGTCTTTTCAGCGTAATATTTAAAGCAAAACACCATCTTAATCTGCTTGCTCGATGTCAACTACCTTTGAACGCCATCTCAAGATAGTGTGAGATACATGGGCCCTCCAGCAGGAGTCTAATCATGGAAATGCAAAAGGAGGGAGTGCTACAGAAAGAACCCAAATCACGCAGGCAAAGCAATTGCACGCTAGAGAACCTAAAAAAGGAGGACCTAAAAAAGGAGGATTACAGGGGTGTGGAGAGTTGCTCCCTCCTTTAGTGTAGTGCTTTCTTTGGAGGGTGGTAATGAATAAGCTCCCCACAATAGGAAGGCCCGAGAAAACGAAGCATGTGTTTTATGCAAGAGAGAAGCAAGAAAGAGAATCTCTCCTTTGATATGGAGGTGCAGAGAAGTAAGATCAGTCTTAAGGCAGTTCAGGAGTGGGACAACAGAGCAGGATTTGACGATAGGATAGATATCGATTTGGTCCTTTTTGGGGAAAGCAGGAATCTCGATGAAGAAACAATAACGGTTTGGAACTAGAACAAAGCCTGCATCGACACCCAAGGACTCGTGGCTGCAGCTTCGGGAGGAGATACTTCCAATTTTGAGAAGTCCAACAGTACGAAATCCTTAGCATACTTCTCATGAAACTAAGAAGTGCAAGGCAATGCCTGGAAAGTGCCTTTAAGACTGTACATACTTTTCGTTCCTAATACTATCGGTGTATTATTTACCTAGTAGAAGTACGAGAAAAAATGTGTGTCTGTGTGTGTATGGTACTTGTCAATAACTATGTCAATTTCTCTATGTTTGCTTCCCACTTACATACATAGATGCCCGTCGCAACATACATAGATGCCCGTCGCAATTTCAAATTGTAAACTTGAAGCTTCCTCTCACACTACAGACTTCATTACTTTCAAAATGAAGTTACAGGATGGTAAATTTTAAAAATGTGTGGGTGTGTTGTAGTATGTGAGGTATGAATTGGATGGATATGGTTGAATATGCACAGTGCACCGTGTTTTTCCACTGTTTCTGACATTCTTTTGGGTTCAGGATCATTCTAGCGTTGGAAATTAGCAAAACACTGAACGTCTTGCTGGAAAGAAGAGGTTGTCTGTGGGTGTATGGTGGGCATGTGTGTTTTTTGTGTGTGGGGTTTTGAGGGCTTGTAGACCAACTGCTTGAGTCAGTCAGAAATGCAGCTGCGCACCTACCTCTCATCACATCTTGCCCTAAATCGTGGCTAGCACTACTTCACGTCACATTTTCCCTAGCTGCTTCAAGGCTTTTGACTAACAACACACAAATACTGTCAACAACTCAATCCTTCTTTTGTTCTGCCAGAGTTGTGTGGTATTTCCACTCTGCTCTTTTCCATTTGATCGTGAGGATCAGTAAAGTCAGCAGACTGTTCATCTACACAGAGGAATAAGAACAATGTCAAATCAGCCTAAAGTTGCAATAGCCGCTTAAGAAATTATTCACACATATTAGCCAGCTCACCAGGATGATACAACAAATCGAAAGCAGCGGCCCTGTCCACAATGCAGAAAGCAATATGCCACGATGGTCAAAATATGGCCGCCGTGCAAAAGATTCCCAATGATGTGCCAGTAACAGGTTGATCCTGTCTGTGAAGTAGACACCAAAAACTGCACACACAGTCCAAGTCAAAACAAATGAGAAGACAAATCTCTCCATCAGACACAACTTCTGCTGGATTTAGGCCATGTATCTTCTAATTCTTATGATCATTGGACACCAGCAGTAGAAGTCGGTCATGTACTATCCTAGTGCATAGAAGTATTTCTGAGTCATTTCACTTCTTCCAAAAATGGTATACTCTTGACACCAGCAGTAGAAGTCTGTCATGAACTATAATCTATACACTTCCTGGTGCATAGAAGTATTTCTGAGTCGTTTCACTTCTTCCAAAAATGGTATACTCTTGACCCATTTATGAGCACCAAAATAATAGAATTGTCTAAAAGGAGCTCAAACATGGTTGCTCACAAACCAAAAAGTCTCTTCTATCAAAACATCCAGACAGAGCCAATCTCGCATGCTTCAGATAGATATTGTTATAGTCTATTTCAGGCTTGCAGAATGGCCTTTAGAGAATGAATGAACGTCACCTTTGAGCACTACAAAGAAAGCACGAAAGCTTTGGATATTCTTTTGGACAAGAGTGATTTACAAGGACCTTATCTAGCTGATGAACAAGATATCTGTATATCAACTGGTTTAGTCTGATGTTGCATTTTGGCAGCAAGCAGCATCTTCAGCAAGGTTTTTGAAACGCATAACAGGAGCAATCAGCAGCCGTATGGAATAGGATTTAGCAACTTGGCATGGCTAAATCTTAGTGTGTAATTCTGGCCTGATCAATCATCAACAGTGAGGAGGCTCCTTGGATTCAACCACAGGGTGAGTAACAGCCCAAACTAAATTTGTAACAAAGACAACAAGCACACAACCTGGTTGACCTGCATCCTAGATTTGCTTCATGTTTTTCCTGCAAAGAGTAAAACTATCAACTTTACATTGCGAGCAAAATTTACAACATGGCCTCACCAGCAAAAATAAAGAGAGTCATTTGTATTATGTTGTTATTCCTCGTGAAGATGGATGTAAGAGCCAATATGGCATAAAATATACATAGCAATATCACCCATGTTTCCTGCAAAGGGGATCAGCACAAAACTCAATGTCAGAGCGTAAAATAACAATGAAAAATATTACAGATTTCAAGGTAATTTGAGAGCAGCCGCAGGTGAAATCTACTCTAAAGTGAAGCAAGAGGAGTACATTCAAAAAATCATCAATCGCGTAAGGATCATCACACATCTCTCATTTGTCAGGCATGTGCAGCACTGAATCTGCCTGCCCCAGCCACCATCCCAAGACCCAAAAACCCGTACACATCAAGCTCAAGACCCAAAAACTTTGAACACTCCAAAGAACATGAGCATGACTATACTTTGAGCTATCCAACTCGATCAATTATCACCATGAAATTGCAAGGTACAGAAAGTGAGATATAGCATCACAACTATAGGGACACATCACTATCAATGACACATGTCCGATTCTAGATGCCACTTGTCAATTTTCTACAAAAAGAAGCATCTAAACATTCTACTCTAAACATATCTAAACTAATTGAGAATTAGATATTAGCTGCTAGAGACAAAATTGTTCCTTGCAAAACTCGGAAGCTTTTGACAAACAACATTTCAATTAAAGTAACTTCCAAAAAAAGTAACCTCTTAAAATTTAGGAGTCGCCAAAGTTTGGATCCAAAAGAGCTTCATTGCATAGATGCACCAATTCATGCTTTGTTTCTTTGATCATGAGCATCTAGTTTCGCCTTCAAAAACCACTCATTATGCAAGCTCCTAGTCAATTTGACCACCGGAGCGAAAAAATCCTGGTCATTTGGGCTTTCTAGTCAAATGTAACTAACCCAAACCAAACTTTTAGTTCCTCTTGGGCATCTCATCCATGACAACCCAATTGTAACTACAAGGCATTCTAGCCATTGATCACTCTTGAATGAAAAGATGAGCATTGAACTGTATTTTTTAATTACTCGAACAATATACAAATCTCTATGAGTATCAAATTAATATGAATCATTGAGTCAATGTATCTCAACAATATTGATATAACTCATAAGTTGCAAGTAGTTCTCGTTAGTCTTTGAAATACTCTTCTAGCATGCATTTAGAATCTAAATGAACATAATTTTTTAATTTCAAAACCACCTTTCTATAAGCATTCCTTCCCCATTCACTCCCAAGTGAAAAACTATTTATTCTAGTAAAAGTATCTCTTCCTATTTATCTACTTCACATGGATCCTCTACTATATGTTCCTATGGTGGAGGCCCTTCATAAGGCTTCAAAAGATGAATATGAAAAGCATAATGAATTCTTCAATCCTTAAGAAGTTATGACTTGTAACAAATATCATTAATCTTTTCATTGTCTTGAAATGGCCCATATTTTTTTGCTACAAACTTAGTGACTGGCAATAATGGCTTGTTAGAGTTTTTTAGACAAGCTTTGTCAAATTTCAACCATGCCCAATTCCTTCTTGAAAAACAAAGTGAATTCTATGCTTATTTACTACTTTCTTTTGTTGTTCTTGAGATCTTTGAATGGCTCTCTAACTCGAGCAAAAGCTATATCATATCACGTACAAACTCATGGCTTGAAATAATATATCCCTCTCCTTTGTTCTAAGAATAGGTAAGTGGTTTACCATACATGATCTCATAGTGTGCTTCACCTCAGACGCATGAACTATGTAGGCATACTATACCAAGGGTAAATACTTACAACATATCTAGTATTATGAGATTGGTTCTTTGACTTTGACCATCTATTTGAGGATGATAAGGAGAAAAAGTAAGCTTCATACCCAATTTTTTCCCAAATGATCCTTAAAAATTTTTCCAAAGCATACATGAACCTCACACTAGTGCAATCAATATGATGAATCATGGACAATGAAACCAGTCTTCATTCCATAGAGGGGTGATAATTACTTGATTATAACTTAATTACAGCAAGGAATAATTAATGAAATACTGAAACACAATCATTTACCAATCAATCTTGTACATTGGACACCCTATTGACCCCAAAACTGACGCCTCTTTCGGTATTTCTTTATCTTTAATTGCAATTAAATTCGAATATAATGGGATTCCTTCAATTCCCTTTGCAAACCAAAAGCCCCTTGCTATCAATAATGACCAACAAGTTTTCAAATTGATTTGCCCCTTAATTTGCTCAAACAATTGGCCTTCACCAACTCCTTGAGAAATGAAATTTGCCCTAAATTCGAATGTTGCATGGTCCCTTGCTTAAATCTTGCCGAGAATTAATTCTCAAGCCTAAAAATTCAAGCCTCGAGGCTTCAATCAATCTTCTAGCACACTTTTTGAGATCAAATCCCAATTTTTGTCGTAAATTAGAGTTTACAACAAAGAAAAATACAATTTCTCAGCCTCCATGGATTAGAATGCTAAGTAAGAATCTTTGAAGTAAAGCTAGGAAATAACTAGAAAATGAGAGAGAATGCTTAATAGAGAGAAAATTCAAACTTTCATCACAAGAAAATGAAAGAAATCAACTGTTGCCCTATCTAGACAACCATGAAAGCTCTCTCCATTGATGAAACCACCAAATATAATATTTGTTTGGGATACAACAAAGAAAAAAACGATTTCTCAACCTCCAAGGATTAGAATGCTAAGAATCTTTAAAGCAACGCTGGGAAATAGCTGGAGAATGAGAGAGAATACTTAATAGAGAGAAAATTGAAACTTCCATAGTGAGAAAATGAAAGAAATCAATTGTTGCACTGTCTAGACAACCACGAAAGCTGTCTCCATTGATGAAACCACTAAATATGATATTTCTTTGGAAACAACCCTCAAAATGCTATCGCCTACTGTTGTAGTCTCTTTAGAGCATATCACCAGCTCCCGAAGAGTCTCTTGTTAGCTAGAAATGGCATGTCAACTTTTGTAGCAGATATAGTAATCTTCTCTTTGTCTCTCTCAAGTTGCACAAGGTTGGAATGACTCTCTCTCTCTCTCTCTCTCTCTCAAAAACATCCTTTCCACTAACATGGACAAGTTCTACCAAGTGGCAACCTTTTAATTCCATTTTTCAATGTCGTCTATATTATTAAACTAATTTTCAACCTTAATATTCTTAAAATCAATTTAATAATTATTTTAATGCCCAAAAATTTAGTTTGACTAACCAACAATTAAATTGACTAGACCAATTCATCTCCCAAGAGTTCCTAAGTCTTCTTTAGCCCTCGAATTGGCATTCAATACCATTGAATGCTAAATCCCTAGAGTCACCAACTAATACTTATGGCTAATAAAATGTATTAGCTCAATTTCCAGCAGTAGATACAATGTAGTATCTGTGCAACATTACTTAAGACAACTTTTGCCTTTGACATCAACTGATTTCCTTGGATCCTTGGCTCGTAAATATGAAATAATCTTAATTGCATTTCACATGTGCAACACATAAACATTTGACTAAAAATTAATCGAATTGTTAAGTAGAGCAAACAGAATTTCAAGTCCTCATGACAACCCTTCCCCTTGAAATCCTTGCACAAAGTACTACATTGGAATTTCTACAAGGCATCATATTAAAGACAACATTGACACTGTTGCCAAACCATGCTACTGTCAAACACATACAGAAAATTATCAGTGGGCATAACATAGCATAAGACTCACCAAGAATCTTAAGGACATTGTCAAAATATCATGGGATACATCCATTGCTCATGAGCTCAACTTATCTAGAAAAGCTAAACCATAATATAGAATAAACCATAGCTGAAACATCAACGATATCATAACACACACCACTATCCATACAATTCAGTTGAATACCACTAAAAATTAATGACCATTTACTACAAATCAATATAATATAAACAATCTGCAACAATCAAAAACCAATGATCCAATGTTGATCATAACTAATGCTACATCGTGCATAAAGTGATGCAAATGTATAGTTCCAAAGCTGCAAATAATAAACTGCATGATATGTATACCAAACATAGTAACTAGTATACTAAATAGTGATCCCTTGGCAAACATGCTATCAACTAGAGTACCTTGTATATATGCTAAATACATCCAAGATCCACTACATCTAGAGCTGTCCATTACTAAGGAGTAGAGGTGCTAGCTCCTCACGAGCATCAAGTAATACTTTGAACCCCTACTCTGCTAAACATAACTATATCCAATCCAAAGTCAGCTCTAACTGGAAAGCATCAAGGTAAAGCTACAATAACTGAGAATGATTTGCCAAGTCATCCTCCTCCATCCATTTGGTATCCATTGGTGAATAGTTTTGAAACTTCACCAAATACTATTTGGAAACATTATCCCTAATCTTTCGTTCTTGAAATTTTAATTTGGTCCAATTCGAGAATTGGAATTCTCTAAGGAAAAAGAATTAGTTTTTTACAAATCTAGAGAGTTCTTGTACTAGTGTGTGCCAATATCTAATCAGATACCGATATCTCATCCAACTTCTCAACCTCTAGGTGAATTTCAATAGATACATACTCTAGCACATCACCATAGAAAGGTCTCAATAAGCTCACATGAAAGGCATTGTGTATCCATCAATGTGGAGGCAATTTTAGCCTATAATATACATCAATGATCTTCTCCAACACTTGAAACAGCCCATAGTATCTCATAATTAGCTTTGGATACAATCTCTCTTTGCCCTTCATCTTTTTAGCCTTGCCTTTTCAAAACGCAACAATGCATAATTACCCTCTACAAATAGCAAAGCATGTCTATAACAATCGATTGCACTCTTTTACTTATCTTGCAATCTTTGAAGTGCATACTTAATTTTCTCATACGTTGCATCCATGCTCTCCACATAGCAATCAGCCTTAAAGATTTTATCTTTATGTGCGAAATAGGGGGTATTTTCTTATCACTCTCTACCACCTCAAAAGGAGCCATACCAGTGGAAATATGCACAATATTATTGCATGCAAACTCAATCAATGGCAAATACCCTTTCCACTACACTTTGTGATTTAATACATAGCACTTCAAAAGATACAAAACTGTGGAGTTATGTCAATAAATAGGCTGCTGCAAAAAGGGTACACTTGCTGCATTTCCATGATAACCAGCACTATCAGATACATCGACATGACTAGCACTAAATCCTTGTGCTCTAACAGTCCCAAGGGGTGCAAATATATTTCCATGTGGCCCACTTTGTGCCCCAAGCATCATGCCTATGCTGCCATACATGGGATTGTATATTCCACCTGACATACCCAGATACATTGGGTGTTGAAAACCATGCATTGGCTGCTACTTACCATAGGGATTTGTGCCATTACAAGCACTTTAGTCTCCCAAATTTTCAACACTAAGAACCAAGCAAGAGTAGGCCCTCATAGCTTGCCCAGCAAGGATCCAACACAAGTAGAGAAACATTGGACTACCATGGAGTCCACAAACCATATGAGATCTCACGAGCAGAGTATGACCTCATCCGTATGCATCAAGTTCAATAACACCTAGAAGGTAAACTTGATTATTCTCCTTTAGATTTGGTGCACAAATCTATTGATTTCACAGAAATATTGGAACCTCCACTTGGGACCAATCATTCTATCAAAGAAACTAACAGTCTAACCACTAAGGCAAAGTGATGTGTAAACTAAGCATAAACAATGCCTCATAGCAATGATACACCACATAATACTCATATGAAGCATGCATCAACTACAAACCACATGTAACTTATACAATTATACTTCTCTTCCATCACCTGAAAATGTACATTGTATATCATCCATGTATCCCCTACACAACATCCAAATGTACATTATGTATTCCATACATGTCAGTGACCTTGCAAATATACAATTTCAAAGCCTAGGTACAAACCATACACATTTGCATACCAACCCACAGTGACTAATACATTGAATAGTGATCCCAATGACAAAAATATTGTCAGCATATAGCACCCTAGATGTAAACCAAGTACATCTGAGATCCAATACATAACTAAGTTGTCCATCACCAAGAAATTGGATGTGCAACCTCCCCTTTAAGTATCAAGCAACACTTACTTTGCTAAACTTGAACAATCCAAAGTCAACTTTAAGTGAAACTCATCAAGGTAAAGTGCAACACCGACGATCTACTAAATCGCCCTCATCCATCCATTTGCATCTATCACTAGGTGAAACAATACTGAAACTTCACCAAGAAGCGCATTGAAACTTTACCTCTTAACTCTTCATGCCCCAAAATTTGCACTATGTACTAGGCCTTTTTCTCTTTGAAGCCTGGAGATCCTTTATACTTTCACATTGCTATAATTCTACCTTAACCAACATGAAACCTCACATCCCATTGACCAGTCCCTCATGTGTAGCTAACATACTAGGAGCACCATATGTATTACGAAACATTCTTATTTGTTTACTTTGAACCATTGCAGTGTAACTATGCATGGGAATTTATATAATATCGACCATACCAAGATATATTTTTCCATACATTACATGCATTACTAGCTGCATTTTTCCTTATGACTAACTCTATACAGAGCATTTGAATGACCAGCATTAATACCATTAGTCCCAGACACCATGGACTGCATTTATGCATTGCCAAGCATGCTACCTTGTGCCCCAAGCATCATGCCAATATTACTATACATAGGATTTTGTATCCACTTGCCATACCCGAATACATTGAACCTTACACACTATGCATATTTGGCTGCACACCAAATACATTTGGTCCTTGCATCCTCATGACTGAAGCATCACCAGCCATTGCTTGGAACACTAAACCACTACCAAATTACCCCAAGTGCACTTCATTGGCATGCATGCCTTGCTATCCATAACCCAGTAATTTAGCACTTTCAAGTTGGCCTTAAATATGCATCAATTGCTCCATTGGCACCATTTTCTTATGCTCATTACCCACATTTGAAATAGCATGCTGCTACATTGACTCTTCCTTTCTTCGGTACATCCCACTGTCCTGATGCTCTAGAATACAATGTTCTCTCCGTGGGTGCTACTTGGAGTAGGAGGATGCTTGGGTGCCAGGGAGCTCTGGCCGTAAATCTCTTGCCTCCGGGTCCTACACAAGAGGCGGGATTGGATCTCGAGGCCCGCATACTAGTCTACTAGCCATTTGCAACCTAGAGAGGTCCCCAACCTCTGGTGACCCTTAGATTGGCATTAATTAATTAATTAATTAATTAATTAGTGCTAGTTATCTTAATCAAATGTTATCAGCAAGATTGAATTCTCAAAATTTCACAACTACTTCATCAAGCAAACCATTATAAAAATGCAATGCAGAAATATACGACCTTATCTACTACTGAGACGGTACATTGCAACCACCGAGGCTTATAAGGAGGCCCTATGGTTAGGCTATGTGGTAGCAGACCTTGATATGACTATGACTCCTACATTGCATTCGGACTCTATGAGTGCCATTCAATTGGCACGTAATCCGGTCTTTCCTATGAAAACCGAGCACATTGAGGTCCATTATCACTTCATCATAGAGGTGATTGAGGATAAGCAAATACAATTTTTCAAGATCAAAAAATATTGCCCAACAAAAGAAATTGATGGCTGCAAATAAATACATTGTCTGTGGACAAGAGGAGCACATGGCAAATGGCTGCTCTAATAGGCAACAAGCTAATAATGCTAAAAACAAAGATGATTAAAAGGGAAAAATACCCAAAACCACTACTTATTTGGTCCTACATGTACTTAATGATCAGCCCAATGGTAATGCAACGGAGCTATGCAAAGCTTGGGGTATAGTCAGGAATGAGCATGTATTGATTTTCTTTAACCGGGATACTCATGCAAACTATATCTCCATGGCCAAGGCTGTCAATTTAGGCATCAGAGAGAATGAGATGGACCCTATGGAAGAGATTGGTATAGCATGTAAGGATCATGCAAAACTTGTCTCGAGTTCTGTGAACAACAAAGACTTTTTCATAGCAGCTTTGAAGGGTTATGATGTTTAGCTTGGTATTTCTCGGTGCTACTATATGCATACAGTGATTTATGACAAAGAGATCACTCTCCAAAATAAAGACAAAGTACATACTTTGGATGTAATGCTTAAAGGAAAATTTGTTCTGGTTGTATCCGCTTACTAGTGTTTACAAAAGATGAAAATGATAATGAAACTATGGATAGTATGCCTAAGTTAGACAAAGATCGCATCACAATTTTGAAATAGTATCCCGATTACTTATCACACTCATTACCATGGCAACTACCACCTAAAAGGCCTTTAGCAACATGCCATAGATTTGATACTTGGCAATAGCTCTCCAAATAAGACACCATATAGAATGAATGCAGCCCAACAGGTATCTAAAGCTAAATATTCATTATTATGGGCCCTTCCACTTGTGGAAAAAGTCATGTAATATGGTGTATAGGTTGAAATTGCCTCCACATTCAAAGATGCATAATGCTTTTCATGTTAGCTTGTTAAGCTCTTTTCATAAGCACGTGCTAGAGGTTGAGTAGATAGATAAGATATTGAGTAGATTTTGGCACATAAAGAAAGAAAGTTTAGAAGTTATTTTCAAATGCTACTTGGTAAAATTTCAAAATTATTCACCTATGGATGTGAAATGGATGAAAGAGGGTGACTTGCCAAACCATCCTCAATTGTTGCAGCTTTACCTCGATCCATTTCAACTTGGACCGGGCTCCTTTAGATCCAAGAGAACGAAAGGTCCAAAGTACCACCTAATACTCGAGGGGAAGGTAGCACTTCCACTCCTCTAGTAATGGACAGCTCATGCAAATAGTGGATCTCGGATACACTCAATCATACATTTGCATTGGTTATCGGTAGTTTTCAGCTAATGTCAGTTGCACATGAGTATCGTGCGATGCCATTGAGTTGACAAGCATGGTTTATGCTCAGTTATGCTTTACTATGTTGTGATGGTCAAAACAGTGTTGCTTTTTTGCGGATAATGGATGCATCCAATGTGGTCCTGACAGCGATTATAGTTCATTTTAGTGAATTATGATTTGGCTCCATAGGCAATGTGGATGGGCAGTGGCCCCTTAATGGGCAAGGATAAAAGAATATTTAATTTCCAGCCATTAATTAATTGCTGGAAATTAAGTCTAGAGGCTGAGTTTCACATGAGAAGGTGTGCCACTTGGCAACCAGGGAGAGAACCTGCCTGGAGGAAGACTGTTTGGGGGCTGGCTAAGACTATGGAGGTCCATTCTTGGGCTTATAGATTTATAGCATCTGGAAGCACTGTTGGGGACTACTTGATAAAGTAACAGTTCCCTGTTTGTTGTCACAATTTAGCATATGAAAAAAAGGATTGTCTAGTTTATGTTCCACAGATTTGTACGGTCAAATCACTATGCGGTTCAAGGATTCTAATCTCATACAATTCAATTTTGTTTACTCAAACGAACAATAAGGACTGAACTTACTCCATTGAACAATTTTGCCAATAATATGGTGCATACTAGATCAAATGCAGGAATCTCGTAGATCATACTGCATCAAGGATTGTAATTGAAATTTTGCGGCACTTAGGTCATTAGACTTTATATTTCGATTTTGGACTCTATATTTCGATTCTGTTGTACTTGGATATTGGACTATTTTCCCAATAATAAGGTGCATACTGCATCAAAGACTGCAATCCCATAAATGGCATTACATCAATGATTATGACTGTCATTTTTCTGTGCTTAGGTCATTCATTCAGCTATACATCTCGAGTTTCCTGCACTTGATATGCTGAAAAATTTTGTGAGTGACGGATACTTACACCCATAGAATAGAATAAAGAATCATCATCACCATCATCTCTCTCTCTCTCTCTCTCTCTCTCTCTCTCTCTCTCTCTCTCTCTCTCTCTCATATACAATGTGCAAAGACAGAGATAGTACCGTCCAATCTATGGCATCAGCGAAGGGGACCGTCAAATCACGAGCTTTAATCGCCACGGCCGCAAGCAAAGAAGTAGCATCTCTGCACAGGACTCTCAGAAGCTGTTCAAGGCGCTGTAGCAGGCTATCAGCAACGGCTGCTTCTGATGAAGGTTCATATGACGACACCATGGCGGGCAAAACGTCGTCAGTGGCATCCTCGTCCATCTCGGGCAGACGCCAGGATCGATCCCCAAAATGTTTTTGAAAAGGTACGAAGAATATATTCACTATACTATGTATTCTTCTACACTTTATTATACTATATAGGGTAAAGGGCCTCGTCTAACAATCTTCTATTATAATTTTTTTAAGTGAATTTTTTAAATTTCTTTTCAAAGTCAAATTTTTATGTCATTGTAATTTAAAGAAAAAATATTGGGATATTTTGATATTTTTATCAAGTACTAGTAGTCATAAAAAAGGTTTATAAAAGAGTGAAAGTGAGGGGTCAACATAGTGACTCAAGGATGCATTGCTTTAAGGTTTTACAAAATTCAAAATATAAAAAAAGTACATGGCTCAATTATTTGACTCACATTAAGTGTATTTGTAATTTTAAAAATGTATATTATAGTGTTAAATAGTTTTTAAACTATATTAAGTGTATTTGTAATTTTAAAAAATTATATTATAATGTTAAATAGTTTTAAAAACTATATCTTGCTTGCAAAATTGTCACTCAATTGGAGTGAGGTGAGCTTTCCTTTCGGGGGCATCACTTTATTGGCCCATTTACCCTATTATTTAGCACTTAGCTTTGGGAATCTTGATCCAACTAGAAGTCTCCCAAGCTTATATGGCACAATGAAGATAAGTTTGATATTCAAGAAATAAAGAAGACTTTTTTTTAGAGGGTGAATAGGGCTTATATTTGTTTACATATAAATCTCAATTGAATACACGTATAACCATGTGCACGCGGACGCACACATACACATGCATATATATATATATATATATATCTTAAATTCAACATAGGATAGGATCATAGAAAGGGGGAAAGTGAATCTTTGAAAAATCGTATGTATATCTTACTACTATATTATTTTGGTTAAGGTTCGAAAATGTAACGTGTCCACTAGTATCATCCAGGACACGTCTTAGCAATCCATCGGAAAGGATGTCTAGAAAGCTCCGCCCGGCACTCCCATGGAATGTTACGGGATTTGCGATCTAGGTCTTCCCGCGTCTGCCACATAGCGGAAGTATTCTGGTCGTTCCCACTTAGGATCGACCGGAATTAGGGTTTTCCTGATTGGTCATTACTTAACAACTAGCGTCGGACCCAAGCGAACTACTTTACGCAGAAACGCCAGGTCCGAAGTGGATTCACGCTGCACTTGGTTCAAGGAGAATGGGAAATGAGAGGGATGCAAAGCTCAACCTCTCTGCCATAAGGCATAGTCCCATTCCGTTCCTCTAAAACAGTGTAAATCGGTTAAGACATAACTCTAGGTTAACGCTTTTGTTGTTCGTGTCCTTTGACGATCATCCCGCTATTCTTCAAGATTTGAGAAAAGTTCCCGGCTAACCGGGACCACCCAACCGTAGGACGGACCCATGGCCCATCCTCTGCACTTTTCTCGATTTGTTTTAGTTATGTAATTATCTAACACATTAATTTGACATGTAACAATCAGCTTCTTTAATTAAACCGTTAAGCACTGGTTCCTTCACGTAATCTTATCACGTGACATAGAAAAACAATATCAAACAAGTTCTTTATTAACATATCATCATATTTATCTTTGAAATACAAGGAGTTCCGCCCGTAGGCTTGTCCATAATCCGCCCGAAGGCTATCCAGTAATCCACAGGGATCACTATTCCAAGCTTCCACCCGTAAACTAGTATGCGGGCCTCGAGATCCAATCCCGAGTCACGTTAGCCTCCTGTGCAGGACTCGAAAGGCAAGGGATTTACGGCCAGAGCCCCCTGGTTAGGGTCAGGCAGGCAGTCGGGGGTAACTGAAGCTGCCTCTCCCTTCAGGCCTTCAACCTGAAGTATAGATATTCTTTTAATTTGTAATTCATAAATCAAACAGTGCTCTAAAATCTCTAGCAAGCACAAACACTTCCATTAACCGATCTTGTTGTTGGCAAACTGCTAAGGAATGATTCTTTCCTTTCGAATGCATCAGCACTCGTTCCAGGGTGTCTTGCAACTTGGCAAGATCCCTTATATTCTGGGTTAGGGCGTATCCTATTACCCCAACTTGGTCAACCCTAAAGTTCATTGGATACTTTTGTTTCCGGTTTTTAACCTTCCTTATTCAGAAGGATATCAAAGGATACATCCTTTTGCAAGATAACTTGCATAAGGATCCGCCATCCTTGTTGAGGATATTTAACCTTTCTTCTTGTGAATCAATCACAAGACTATATGACTTCGTACTTGCTGTGCAAGTCCTGCATCGTAATATACGATGAAACAATCCGTTTTAGTTTCTTTAAGCTGACGTTTGTCGGACCTAGGGTCTCTTTTTAAGAACCTCAGGGACAAACCCTAGTTCATTTACATTTACGATTTATTGACCCTACAATCAGGGAAGGTAGGCAAGTATTTAAGGTATAAACGTTTCTTGGTTTTTAAATCATTCCCAAGGCATATTTTGCAGCATAGGTATTTCTAAGTTTACATTAATTCGGTTAACTTTTAGAATGTAATATTGAGATCACCTCGGCACGATTTGTTATCCTTGTGACAATTGATTTTTCAATCCTAAACTTTATTGCTTTGAGGTTAGGTAAATTCAATTAATCTTCCTTTTTCCTTGCGAACGAAACTCATGCCAAATAACAATCTTTTCCTTGCTAAGATATGCAGTTAGCAATGATAACTTCCTAGAGTTCAAGCAACGTAAGAAACCTTTCATGAATTTCATCTTCTATGATGATTCGTTGCAAAAAAGAATAGGGGTTAATGGTGCAAGATGCAGTTTTTATACCTTCAAGATTTAACCGAAATATACTACTATAGTAGGTAGATAATCTTGCTTGTAATTCGTTTCAATACATGATGCTATTTGAAGGAAACTATGTTTTATACATTATCATTTTTGCATGTTCAGTTAAACTAAACTTCTTCATCGTAAATAACTAGGACAAAATATATCTTATCCCTAACAATTCATCTTGCATGATTGAATTAAAACCGATATAAAACCAAGAAGGAAAAACCTGGTTTTGGGGTGAGATATCCACATGGATACCGGGAGATGACCCTCCCGCAGCTACTCCTTGGACTTTCTTAGGCGGCATTGCAGTTGTGATCCTTCGGATGTGAAGGCAGCTTTTACTCTCCTTTTCGGATTTCCACCGTCTCTCTTTCGAGGCAAGGAGCCGTTTAAAGGATTGACCACGAGAAGGGGTAATCAAACCTTTAAGGTCTTAGCTTCTTCGGAGAAGGAAAGGTTTATAAAGCCTAAGAAGGCCCTATAGGGTATATACACGGCAAAAAGGTTATGGGTGAGTGTGGCTTCGCAACCATATGAACCTTGGGAGAACTTTGGGCTTTGGGGTAAAAGGTATAGGAAGGGGGATTTTTGGAGAGGTTTTGGGACACGGAGTAGTAAAGGTTTTAGGGATTTCAACCCGTAGTGATAGGGGAAAGGTGAAGGGTGAAGGCTTATAGCACGGGGGGAGAGGGAAAAGGGTGTGTAAGGAAAAGGGGACACGGGGTTAGAAAGGGCTTAGGGGTTTAAAAACTGAGGGGGAAGGGGGGGAGGGGGGGGGGAAGGGGGGAGGAAAAGGGGGGAGGAAAAGGGTGAGTAAAAAGGGATATAAGGGGGGTGAAAGGGTTCTAAGGGAATAAAACCGAAACCGGGAGGGGGGGGTGTGAAAGGTAATAAGGCTATAGGAAGGGGGGCTTAAGGAGCCCCCCCTTAGAAGCTTCTTGAAGCTTCTGTAGCCACGTTGGGGGGGGGGGGGGGAGGGAGGGGGGTGAAAAAGTCTGGAGGCAGTAGCGGCTCGGCTTTATCCTTCTCTCCACACGCGCAGGGTACCGCCTTCTGACCGCAGCTCCTCGCGAGCCTCTCGCAGGCCCAGCTCAAACTTCCCCCCTTTCTTCCTTCCTCCACACGCTCGGTAGTATGGCAGCATCGACGATCGTTCTCACCTCCCCCTCCACAGACTGTCGGCGCTCCCTCTTTTATATAGGGGAGGGGAGGGAATCCTCCCCTCATGCGTGTCCATGTGCATGCTCGTGGAGCCGAGCAAGCTCCAACGAGGAGCTTGTTGGCTCCTCTATTCCCCCTCTACCCTTCCAGCACGATGCGCCACCACGTTGATATATTACATTCTCTCCCCCTTAGAGGAATCGAGATGTCCTCATCTCGAGATAAACTAGGGATATTGGTCGTTGAGAGTGCCTTCATCTACCCAAGTGGCATCCTCTTCGGGATAATCTTTCCACTGGACGAGGCATTCTCTCAAGGTTCTGGATCTTAACTGTCTCTCCCTAACATCTAAGATCCTATCCGGCCTTAGTTCAAGGACTCCTTGACTAGGCATTACAATTTGTTGGTCATCAAGTACATGGTTAGGGTTGGGTACATATTTTTTCAATAGGCTGATATGGAATACATTGTGAACCTTTAGGTTCTCAGGGAGTTGCAATCTATAAGCATTGGGTCCTAGGCATTTGAGGATTTTGTACGGCCCACAATACCTTGGACTTAGCTTCTTGCAATCTCCTAGGGATAGAGAACTCTTTTTAGGGCGTACGCGAATGAAGACCATGTCTCCTTCTTCGAAGACGCTTTCTTGACGCTTCAAATCCGCGTATGCCTTCTGTCTATCCTTGGCCGCTTGGATGTCTTGTCTTATTGATCTTATTTGATCATCCATGTCTTCCAACATCTGTCTTGAAGCTTCAACCCTTAAGGCTGGATTGGAAAAATTTAGGGGACTTCGACAATCATGACCATACAATGCTTGGAAAGGAGTCATCTGAATGCTCTGCTGATAAGAAGCATTGTATGCAAATTCTACCAAAGGCAAGAATTGAATCCACCTCTTCGACTCTCGACAGCAGTATGCCCTAAGCATATCCTCGATGACTTGATTTACTCGCTCTGTTTGGCCATCCGTTTGGGGATGGTAGGTGGTGCTAAAACAGAGTTGAGTCCCAATACCTTCAAAGATAGCTCTCCAAAAGTGTGATGTGAAGAGAGAATCTCGATCACTAATGATTCTTCTGGGTAAACCATGTAGTTTGAATATCTCCTTGATAAACAATCTTGCAATGTTGGAGGCTTTATAGTTTGTCTTTACTGGAATCAGGTGTGCAACCTTGGTAAGCATGTCAACCACAACCATGATGGATTTGTATCCTCCCTGGACTTGGGGTAAGCCTACAATAAAATCCATACTGATGAATTCCCATTTCATTTGGGGAATGTCAAGCGGTTGCAGTTTCCCTGGCATCATGACATGTTCGGCTTTGATACATTGGCAAGACAAACACTCAGTGACATATTTGAGGACGTCACCTTTGAGCCTCTCCCAATGGTAGCTCTTCCTAACTACATTAAGAGTCTTAGCATAGCCAGGATGTCCTGCGAAAGGGGAATCATGAGCTTCCCACATTATCTTTTGCTTAAGTGACTGGCTTGTTGGTATACACAGCCTTGTTCTGTAGTAGACAAGTCCATTATCAATGGAAAATTCCTGATACTTAGCTTGCAACTTTTGATTCTAATCCTTGATAGAGATCTCCTTTAGCATTGCTTGGTAGGCCAAATCATGGCACGCTTCCTCTCTAGCTAACTCAAGTATAGGGTTGTTTGGCATAGATACTTTTGTAGCTAGAGATCTGGCCGTTGATGGATCCTGCAAGATTAGGGAATTTAGGAATGCCTTGCGGCTAACTGCATCGGCAACTACATTCTCTTTCCCTGGTCGGTACTTGATTTCAAAATCATATTCCTCCAACACTTCAATCCACCGACGTTGCCTCATGTTGAGCTCGTTCTGGGTAAAGATCCATTTGAGGCTCTTATGGTCGGTTACTAGAGTAAACTTGTTATCCAACAGGTAGTGTCTCCAAAGCTTTAGAGCATGGATGACAGCTAGTAATTCCAGATCATGCGTAGCCTAATTCTTTTCATGGTTCTTCAGTTTTCTTGAAGAGTATGCTACTGGATGACCTTCCTGTATAAGTACACACCCTAGGGCAAGAATGCTAGCGTCAGTTACTACCTCGAACTCCTTATTGAGGTTTGGAAGTTTTAGAATAGGTGCTGATACCAAACTTTGCTTCAATTTGTCGAAGCTATTCTGTTCGGGAGTTGACCATGTAATAGAAGTTTGCTTCCTCAGTAAATCCATCAGAGGTGCTGTAATCAAAGCATAGTTTTTTATGAAGACCCTATACCATCCTGTCAATCCAAGAAAGCTGCGTATTTCTTTGATAGATACTGGTATTGGCCATTCAAGCACATCTCTGACCTTGGCTGGGTCCACTGATATTCCTTCTGATGATACTATGAATCCCAGATATTCAATCTGACGCTTGAAGAATGCACACTTCTTCATTTTTGCATATAGCTTATGTGACCTCATTGTCTCAAGGAAAATCCGAAGTTGAGGTTCATGATCTTCTTCCTGTTTAGAATAGATTAAAGTGTCATCGAAGAAGACAAGCACGAAATCATCAAGATATGGCCTAAAGATATCCTGCATTAACCTATTGAAGGTGGCAGGTGCATTCGTAAGCCCGAATGACATAACTAGGAACTCAAAGTGCCCATATCTTGTATTGAAGGCCATCTTTGGGATATCTTCTTCCTTGATCCTTATCTGATAGTAACCTGACCTGAGATCAATCTTGGAGAAGATCTTTGCACCCTGAAGACGATCAAGAAGCTTATCTATTCTAGGAATAGGATACTTGTTCTTGACTGTTGATTGATTCAACCCTCGATAATCAATACATAGTCGAAGTGTCCCATCTTTCTTTTTCTGGAATAGTACTGGAGCTCCCCACGGTGAATTGCTAGGCCGGATGTAGCCCTGATCTAACAGTTGCTTGAGTTGTTCCTTCAGCTCAATTGCTTCTGGTATGGACATTCTATAAGGTCTCTTGGCAATTGGCGCAGCTCCAGGTACTAACCTAATCTCATGATCCACTTCTCTCTGAGGCGGAAGTTCGGTCAACTCTTCAGGGAATACGTCTGCGTATTCCTTTAGCTAAGATGGTCCTTCATGAGACTCTTGCTTTTGATCTAACTTGTTGAGTTTGATCAAGTAAACAGGTAATCCTTTTCTGACTCCTTTTATGATCCGAGATACTTTGGCCAATTGGATTCTTGGCACTCCTGCCTCACCTTGAGTTGTGACTAATTCCCTTTCAGAGTTTCGAAAGGAAACTTGATCCTTTCCACAGTGAATGTGGGCGTCGTTGGGCTTAAGCCAATCCATTCCGAGTAGACACTCATGGATATCTAAATTCATGACTCTGAATTTAACTGAAGTCTTCTTTCCTCCCAAAAAGAATTCCACTTTAGCAGTTTGCCTGGTACAAGTTACCTCACGACCATTTGCCAACTCCACAAGCAGGGTAGGTGCTTCTATTGTGGCTATTCCTAATCTTTTTGCTCATGCTGGTGAGATAAAGGAATGTGTACTGCCACAATCAATCAAGGTTTTGAAACCTTTACCTTGATAGTCTGATGGTGTCTGAATCACCGAGAACTGGCGATTCGACCCTTTCTTGTGTAAAGCGGCATGGACTGTCGCTCTTTCGAATTCTGCTTCCATGGTCGGATCTTCTTATTCCCCTCCTTCGCACATTTGCCTATTGGCAATGCAGGCGGTTCTTCCTCTTCCTTGGGTAGCGGCTCCTTGACCACGGCCTGCTCCTTGGAAAGGCGCTTGGCAATGTCCTCCATTGAGATTGGGACATTGCCTCTTGAAGTGACCAGGTTCGTTGCAGTGGAAACAACGGAGGTTTCGGCCATTACTTTGAGTAGGAACAAAGTTGTTGACGTTATTCGTCCTTGCTTTCTTTCTTTGTCCCTAATTATGACCTTGAGGTCTCTTCATTTGAGGTTTGAATGCTCCTCTGTTCGGGTCATTATAAGATCAAGTTTTGTTACCCCTTGGTCTAGCTTGCACCTCCTGAATTATAGGTGCCGCTCGAATGAGTGCATCCTGAAGATCTGATGGACGCATACATTCGAGACGGGTATTTACTGGTGGATTTAAACCCGCACAAAATTTGGACACGCTGTGCCATGTCCATCTGTGGCGCATACTTTAAAAGTGAGACGAATTTAGAGTAGTATGCGTCAAGAGTGAGTCCTAGCTGTTTTAGCTCATAGAACTCATTCATTTTCTGCATGCGATATGCAGGTGGCAAGTATCTTCCTTGCACGGCTTTCTTCAGCTTCTCCCAGGTAACGGATCCTTTTGTGATCCCTTGATCCATGCACCATTGTTTCCACCAAAGCCTGGCTTCGCCGGTGAGCTTTAGCTTGGCGAGCATAGCCTGATTGGCGGGTGCAGTACCGGCTGCTTCGAAGTAATCCTCCATGGATTAAATCCAAATTTCAGCATCAGCCTGGACGAATCTGCCTCTCCCGTCAAACTCGGGTGGCTTGATCTGCTTGAGAAGGAACTTCTTCTCCTGGATCACAACAGTACTTGATGTAGGAGGCGAATTAGGAACCTGTACCTGGGGTTGTGCCTGAATAAAGGTTTTCTTAACGTTATTATACGATAATCGACGTTAGCTTATATTACATCTTTAATTCAGCTATCTCGTAAACAATGTAGCTACTTAACTTTTTATCAATTTGTATGCACATCCAGACATCGATAAAAAGAAGTTTTTATTTGTATTTACATGGGCATAGCCCTTTTGAATACAATGTTTCATGTGATGATAAGCCAATTGTTACATTTAGTTTGGGGAGAACAACGTTGTATTGCATTTATCTACAGGAACTGTGTAATAGTAAGGTTTTGGGTCATGGATCTTCAGGAATCGATAAATCATTGGAAGTTGAGGATATCATTTCCATTGGAATCCATACTTCTCATGGCGGCCCAACACTTTAATCCAGTTGGAGGGGATTACACGAGTTACTTCCTCATATACATATGAGTTCATTTCAACCCTCCGACCTCGAATATGTAAAGTCGAATTTACGTGAGCTTCCACAAAAATGAACAGCTTCACGACTTTCAAGTCTTCCAACCACTTGATCCTCTTTAGGTTGGTCTGTAGATAAGCAAACCGGTGGACCGCTATATAGTAGATTCCTGAAGCACTCGTCCATCTTCGTTCCATGTATAAAGGTGATGGATTATAAATCTGCTCCAGGATATTCATCATCCCAATTCTTTGTCTATAAAGCGGAGAATGCATTGCAGTCATAAACATAACTCGAAATACTAAAAAATTGTTCCACGCTTCGTAATTCTGCAAGACAGCATTGAAGGTAAAGAAATGTGAGGACAACAACAATTTCTTTACTTCATTTTATTGAGATCTCATAAAAAGGCAATTCCGTTGTTGGTTGGCTCTGATACCAATTGTAACGTGTCCACTAGTATCATCCAGGACAAGTCTTAGCAGTCCATCGGAAAGGATGTCTAGAAAGCTCCGCCCGGCACTCCCATGGAATGTTACGGGATTTGCGATCTAGGTCTTCCCGCGTCTACCACGTAGCGGAAGTATTCTGGACGTTCCCACTTAGGATCGACCGGAATTAGGGTTTTTCTGATTGGTCATTACCTAACAACAACTAGCGTCGGACCCAAGCGAACTACTTTACGCAGAAATGCCAGGTCCGAAACGGATTCACGCTGCACTTGGTTCAAGGAGAATGGGAAACGAGAGGGATGCAAAGCTCAACCTCTCTGCCATAAGGCATAGTCCCATTCCGTTTCCCTAAAACAATGTAAATCGGTTAAGACATAACTCTAGGTCAATGCTTTTGTTGTTCGTGTCCTTTGACGATCATCCCGCTATTCTTCAAGATTTGAGAAAAGTTCCCGGCTAACCGAGACCACCCAACCATAGGATGGACCCATGGCCCATCCTCCGCACTTTCCTCGATTTGTTTTAGTTATGTAATTATCTAACACATTAATTTGACATGTAACAATCAGCTTCTTTAATTAAACCGTTAAGCACTGGTTCCTTCACATAATCTTATCACGTGACATAGAAAAACAATATCAAACAAGTTCTTTATTAACATATCATCATATTTATCTTTGAAATACAAGGAGTTTCGCCCGTAGGCTTGTCCATAATCCGCTCGAAGGCTATCCAGTAATCCACAAGGATCACTATTCCAAGCTTCCGCCCGTAAACTAGTATGCGGGCCTCGAGATCCAATCCCGAGTCACGTTAGCCTCTTGTGCAGGACCCGAAAGGCGAGGGATTTACGGCCAGAGCCCCCATGGCACCCAAGTGTCCTCCTGCTCCAAGTAGAGCTCAACGGAGAGACCTCTCAAGGTGGGTTCGGTCCACATTCCCGGCGCGATCAACAACCCCCTTGGTTAGGGTCAGGCAGGCAGTCGGGGGTAACTGAAGTTGCCTCTCCCTTCAGGCCTTCAACCTGAAGTATAGATATTCTTTTAATTTATAATTCATAAATCAAAGAGTGCTCTAAAATCTCTAGCAAGCACAAACACTTCCATTAACCGATCTTGTTGTTGGCAAACTGCTAAGGAATGATTCTTTCCTTTCGAATGCATCAGCACTCGTTCCAGGGTGTCTTGCAACTTGGCAAGATCCCTTATATTCTGGGTTAGGGTGTATCCTATTACCCCAACTTGGTCAACCCTAAAGTTCATTGGATACTTTTGTTTCCGGTTTTTAACCTTCCTTATTCAGAAGGATATCAAAGGATACATCCTTTTGCAAGATAACTTGCGTAAGGATCCGCCATTCTTGTTGAGGGTATTTAACCTTTCTTCTTGTGAATCAATCACAAGACCATATGACTTCATACTTGCTGTGCAAGTCCTGCATCGTAATATACGATGAAACAATCCGTTTTAGTTTCTTTAAGCTGACATTTGTCGGACCTAGGGTCTCTTTTTAAGAACCTCAGGGACAAACCCTAGTTCATTTACATTTACGATTTATTGACCCTACAATCAGGGAAGGTAGGCAAGTATTTAAGGTATAAACGTTTCTTGGTTTTTAAATCATTCCCAAGGCATATTTCGCAGCATAGGTATTTCTAAGTTTACATTAATTCGGTTAACTTTTAGAAGGTAATATTGAGATCACCTCGGCACGATTTGTTATCCTTGTGACAATTGATTTTTCAGTCCTAAACTTTATTGCTTTGAGGTTAGGTAAATTCAATTAATCTTCCTTTTTCCTTGTGAACGAAACTCATGCCAAATAACAATCTTTTCCTTGCTAAGATATGCAGTTAGCAATGATAACTTCCTAGAGTTCAAGCAATGTAAGAAACCTTTCATGAATTTCATCTTCTATGATGATTCGTTGCAAAAAAGAATAGGGGTTAATGGTGCAAGATGCAGTTTTTATACCTTCAAGATTTAACCGAAATATACTACTATAGTAGGTAGATAATCTTGCTCGTAATTCGTTTCAATGCATGATGCTATTTGAAGGAAACTATGTTTTATACATTATCATTTTTGCATGTTCAGTTAAACTAAACTTCTTCATCGTAAATAACTAGGACAAAATATATCTTATCCCTAACAATTCATCTTGCATGATTGAATTAAAACCGATATAAAACCAAGAAGGAAAAACCTGGTTTTGGGGTGAGATATCCACATGGATACCGGGAGATGACCCTCCCGCAGCTACTCCTTGGACTTTCTTAGGCGGCATCGCAGTTGTGATCCTTCGGATGTGAAGGTAGCTTTTACTCTCCTTTTCGGATTTCCACCGTCTCTCTTTCGAGGCAAGGAGCCGTTTAAAGGATTGACCATGAGAGGGGGTAATAAGACCTTTAAGGTCTTAGCTTCTTCAGAGAAGGAAAGGTTTATAAAGCCTAAGAAGGCCCTATAGGATATATACACGGCAAAAAGGTTATGGGTGAGTGTGGCTTCGCAACCATATGAACCTTGGGAGAACTTTGGGCTTTGGGGTAAAAGGTATAGGAATGGGGATTTTTGGAGAGGTTTTGGGACACGGAGTAGTAAAGGTTTTAGGGATTTCAACCCAGAGTGATAGGGGAAAGGTGAAGGGTGAAGGCCTATAGCACGGGGGGAGAGGGAAAAGGGTGTGTAAGGAAAAGGGGACACAGGGTTAGAAAGGGCTTAGGGGTTTAAAAACCGGGGGGGGGGGGGGGGGGGGGGGGGGGGGGGGGAGAGGGCGGGGGAAGGGGAAGGGGAAGGGGGAAGGGGGGAGAAAAAGGGTGAGTAAAAAGGTATATAAGGGGGGGTGAAAGGGTTCTAAGGGAATAAAATCGAAACCGGGAGGGGGGGTGTGAAAGGTAATAAGGCTATAGGAAGGGGGGCTTAAGGAGCCCCCCCTTAGAAGCTTCTTGAAGCTTCTGTAGCCACGTGGGGGGGGGGGGGGTGAAAAAGTCTGCAAGCGGTAGCGGCTCGGCTTTATCCTTCTCTCCACACGCGCAGGGTGCCGCCTTCTGACCGCAACTCCTCGCGAGCCTCTCGCAGGCCCAGCTCAAACTTCTCCCCTTTCTTCCTTCCTCCACACGCTCGGTAGTATGGCAGCATCGATGGTCGTTCTCACCTCCCCCTCCACAGACTGTTGGCGCTCCCTCTTTTATATAGGGGAGGGGAGGGAATCCTCCCCTCATGCGTGTCCCTGTGCATGCTCGTGGAGCCAAGCAAGCTCCAGCGAGGAGCTTGCTGGCTCCTGTATCCCCCCTCTACCCTTCCAGCATGATGCACCGCCGCGCGAGAAGGAGAAAAATCAAAAATAAATATTTGATATATTACAGGAAAGCCCCAAACCTTCAAAGGGTTTCCCAAACCTAACCTCTTCTCAAACCTCCCCTTTTTACTTATGTCAAGAAGTGGATTGGAGAGAGAGAAAGATGAGAGAGAGATAGTGTAAAAGAGAGAGAAAGACTGCAGAAAGAGAGAGAATGAGAGTGATGAGGAGAAAGAAAGATAGGAAAGAGAAAGAAGCCATAGAAGTTGTGAGCAAGATGGGAGAGAAGGACTGTAAAATATTAATGTGTCAAAAGATAAGAAAAATTACATGTCCTCTCCTTTTATACCAATGTCAGTGTGCCATGGCATAACATCAATATTATTTGCATACTAAATCCTTATTCTTCCCAATGTCTTACAATCCATCCCATCCCAAAGGTTTTTTTCCTTAAAAATAAACTTAAAAGACTAGAAAAGGATGGATAGAACAGAGTACTACTCTATTTTTATAGCTTTACAAATGGGAAAATGAATGAAATATATGGACTAAAATGGAAGAACAAGAGTACGCCTCAGCTATATACATGATTAGGAATGCTTAAAAGTATATGGAGCCATAAGATCTTCAACTATTAAACTCAAAATGAAATAGATAGCTTGCTGTGTAAACAGACCCTGTTGGACCAAATATGCCATAACTTTTAGTAGAAGTGTCCAAATGAGGTGTACCACATGTCAAAATGTAGCTCTTGAAGAGTACTTTAATCTATGTAGATGACTGAATTCTGAAAATTAGACACAATAAAAACTGCTCTAAAACAGCGTGTTGTCTTGACCTGATCTACATCAAAACTAGCTCCATAATCAATAGGCTTCAGCCACTAATGTATCCCTTAAGAAAGGAAACTCATCCAATATAGAATCAAGCCTCCAAGAAGCTTCCTTATGTGGTAAACCTCTCCATTTAATCAAATATTCCATGATAGAATGAGATCAAAGCTTCTTCTCACGCTAACCTATGACATCCTCTGGGATGTACTAAATAAGACATTCTTCATCAATAGGTGTTAGCTCATCAATTGTAGCAACTAGATCACCATAGAAAGGCTTGAGCTGACTAACATGGAAGACATTATGAATCTTTGTAAAAGAGGGCAACTCTAACCTATATGCCAAGTCTCCAATGCGCTTAAGGATTCAATAGGGACTATAAAATCTGTGAGCAAGATTGTTACTAGATCCACCTTTCAAAGTGGAATACCTAGAGACCAACTCTCCTTCTTGGAACTCTAAAGATCGCCTCTTCTCATCAGCATACATCTTCATTTGGACTTGAGCTTTCCTCAAATTCATCTTACATTGCTAAAGAAGGGTTTGCATTCTTTCCAACTCTTCTTTCCCATGAGGATTGATTCTTTCATTAAAGACGACTGTGGACAAGGGCACCTTATAGCCATACATAGCCTCAAAGGGTGAAACTCCAATGCTAGCATGAGTAGAGTTATTGTAGGCAAACTCAGCCAAGTGTAACCAAGAATCCCATGAATTTTGGGCATCATAGCAAAAATGGTGAAGATAAGTCTCCAACCATTTATTAAGCATTTCTGTCTGTTCACATCAGTTTGTGGATGATAGGCCGTAGATGGAGCCAATTTAGTGCCCATAGATGTGAACACCGCCTGCCAAAAGTTACTCATGAACTTTGAGTCTCTATCATGAACAATCACCTGCGGTAATCCATGTAGTCTAAAAATCTGCTCTATGAACTGACTGGCCACTTGAGAGGCAGTAAACTGGGTCTTGGTTAGAATGAAATGGGCTGCCTTGGTAAGTCTTATCCACCACCACATATATACTATTCCATTCCTTCTTGGTAGTAGGCAAGCCAGTAATGAAGTCCATGGTAATGTGCATCCACTTGCCTGTAGGAATGGGTAATGGCTGCAACAAACCACCTGGCTTATGAGTACTATTCTTATTTTGTTGACAAGGCATACACTTCATGACAAAGTCTTTGACATCTTTCCACAGCCCTTTCCAATAAAAACTTTTGTTGATTCTATCATAGGTCTTGAAAACTCCAAGATATCCAGCTAAAGGCAAAGAATGTAGTTCCTCCATAATTTTCCTTGTAAAAGAAGAGATAGAAGAAATGACAATCTTGCCATTTAACCAAATAAGGCCATTTTTAAGCTGATAATGCGAGTTTTCTTCCATAAGACCTTGTTGTAATTTCTCAAAAATATGGCTAAGTTCTTTATCCAAAAGATAAGCCTCCTGTAATTCTTCAATCCAATCACTATGTAGTTCAGTCATTGCTAAAACTTTGCAAGCTCACATACGAGAAAGAGAATCAGCCACTATATTGTCTTTACCCCTTGTATGAGTGATATCAAAGTCATAATTTTGCAATGTAGCTACCCACCTACGCCACTTAGGAGTAAGATTGGATTGGGTAAGGAAATACTTAAGAACCATGTGATCACTCTGGACCCTAAATCGACTGCCATACAAATAATGGTGCCATTTCTTTATTGCATGCAAGATAGATAACATCTCTTGGTCATAGACATTCATGGCCATTTCTTTATCTGTCAATTTACGGCTTTCAGAGGCAATTACTCCATGCTCCTGTAACAAAACAGCCCCAATGCCACGACCACTGGTATCACATTAGATGGTAAATTCTTTAGAGAAGTTCGGGCATATTAAGATAGAAGTAGAAGTGAGGAGCCCCTTTAACTGGTTGAAGCTACTATCTACAAGAGCATCCCAAAAGAAAGCCTCCTTCTTCAACGTGTCAGTCAAAGGAGCTGCAATAGCCTCATAATGCTTGTTGAATCAGCGATAGAATGAAGATAGACCAAGAAATTCTCTAAGAGAAGTAGTAGTAGTGGGTGTTGGCCAATCTTTTATACATTGCACCTTCTTGGTATCAGCATGTATCCCTTTTTCACTGACAATATGTCCCAAGTATTCCACTTCAGTTTGCATGAAAGAACATTTCTTCTCCTTAGCAAAAAGCTTGTGATGTCTCAATACATAAAAGACCCTCCTCATATGTGCTAAGTGATCCTGTAAAGTCTTACTATAAATTAGAATGTCATCAAAGAACACCAAGACAAACTAAAAGAGGAAAGGCTACAAAATCTTATTCATCAAGCTCTGGAAGGTAGCTGGAGCATTTGTAAGTCCAAATAGCATCATTAAGAAATGATAGAGCCCACGATCAAACTTGAAAGCAGCCTTGACTTCATCACTCTCTCGCATGCGAATATGATGATACCCTGATCTCAAATCAATCTTCGTAAAGAATCAAGCCCCCTTGAGCTCATCAAGAAAATCATCAATCCTGGGTATCGGATACATGTTCTTCACAGTGATCTTATTAAGATCCCTGTAGTCAATGCACATTCTGAAAGATCCATCTTTCTTTTTGACTAACAAAATTGCAGATGCATAGGGTGAAGAACTTGGTTCAATGAATCCCATCCAAGAAGCTCCTTGATTTGCTTAGCCACTTCCTCCCGCTCACATTTGGATAATATGTAAGGTGGCTTATTGATTGGCTTTGAGTTGGGTTCCAAATCAATAGGGTGATCTATTGCTCTCTTGGGAAGCAATGAAGTAGGCACCTCAAACAAATCCCTATACTCCTCAAGAAGAGCCATCAAGGCTAGATGCCTTGCTGAATTATTGGGCTAATCTTCCATTTCTTTATTCAAATGCAAAACAAATATTTGTGAAAGCCTCTTGTACTCTTTTTTGAGTTGTTGAATGGTGATAAGCTAAAAATCTAATCTACTAGGAATTTCCTGTAAATGGATGAGTTGTTCATTGAAGATGAACTCCATATATAGCTGTGAGAATTCCATAGTGATTTTGCCTAATGTCATCAACCAATCACAATCGAGTATAATGTCTATAGGCCCTATTCCCAGAGTAATCAGGTTTACTTTTGCTTCAAAATGTTTAGCCAGTTGTAAAGAAACCTATGGACATATTTGTGTGCTGATTTCTTCTTCACCATTGGCCACTTGAACTCTAATGGGCTGTTGTAAATTAGTGGGAATACAATTCATCTTGTCTATAATGGACTTATTCACAAAACTATGTGTACTGTCACTAACTATCAAAATGAACACTACCTTTCCATGACTGTTACCCTTCATAGGGAGTGTATTAGGGCTCTTTGAACCTGTCCACGCATCCATGGAAATGGAACAACTAGTGGCAGCAAGTGGCTCATGATAAATCCCACCTGGGTCAAAAGAAACACTCCCACTTGGATCAAAAGGAAAAGAGTCGGTTGGATCATAAAAATACTCTTGCCCACTTCTTCCTCAAGATCATCATTTTCAGCATTAGGTTCGATTGCATTAGCTTCATCTATCTCATCTTCAAGATCCTCAAAGACTAGCATACTCTAAAGCTTGGGTTTGACATTTTTGTATACACACTTTGTGGCATGATTAGGTGTATACTTTTCCCCACACTTGAAACATAAGCCTTTCTCCTTTCTTTCTTTGTAAAGATCCATAAGAATAGACTTAGGTTTCATGTTGGTTGAAATGGATTTAGGCTTGTTATCCACTTGTTTGAAGTCAACTCTAGGACTACTTGTTGTCCTGAAATTACTTTGAGGTCTTGAAGCATTGAACGGTGGATATTGGCACTCTTAAGCCCCCATTTGGCACATGATTGCTGCCATAAATGTTACCAACTTGCCTCTGTTTTAAAACAATCATTGGCTATCCAAAACCAGACTGAAATGAAGATTCTCTTCTATATTTTCTTCCATAGTGCTCCGCAAGCTCAATATCCTTAAAGAGAGAAGTAGGGTTTTGTGCCATGACATCAGCTGATAAAGATGGCTCTAAACCATACATGTACTTGTGGAGCTTGGCCTCATCACTAGTGCTCTCTATATACATGGTGAGGTTGAGAAATTGGTTAGTGTACTCTTTGACACTTAGGCCTCTTTGCTTCAAACTATACCATCTCCGTGCCAATTTCTCTTTTTCAAGAGGGGAGACTAATATTTCAGCCATAAGTGCCTTGAAAGCTTCCCAATTCTCTACGAGTATGTTTTCCCTTTTTATATATCTCCACCAAGCATGCGCAAATCCCTCCAAATGCAAAGAAGCAAAATGAATCTTTATGTCATGAGTTTTGGAAAATATGTCAAAGTAAGATTCCATCTTAGAGGTCCACTCCTCTAAATCATATGGTAAAGATGATTGACCATTGAACTCGGCTAAAATAATATTATCTTTCAACTCTCTATGGAATGGTTGCTATTCCAAAATAGACTTATCATGAGTGCCAGGCATTGAACCACCAGCAAATTGAGATGAAAATCTCCCAATAGGTGGCTGAGAACCACTATGCAATCTTCCCATTGTTGGTAGAGGACCCCTAGGAAGTTGAGTATTCAGCCCAAAATCTTGAGATTTGGCTCCATTCAAACTGCCCAAATAGTCATTATGCCTTTATGAAGTCTCACCTACTTCATATTGGCTATTTGGGATGCTTCTTCGTCCAATAATTCCATGACCATGACCGTTTTGGTTAGATGACTAAAGTGGAACTGAAGGCTCACTGTTTGAATAAGATTTCTCCTTCGCTTCTTTAGATCCCATTTGCATTTGCATCCATTGGGAGAATCGAGCCATAATTTGAGCACTGGATTCCACCAATAGAAGCCTTTGTTTGAATCGTTCAATCCACTAATTTCTCAATACAAGAATTCGTTTGATCAATAGGATAAAACCATCTGCTCAACTCTTGATAATAGGTCCATATGACATTGTTGATGCCTTTGTTCATGTGCACACAAGGTATTATAAAGTGCACTAATTTCTTGGCAGCTACCATTGAAGCTTCAGGCAAAAGCTTGGAAGAGAGAGAAGAGAAGCTCCCTTTTGAAAAGTAACTAGAATTTAACCCTCAGCTAAGCCTGGTTAACTACCATTTAGCCTTGTTACCTCCAAATTGCATGAAATTTTGATGACGACCTGCTACTTTTGTCTTCTTCCACCATATCTGACCTTGAAGATCTCCTGATGTAGTCTCTTGCTAACTTGGTCTGCAACCCTCCACTAGTCATTGTCTTTGTCAAGTACTCGTCTGAAATTGATTTTTGATAGAGAAAAATAGGTCTGAAAATAGAAGGAAAAATGGATCAAAGACCAATGCTCTAATACCACTTGTCAAGAAGTGGACTGGAGAGAGAGAAAGAGGAGAGAGTGTGTGTGTGCAGAAGAGAGAGAAAACATGGTGCAATTGGGAATCCTAGTAATTTTGTAGTAATGTGATATGGGGCTTGTTTATTACCCTCTAAACCATTATACATGATAAGCCATGATATGGCTTGTAGACATCATATGATTTGTTTGTTAGCTCCTTGTCAATATATCCTTGTTACTTTTGACATGATAGACTAAACCATTACACATGATAAGCCATGATATGGCTTGTAGACATCCTATGGTTTTTTTATCAGCTTTCATACTCCTTGTCATTATATCCCTTGTTACTTTTGACAAATTCGAGCATGTCCACAACTCTAAATTTGTGGATTCAAGTTGAATGGTGGTGATTATAAGAAATCATGGTAGGCTTATATGGTCCCAAGTCTAATCCAAGACAAGGCTATAGTGCAATACAACACACCAATGTAGCTCACACAAGACTTTGAAGAGTGTGATATACTATTCTTGAGATGATTGAGAGGGTTCATTATTTGATACTTTTTTCACGTCAACCTACTCTTCTATAATGACAACAACTCGATATCAAATGTAGCCTTTTCAACTTGATTTTGATAATTGTTTTGGTCAAATCATGCTTTGAGGCTATACTCTTGAGTATGAGCTCTAGAGTCCTTGATTCTAGACATAGTACTTGCCATCATGCAAACACTCCTTCCCACAACATACCTTGATGAAAATTATGGTAACAATACTTGATTTTGATCGCTTACAATTGCTAGTTGAATGGAGACCTACTCACACATCTTTAAGCAAGTGCCAAAGGTATAACTCTTATGCACTCCTTGTTCTCTAGCATGCCTTTAATTCAAGGTTTGTTAATTATTTGTGAAAACATTGCTTGATCACTATGCTTTGTCACACCTGATTGGCTAGATGGCCCCACTAGCCTAGCAGTGCATGTGGAACCATTTACTAACGGCAGACATTTGGCATCTTGGCAACCATTTTCCTTGGGATTTGTTTGTATCTGATTAACTAGTGGCCTTCACAATCTTAAGGTTGGAGATATATTTTGACTTTATTGATACAGCTGACATGGCCCATCCATTTGGTCTTTTTACTCTGATTTGCATGCCAATTTACGTGGATAGTGGTATCTAATACCCCATAGTAGATGACACATTGAGTAGCATACTACCAATATATAATATGAAATTTCATTGTAATCACTCCTAATTGTTCTGGATGATGGTGCTACCAATATATAACATTAAATTTTGATTATAATCACTCCTAATTGTCTTGGGGTGATGGTGCTACAATCAACTCTTGGCAATACCCTCCAACGCTTGGCTATTTTTAGAGATTGATAATGTTATCATTTCTCATTCTACCTTGTTAGGTGAGACATGTAATTCATTTTTATTTTTTCCCCACAAAAAAGGAGCCACTCACACGGCTATAACTATATCCTTGTAGCCTATTGCGAATCACTTGCCTTTCTTCATATGCTTCTCCAACATTTCGAATAGCTTTGGGCAATGATCACCTTTCTACATCTTCCATCCTACTTGTGATGGAGAGGAAGTTAAGCTCTAAGGAATCCAAGATTTTCCCCTTTCACTATAGTGCTAAATTTTGATGGTATCATCGACTGCAAACTCCTTCAACTAATGCTTGGGCACATGTATTATATTACGCTACAACCTCGTTTTGGGCCCATGTATTGCAAAGGAGTTGAGCGCTCATGAGTGTTGTAGGAAATCCCTTGCATGTTGATGCTTTTTACTAGTAACATGTCGTCTCCTTTGTATAAACTCCCCCTTGCATATTCAACACCTTGATTACTTCCAAATTGGCAACTTATCTCTAGCTTTCATTGTACAATATCTGGGAGGATGCTTGGTAATCCATTAGCTTTAGGTTGCAGAGATAAGGCGCAAAGGGTTATGATGGCGAATTGTATTTTTTCTTTCAACAAGAACAAGATAATGGTAAGATATGTTGAAGGGGATGGCAACCAAGTTGTGCCACCAATACGTGCAGGACATGGTTGTTTGCACTTTAGTTCTTACTAATCTATCATCTTGGCCAGTCTACAAGTACCAAGTGCAACCCTTGCATATCTTTCGATTATTTTATTCATCCGGCAAGCTATGAGATTCTATGGGTCTTGAATAATATCCTTGCTTAAAGATGCTTTGTAATGCCCAAAAAATTTAGATGAAATACAAAAATCATGGAACTTGGTATAACTTGCAATGTCTTGTTGAAGTCTATCATGTTCTACTTTGTAGTAACATACATGTGCACACAACATGCACACATATGAGATGAAGAAAGATGAGAGACAAAAGGAAGAAAATGAAAGGAGAGAAAATAAAAATGACAAGAGTGAGAGAGAGGAAAAAGATTAATGAGACCACACAAATAGACATATATGTATTAATCACACACATATATGTGCATACGCATGCGCGCGCGCACGCACACACACACACACACACACACACACACACACACACACACACACACACACACACACACACACACACACACACACACACACACACACACACACACACACACACACACACACACACACACACACACACACACACACACACACACACACACACACACACACACACACACACACACACACACACACACACACACACACACGTGCGCACACAAACAAAGATGGAGAAAAAGCACATAGAAAGAACAACTTGAAGGCAAATGACAAAATGTGTGTGTATGTGTATTATTCATACATATATATATATTTTGTACTTATTATTAGAAGTTGTTAAGGGTGTCACATGACATCCTCTTATCACCCCCCAAAACCTTTCTTTTCCTCCTCTTTTTTCCTTATTTCCCCCCCTCTTTCCTCAATAAGTACAAAGGACTCTCTCTCTCTCTCTCTCTCTCTCTCTCTCTCTCTCTCTCTCTCTCTCTCTCTCTCTCTCTCTCTCTCTCTCTCTCTCTCAATATCGCACTGTTATTACAATTGAATACTATTACGTAAACTATACTTCACATATAATTAGTATGTATATTAATAATTATTAATATGTATATAATAATAAATATACATTATTATATTAGAACTTTTATATATTTAGATAGATATATATACATATATAATGATATTTATAATAATAATAATAATAATATGTATGATATAATTATATCTTAATTCAATAATACATGTATTAATTATATTTATTAATGCATTAACATTTTTATTACATATTAATAATTAAATATTAATACATTGATTAATTATTTATAATTTATAATATTTAATAATTAATAAATAGATTAATGTATATATTCATTAAGTATTATACATATACACATTAATATATAATTATGATTTATAATATTGATTAACATATTATTATTTTAACTCATTATTATTGTGTTTTAATTATCTCTCATGTATTATTTGTATTAATGATAAGTATATTACACATATTATAATTATTAGTACTTTAATGTAATTGATTCAATATTAATAATTAATTAAAAATCCATGTAATTGTTATAATTGCATTTCAATTAACATATTATACATATACAATTATGTATATATGTTATTACTTATTAGTTTTGAGAGAGAGAGAGAGAGAGAGAGAGAGAGAGAGAGAGAGAGAGAGAGAGAGAGAGAGAGAGAGAGAGAGAGAGAGAGAGAGAGAGAGAGAGAGAGAGAGAGAGAGAGAGAGAGAGAGAGAGAGAGAGAGAGAGAGAGAGAGAGAGAGAGAGAGAGGAGGAGGAGGAGGAGGAGGAGGAGGAGGATGATGATGATGATGATGATAGTAATGAAATTTTAATATAGTTAATGGGTTATCAAAATTGTGTACTGTTGTAGGCTCGTGTGAGAGGATAATATGCATGCCATGATAGTTTGAATGTGAATAGAAATTGCCATTAAATATGTTTTTCATCGAGATACTTTGAGAAATGGTCATAAGGGTTCTTTGGAGATATAGTTTGATCATGTTATTGATGGTCTTCCATTCCTTATATATCAGTGGTGAGTGCCACATCCCCATATGTTGCATTTTTGTGCATTCAATATTGTATTAGTCTAAGTTGCTAAAGCTTTCAAAGTTTAGATATGTTGTTTATATCAACTTTCCATGAACCCTCTTGCCACATGAGACATGCTTTCAAGGGTACTTCCAATTTCCAAACCTCACACCAATCTTACGACTATGCCACACTTAAGTCTTTGGACTTTGGTAAGTAAAAATGGGAGTGAAAACATAGGGCCGCCCCTACTTTGACTAGGTGTTATAGAATCCGAGATACACGCTTGACTTTCTTATATACTTAAAATATATATGGTGAATATTATGTTGGCATAGAGGGAGAATAGATGAGAGAAAAGAAAGATATAGAGAGAGAGGTAGAGAAATTGGCAACACACTAGGGACTAGAAGATAGGCCAGTCCCCCCCCTTTGTGAAGTTATATTATTGACAAGGAGCAAGCTCCTCCGTTACACATAAGCCAGTTATTACTTGTAGATCTTGGAAATAAGATCACGGTTCCTTGCACGGTATACAACCGGCTAACACTTGCACAACTTGGAAGTTGGCACCTTTTGATCCTTCTTGAGTCTCCTTCTCTCCTACACAATATGTGTAGGGCTCTCCTCTTGGTGCTTGATTTCAGCAGAGCTTCCGCAGCACTTGCACTTTCTCTTCTCCTCTTGGAACTTGATTTCGACAGAGCTTCTACAGTACTTGCACCTTCTCTTCTCCTCTTGGAACTTGATTTCAGTAGAGCTTCCGCAGTACTTGATTTCTGCAGGGCTTCTGCAGCACTTGATTTCAGTAGGGCTTCTGCAGCACTTGCACCTTCTCTTCTCCTCTTGGATACATGCAAATTGATGCTTCCTTCACCTCTCCCTTATACCCAAGGAGAGACTCCTTTTTTATAGGTTTTCAAGAGGTTCTCTTCTTGGAGAGAGAGTTGAGTTGATCTTCATGCAAGATGTGGTTGTTCCACTCTGCAGCACTAATTTCGAGATATCTCTTTGTGTGTTGTTTGGATGAAAAAATGTCCAACACAAAAGCTGTAGATCTCACTATTTCCATTAACCCTTGCGGCCCATTTTTAGAGATCGTTTTTCTATTGCGAGATATTTTAAAAATGGAATTTCCAAAAAAAAAATCTTTTTAAATTGTACTCTTAACTTGCGGTCCGTGCAACGACCTTGAGTCATAGATAATGAGAGTTTATTAGATTGCCTTGGGCCTCAACCTTAAGATTGAATTCCACACAAAAGCTTGTGCCAATTTAGACCTTAGAAAGAGAAAATAACTTCTCTCCTCACTTCCAGAGGATCACGTCTCTCATCTTTCTTAGTGAGAGAATTCCCTCTCTCGTCTTTCTTAATGAAAGTCCTACTATGTATGCTAAAGACAAAGGAGTGGTTGCAGATATTGAAGTATGGCACAAATATATTAAACATGCAAATGTGTAAATGCTAAAATTCATGTAATCTAAAGAGATTGGTTACAAGGTTGCTTGCTTTTAGAGTTGCAAAATTTCATAAAGTGTGTGAAACATGCCAGTTTAGTAAGTAAGCAAGATAACCTTTTTTGCATGATAGAGATGTGAGGAGGAATATACTTGATGTTGTGCATATAGATGTTTGGGAGCTTATACAACACATATCTCTTGGTGGCAGCAAATATTTTTTTTATGTTTATTGATGATTGTTCAAAAAAGGTATGGATATATTTTATGAAGAGGAAGCGTGATGTATTTGAGCACTTTAAAAATTTCAAGGCTACTATTGAAATAGAAACATCCTTGAAACTTAAGTGCTTGAGGTAAGGTGGAGAGGGAGAGTACCTCTTGAATGAGTTCAGTGACTTTTTGAGGTCTCACAGGATAAAGAGAGTTTACTTGTAGGTATACCCTACATCAAAACGGGTTGTAGAAAGAAAAAATAGACATATTACAGAAGTTTCACATGTATTGATAAGTGAAAAGAATATGCCAAAATATTTTTGGTTCGAAAGCTATTCATATGACTATCTACTTTATAAATAGAACTCATGTAGCTACAACTCATGGAATGATCCATGAAGAATGCTTTACATGCAAGAAGCCTAATGTGTCTTACTTGAAAATGTTTGGTTGTATTGTATATATTCATGTGCCATATGAGCTACAAAAGAAGCTTGATCCAAAGGTTGAAAATTTTATTTTCATTGGAAACCCTTTATAGCAGAAAGAGCATCATTGTTATAACCATGTTACAACTAAGTTCAAAGTGAGCAAGGGAAGCAATGATATTATTTTTTATGAGATAAGCACTTGGTATACATCTAGTGGTGATGCATTTGATGATGATGATGATAGTTTTATGTAGAAAGAGAAGCAAGAGTCATGAAGCCTTAATGGACCAAAAATATCATTTGATACTACATCTATCTAAGAGAGTAAGGAGCAATCCCACATCTTTAGGTGTATCTACTAGTGTTGCAAGTAAAGACAAAGAAAATAAGAAAGTGTTAGATGATAATGATGTATTTGCTAGTCATTTGGCATTTGATGGAGATTCTTTTTATTTAGAGAGTTTGTATGATGAGCTTGGTATTTCTTTAGTCAGAGCACTAGGTATACAAAGAGCACATGGTAATGTAAAGGCTCCATTGTGTGATCCAATGGTATGTAAGTTTAACAAGGTTAGATACTCTATTAAAAGATTTGATTTTGAAGATTATGAAGCTCACCATTATGCTTATATGATAAAGGTGGTTGAGGATATTGATCCCACTTATTTTGAGGATGTTGTTAGTCATGCTCATTGGGATGTAGCAATGGATAAGGAGATGGCTACATTAGAGGCCAATAAGACGTGGGATCTAGTATCATTGCCTAAGGGCAAGAAAGCTATTGGTTGTAAGTGGGTCTACAAAATCAAGCATGATGCAAATGGTTATGTTAGCAAGTATAAGGCTAGGTTGGTTGCAAAAGGCTATGCTCAAATATACGGCATAGATTATGAAGAGATATTCATTCCAATTGCTAGGATGGTGACTATTAGATGTGTGATTGCTTTGATAGCAACCAAAGATTGGATTTTGTAGAAAAATGGATGTCAAGAATGCCTTCTTGCATAGTCAATTGCAAGAAGAGGTGTATATGGGGTAGCTAGCATGTTATGAGAATTTAGAACATTCCACATATGTGTACAGGTTAAAAGAGACACTCTATAAACTAAACCAAGCACCTAGAGCATGGTCTAACAAGATCAGAGAGTATCTTGTCAACATTATCTTTTATGTTTTTAATGGCGATCACTATAACGTGCCCACCTATTGGTTGTCTAATCACGTTTTAGCGGTCCATCGAGAAACGAATCTAAGTGTCACCGCTCGACACTCCTAGGGAATGTTTCGGGGTTTGTTGCCTAGGGCTTCCCGAGTCTGCCTCACAAGGGAACGTTCATGGCCAACCCACTAGGATCGACCTGAAATCTCGGTTCCTAGGGCCAAGGTCTCTTAACAGCATTCTAGCGTCGGGTTTTGGACATCCTACTTTACACAGATATACCCAATTCGAAGTAGATCCATATCACACTTGGTTCAAAGAGAATGGAAAACGAGAGGGATGTACGCTCAACCTCTCTGCCCGTAGGGCATAGTCCCATTCCGGTCCCCTAAAACGGCATGAATCAGGTTCTAACTTAACAACACCTAAAGTCGAATGGCGATAAATCCTTGTGAGAAGCCTCCTAGTTCTCTGGGACCACCCTGCCATAGGATGGACCTGTTGGGGGTTCCATCCACCCACTTCCCTTGACAGCTTTAGTTTTCTAATTAGGTCCTACCACATTTATGTGCGACATTTAAAATCAGCTTCATTAATTAAGCCTTTTAGGAAACATGGTTCGTTCGTGTAATTCATACCACAGACACAAAAACAAAACAAGCAGTCCTTTTGACAAACAAGTTTCTTAACTTATCTTCAAGTTAATCTTTGTCTCCTGCCCATACAGGAGAATTATGTATCCCTTCTATCCAACAGAAGTACCTGGTCCAAATCACATGGCACCAAAATTTCCATCTTTTATCTAGAATAAGATCTTCAAACATCTCCAGATATTGGGCTCACGGTAGTCTACAACTCCATTCCGGACTCGGCAAGGGGTGTCTAGAGCTCCACTAACCCCAAGCGACCTAGGAGTGAGGCACACTTTCAGTGGTTGGTCTTTTCAGCACTCGACCTTCGGCCCATGAATCAAGCAGTGCCCTCTTGGGGTAATCCACGGTGCGATCTTGGAGATGATCCACCCGTGTAAATATCATTCCTTAATTAACCAATTAAGAATCAAGCACAATGAAGGCAATTAGCCCTAATATCATCTTCTTGAAAAACATCCATTTATTCCCATGGCAACTTGTCATTACAGACCCATGCCATGCATTTGCTGAATATTTATCCAAATCACAATGCAACAATCAATTGATTGAAAGAAAAACATTTAGGGTGTTGTTCAATCAACCAACAAAACTAATTGTATTTTTTCCAAACAATACAAGAATAGACACGATAATAATCCCATCGCATATTCACTCTCCCCCTTGGGATCAAAGAACGATTCTATGCAAAATTTTCTTAACACTTGTATGCACAATTCTTAATGTCATTCTTTTTACGATTATGCTATTCATAACCCCGACTGATTGCTCTATCAACGAATAAGCCATATGCAACTAAGTGAAATTAACTTTCCTTGATACATGCATTTTGCAAATTCCATCTTTCAAATATGTGAGAAGCGGCCTATCCCTTTCCATGACCTATTCTCGTCCATCATAGTATGGAGCCTAATGTATCTCATACGAGAATCAAAACAAGTATCTATCAATTTGAAAATACATTACTTACGACCGATATCGCAATTGGATTGACAGTGATGCCTTCGCATGAAGCTTCGTTGCTGGTTGTAGGATTGCCATCCGCACGCGACATTCTTCTCTTGGAGGCCATCGTCCGCAAGTAGACTCGAGAGATTAAGAAGGCAGAATAGATTTGAGATGGGAGAGGGTAAGAGAAGATGGCTAAGTCAAGGATCGAGATAGAGGGAATTGTGCAGCCTCTCGGGGCAACTCTTATATATGTATATCTCTCTCTCAAGCTCTCTCTCACAATCTCTTGGAGGGGTATCCTTCTCTCTCCCTCTCTCTCGTAGCCTCTCGGGGTCTCATTATGCTCCCTTGTGCCTCCCCATGCCTCATATTTATAATGAATTAGAGAGGAGGGGATAAGGCTGAGAACAAGAGTGGAAGGCTTTTGGAAGACTCAGTGATCTGATGCTCAGATCATAAATCTGATGGTTGCATTGGCTCCAAAAGGGGGGTAAAACTCCAAGACACTTCATTGGAAAGCTTTCAGATAACTTCTTCTTTCTCTCCCTGTTCGAAGTGTTGTCTATTGCTTGTAGACTGCAATCGCGGCACGCGTGATTTCGCCAGTCACTTTTCTTTATTTTTTTCTTTTTATAAAATCTCCAAAACTAACTAAAATATCACATGTCTTTTATTTTAAATGACTTTTAGTTCTATCTTTTTAGGATAATATCTAAAATATACTATTTTTTTGCCCAAAAATCTAATATTTTTGGACCATCCAAACTATACACATTAATACTAGTGATTAATATGGCTCATAAGTCTCGTTCACGTCGTAACTTCTGTGAAGGGTGGCTACGGTCCTTATTAATCCAAGAAAAATATCAGATTATGACTCTCGATTTATTTTAAAATATATTTTTAATTAAATAAAAATTATTAGTTATTAATGTTAGTTAGTTTTTACCTTAGTTAGTCTTTAATTAGTAATCTTACTAAGGTATTAATTGACTAACTAACTTTCAAACTAACCAACTAACTTTTATTGTGTGGAAATAGTACAATCACTCACTTTATGTAAGAAAGGGAGATGCATGCTTGGTTGATCATAGTCATCTATGTGGATAAATTGATTATTATAGGAGATAGTGATAGCGGGATTGCTAAAGTCAAGGACCTTTTGAAGAAGAAGTTTGAGATGAAGGATTTGGGTGAGTTGAGGTACTTTCTTGGTATTGAGATAATCACATGTGATGATGATACATGACTGTCCCAAATGTAATTTGGATTGGATATGTTGTCCAAGTATGGTATGACAGCATATAAGCATCTTTCACTGCCCTTGGAGCAAAGTTTAAAGTTGAGTACTAATTTTGGGGAGAAGATAGAAGACCCTACTATATTCACAAGGATAGTAGGGAGTCTAACTTACATGACTATCACAAGGCTAAAAACTTGAGTTGTATATTATTGGCCTTATTAGTCAATTTATGTAGATGCCTAGAAAGCCTCATTTGGATGCAATTACATGCATATTGAGATATGTGAAGTCCACTTTGCATCATGGACTTTTTAATGAGGTAGGTAAGGATATACATGTGTTTGGATACATAGATGTAGATTGGACTGGTAGCATGTTTGACAAAATGTCTACTAGAGCTGATTCATGGAGTAATTACATGGAGTAGCAAAAGCCAACCTATTGTTGCTTTATTAAGTACAAAGGTTGAGTATAGAGGTATTGCTATGACAATATGTGAGGTGATATGGATGTAAAAGTTATTTGGTGATTTGGATATGTAGGGAGATGGTCTAGCTTTCATTCACTATGACAACATGAGCAGCATACAATTAGCTAGGAACCCAATGTTCCATGCTAGGATAAAACACATTGAGGTGCACTACCACTTTGTGAGAGAGAAGATACTTGTGGGTGAGATTGACTTAGTATATGTCGACATGCAAGATTAGATAGTTAACATTTTCACAAAGGCATTGGGTGTAGGGAAGCTTCAAAAATTTCAAAGCTTACTTGGAGTTGCAAAGATACAGTTGAGCTTAAGGGGGAGTGTTGAGATGGCAAGCTCAACATGTGTAGACATTGACGAACACTTAGTTAGATTGGTCTATAGATCTATACTTAGCAAGTCGATGGTCATTACGATCCTCACATGGCCACTAACTTATCACTTATTATATTTGGTTTGTTGCGTGTACAGACAATGGATATATATATATATATATAGTGCCAATTGATTCGTATAGTCAGTTATGCAATGTTTGACCTACTAGGCTGTTGTATCTTATCTATACTTTGTGTACATTGTATTATGCATGAAAGAAGAAAAAAAAAAGTAGTAAGAAATTTTTTTGTCCTCTAGCTCTCTTTTTCTATTCTTGAGTGAGCTTCCTCATGTATATGGTGTGTGTTTGACATATCAACTCAAGCAAGTCCTCCCACCACACAATTCATGATAGTTGGTGTATGGAATGGAAGTAGTAATTCCTATGGAATTCTTTGTATTGAGTTTGAGAGTTTTTGTGACTCACAAATTATCTCTTGAAGAGTTAGTGCATGGCAAGTTACAATAGTCAATGCAATTGGAGGAGGATAAAGTCCTTGCTCATTACTTATATGTAGTTCTGCATGCAACAAAGAAAGCATGATTAATTGACATGTCAAGAAAAATATTTTCAAATAAGGGGATATGATAATGGTCTACAATTCAAATCTTGGTAAGCACCTAAGCAAGCTGAAGTTGTGTTACACATGTCCTTATGAGATAGTCAAGGATGTATCCAAGGTACTTTTATTTTAGCTACTTTACATAGAGATATTGTAAAGCATGCATCTATTAGATTTAGGCTAAGAAAATTAATTCAACCAAACTACAATGATCCTAAGAAGGATTTAGGAGGTCAACAAATGGTGAGAGCTCATTTAATTCAAGCCACTATTGTAGTTTTTAAAGTAGAAATGCAGGATCAAATGTATATCTATGTGATTTCTGAGTCTTTTAGGAAGAATAGCTCTCAAAGTCTTCCAATATTTAATTGAACTTTGATATGTGACATATTAGTGTTAGTAGTTGGATTTATTCACTTTGATTTGTCAAAACAAGTCTTAATCCTACTATAGAGAGTGTGGAGTTTGCATGTCATCATTGTAGTCACGTTAGGGATAATGCAAATTTTCTCTATTTTGAAGCATTATGTGCATAAAAGGGTACTTCATACTACCTGGGAAGAAAGTCCAAGTTATTTCAAAGACCTTTTTTAAGTCATCATGGTGAATTTAATGTATTGGTTCATTGTTCATTTATCTTTCAAACAAAATGTATTTTATGCTATGACTCATGAGGATATGCAAGGAACTATAGTTCTTCATAAGAAATAGTGGAACTTTAAGTTTGATAACTAGTTTTTGTGGAAGACATTTAAAGTGTATAAAGTAGGCCCTAGATGATGATGATGACCTAGATTGGTCGGATAGCCCACCTAACATCATGCTTGTCAAGAAGGATGATGCTAGATCCCTAAATCGACTAGTAGGAAAGTCCAAATGGAGTAGATGAACATCAAACCCCTTTTATTGAGTCTACTCTACAATTGGATGCATTGAATGCAAACATGAGGGTATGGTTGCTTCAAATTGGAATGTTGTAATTTGTTGAGTTACTAGGAGTCATTGGGCAAACAATGCATATGCAACAACATGGATGGTTCTTATCAAGAAGAGGGGTGAAGTTGGTGCTAAGCTTGAGTTCACCCCATCTCTCATTGTAGACTGTTTTCCTCTTGTTTACAATGATAATTTTTGACATTGGAGATGTACTGAAGAGGCAATGAGGGCAGGGTTTGATAATCCAACATGGACAAGAAGCCAATATATAATTAAGCAATTAAATCCATTGCAAAAGCACCACATCAAATGGTTCATAGAGAGATTATTGCTTTTTATCAAGATTGATGCAATAACCTGTGATACATATGGAATTTTACGGTTCAGAGAGAATAATGCAATCCCTAATAGGGTCAGTAATCTCCATGATAGGTTGATGCAAGAAATTTGTATCGCTACTATGAGAAGGATGCAACACAATAGTTGGATTAGGCATCTTCTTGCATCTCTTTATACTTTGGATGTGATTATTCATAGTATACATTAGCCTTAGTCTTGTATGATTTATAAATTTTGTTATGTGAATGAGCCCAATATGTCATGGGACAAGTAGTTTGTGTGGTTACAGTAGGCATGGCCTAAAGAGGGCATTATTCTTTTTTTTTTGCTACCCATGACCATATGAGGATGAGAATTTATGTTGAAATAAAGAATGTGACAGATTGTGCCTTGTTTTTCTGTCTTGTTCTTAAAGTATCCTCTTTTCTTTCTATTCTATGTTGTCACAAATATTTTTTAGTCTCTTTCTTATGTGTTATGATGGTACTCTTGGTCTATGTTCTTATTTCCTAAAGTAGTAGTGTAGTTTTGCTACTATACCCACAACAATAATGCAATTTAATTATGCATTTTCTATAGACTTAGGGCTATAACAATGGTCCTATGGCAACATTACAATGGTGGAATGTTCTTAATTGATGCTAGAGTAGCAGACTTTCATGGTAGGAAAGGTGGATGGTCTAGAGAATGTAAGCAAAAACCATAAATAACTTGGTGGTTACCAACCTTCAAAGAGCCAACAGAAATAGTCTTACCAAGGAAAGTGTGAGGGGGATAAGAAGGCTCATGAAATAAGCAAAGGGCATATAGGGAGCCTAGCCATTGCAAGGTTGAATACTTCCATCGCAGTGCTAGATGACCATTTACTTGCTACACATTATAGCATGACCTTAGTGGCATTAGGTTACTTAAAGCGCTTCCAAAACTAGTGTTCGTCACCATTTTCTGTAATGGGGTTCATGCATGTATGAAGATGAGTAGTGCCTATCATAAATATCCCTTACAACCATCCATGTGAGATTTTGCAAGTAAAGAAGTTTGTAGCTATATGCCTCTTATCTTGATTGGTAGTAATCACCAGCTTGCACTAGGAATAATGTCCAAACATGTCTAGTCAAAGCATATTAGCTAGAGGAAGCATGCAAGTTTGTAGCCATAGGCTAGGACTCAATTATCATGAGTGTTGGTGGCCAATAACATGCACCAAAGTCAACACCATGTGTGCAAGGTGGAAGAATATGCACTAAAGAAAGCATATAAGTTTTAAGCTATGGTTGAGGTGGCATTGTCATGCGAGTTGGTTGCCACAACTTGCATGATGAACCACACAAGTGGTATTAGTTGTTGTCTTCTAGATACACAAATAGTATTAGTCATTGTCTTCCAAATACATGGGTAGGATTGGTTGTTTTGAAGAAGCTTTCTAGATATTAGTGCATAGGACTAAAGTATCCTTCTAGGTACACTAGTAGTACTAGTTATTACAAAACACATAGCTACAATTGAAGTACTTGTGGCTATGGAGTCTATAACATCATGAAGGGTAAGTTGAACAGTGTAGGAGAAAAGAAAAAAGATAGTGAAGGAGTAGTTGAGCACAATCTACTAGGCAATCCTAGAAGCTATGGTAAAATCTAGCACCAAAAAGGTCTAAAGTACCACAACAATCAACATTTAGTTATAGTAAAGATAGCGAACTATTATTGGCAGGTAGGGCCTACATTTAGGTCAAATCAAAAGCATCCTTTTTTAAATTAAATATTAGTCATTGGAGAATGAACCAATGTTTTGATAGTAGGAGTAGAGGTATAGACTAGGAAACTCTTCATAACCTACTCAATTAGTAATCACTTGCTATATTCTATATATTTTAAAAGGAATACATCGAAGCTATGCCTTAAGCTAATGTCCATCCTACATGGCATTCATACAAAAAAAAGGGTTTTGTCACACACAAACACACACATGAGAGAGAGAGAGAGAGAGAGAGAGAGAGAGAGAGAGAGAGAGAGAGAGAGAGAGAGAGAGAGAGAGAGAGAGAGAGAGAGAGAGAGAGAGAGAGAGAGAGAGAGAGAGAGAGAGAGAGAGAGAGAGAGAGAGAGAGAGAGAGAGAGAGAGAGAGAGAGAGAGAGAGAGAGAGAGAGAGAGAGAGAGAGAGAGAGAGAGAGAAGCAAATCCACCACTTGTGCATACATTTAGATAGGTAGAAAAATGCCATGGGAGCAACTCTCTCTCTCTCTCTCCATCCACTCACCACTTGTGCATGCATTTAGATAGGCAAACAGATGCCATGGAAGCAATTCTCTCTCTCTATACACACACAACACCCACATACATACATACATACATACATGCATGTATGCATCGAGAGCTATTCTCATGGAGTCTATTTGTTTGCACAATGCATAAATGCGCGAATTGAAGGAGTTCTTCCCCCCTCTCTCTCAACCTCATTGTTATGTAAGCAATAGTATGAGACAGAAGCTCGAGCTATGTTGCTTGTTTTGGAAAAAGTGAAAGAAGAGGTAAGAGTGTGGATTCTCTCTCTCTCTCTCTCTCTCTCTCTCTCTCTCTCTCTCTCTCTCTCTCTCATTGATGTAGCTCTCACCAAGAATAATAATTATGGTTATGAGTTGAGGTTGCACCATCTCTTGGAGAAACTTGAGGGACGTTGACCTATGGGCTATGCTTAATTCCCATTTTCAATTTATAAGCCTTACAATCATGCATTTAATAATATGACTGATTTTGATTGATATGATGCAAGGCATTGATGGCAACCTATGTCCTAGAAGGAAGGATAGAGAGACAAAGGGGGGAACTTTGGGTGCATAAAATCATTGAAGGAGCACGATCACACACACACACACACGCACGCACGCACGCACGCACGCACGCACACACACACACACACATTGAGAGGAGGAGAATGGTAGTGTCACTTGGAAATGTCTCTATGTCTCTCTCATAGCTCATGACTATAATAAAAGGAAGATTTTGACAATATGCTCATTTTTCTACTATTGATTGTTTCTTTGTGGTGCTTGTGTAGGTTTATGCAGAGGGAGATCAAAGGAATGTGTGGTGGTCCATGCCATGTAAACTTGACTATTTCATTTTACTAGGATTGTTGAGGTCTCTACAACACATGAAAATTGCATAGTTATCATCAGGAGGAGCCTGATGAGATATGCAAATACCAGGACAATCAAAAGAACTAAGAGAAGAAAGTCTGATAGATTAGGATGGACCAAGACTATAGTAAAAATAGTAAAGAGACTACCATGGAAGATAATGGTGTAGTGCTAATGCTTAGAATTTTGAGTACTCAATTGATGCAAGCATTTTGAATCTGAGCACTACATTGTAAATGAAGTTGTTAAGGACAAGTCCAACAATGAGAAGGATGATGGAGAGAGAGAGAGAGAGAGAGAGAGAGAGAGAGAGAGAGAGAGAGAGAGAGAGAGAGAGAGAGAGAGAGAGAGAGAGAGAGAGAGAGAGAGAGAGAGAGAGAGAGATTTTCAAATGTGCTAGACAACTCAATTAGGCACATTGAGTGAGTGTGTTTGGGGTTCAATTCCCCTTGAGTTTAGTTTTATCTTTTGTTGATTTGAAGTATGAATTGTGAAGCTAAGCACTTACTCAGGTTGATTTGTTTTGTAGGTTAAAAGCTAATGATTATGACGATCCACATCAAGCATTCAAAGGGATTGCACTTATGAGCTTATAAGACCAATGTGATGCATTTAGAAGTCGCAAAGAGCATAATGACGATGTGGTTTGCACATTGTCCATATTGCATGAATCACACACACTATTTATTGGTGCAATGAAATTTACTACTCTAAGGTAATACTTTTGAATTAAATAAATATAGATAATTAAAAATACTCTATAACAAATGGATATTTGTAAGGTGCCCGTCCATTGGCTATCCAGGCACACTTTTAGTGGTCTATCGAGAAATGAATCTAAGCGTTGCTGCTCGGCACTCCTAGGGAATGATTCGAGTTTTGTCGCCTAAGGTTTCCCAAATCCGCCTCGCAACGGAACGTTCACGACGAACCCACTAGGATCGACCTGAAATCTGGGCTCCTAGTGACCAAGGCCTCCTAACAGCATTCTAGCGTCGGCAGATCCTGGACATCCTACTTTACGTAGAGATACCCAAGCCGAAGCAGACCCATGCCGCACTTGGTTCAAAGAGAATGGGAAACAAGAGGGATGCGCCGCTCAACCTCTCTGCCCGTAGGGCATAGTCCCATTCCGGTCCCCTAAAACGACATGAATCAGGTTAACAATACCTAAAGGTCGAACGACGGTAAAATCTTGTGAGAAGCCTCCCAGTTCTATGGGACCAACCTGTCGTAGGACAGACCCGTTGGGGGTTCCGCCTACCCGCTTCCCTTAATAGCTTTAGTTTTCTAATTAGGTCCTATCACATTTATGTGTGACACTTAAAGTCAGCTTCATTAATTAAGCCTTTTAGGGAACATGGTTCATTCACATAACTTATAGCATAGACACGAAAACAGAGCAAGCAACCTATTGACAAACAAGTTCAAACAAGTTCCTTAACTTATCTTCAAGTTAATCTTTGTCTCCTCCCATACAGGAAAAATTATGTATCCCTTTTGTCCAACAGAAGTATCTCTTCTGCCCTGTTGAAGTAAGTGGTCCAAATCTCATGGCACCACAAATTCAATCCTTTATCTAGAATAGGATCTCCCAACATGCCCAGACGTTAGGGGCCACGGAGGTCTTTAACTCCATTCTAGACCTAGCAAGGGGTGTTCAAAGCTCCAACTGACCCGCAAGCTATCTAGGAGCGAAACATCATTCCCATGGTTGGCCTTCTCACCACTCGACCTTCGGCCCATGAATCGAGCAGTGCCCTCTTTGGGTTAATCCGTGGTGCGATCATGGAGGTGATCCACCATGCAAAATATCCTTCCTTAATTAAATCCTTTAAGAATCAAGCACAAACAAGGCATTCAATCCTAATATCATTTTCTAGGAAAACATTCCTTTATTCCCATGGCAACTTGTCATCACAAACCCTTGCCATGCATTTACCATAAATCACAAGCACTTGGAATAATCATCCAAAAACAACTAACAACCAGTTGAATGTAAAAGCATTTAGGATGTTGTTCGATCAACCAACAAAAAAAACCAATTGGATTCTTGCCAACAGTGCAAGAATAGTCATGATAACATTACCATCGCATATATGTTCTTCCCCTTGGAATCAAAGAGCGATTCTATGTAAAATTTACTTAACACTTGTATGCATAATTTTTAATGTCATGATTATGCCATTCATAACCCTTGACCGATTCCTCCTTGTAATTGCTCTATCGACGAACAAGCCATATGCAACTTGGTGCAATTAACTTTCCTTAATAGATGCACTTTGCAAGCTCGATCTTTTGAATATGTGAGATAAAATTTATCCCTTCTGATGACCTATACTCGTGTATCATAATATGGGGCCTAACGTATCTCATACAAGAATCAAAACAAGCATCTATCAATTTGGAAATACATTACTTACGACCGGAACCGTTGTTGGATTAATAGTGATGCCTTTGCCCAAAGCTTACTTTCTGGTTGTGGGATTGCCATCCGCATGTGACATTCTTTGCTTGGGGGCCATCGTTTGCAAGTAGACTCAAGAGATTAAGAAGGCGGAATAGATTCAAGATGGGAGAGTGTAAGAGAAGATGGCTAAGTTGAGGATTGAGATAGAGGGAATTGTGCAGCCTCTCGGGGTAACTCTTTTCTCTCTCTCTCTCTCTCTCTCTCTCTCTCTCTCTCTCTCTCTCTCTCTCTCTCTCTCTCTCTCTCTCTCTCTCAATCTCTCTCTCACAATATCTTGGAGAGTATCCTTCTATCTACCTCTCTCTCACAGCCTCTCGGGGTCTCCTTATGCTTCTTGTGCCTCCCCATGCCTCATATTTATAGTGAATTAGAGAAGAGGGCTTGTGGTTGAGAAGTGGAGCTCTTTGTGGAGGGGGATCTTGGAAAGATCAGTGATCTGATGCTCAGATCATAAATCTGATGGTTCCATTGGCTTTGAAAGGGGGGCAAAACCCGAAGACTCTTGGTTGAAAAGCTCTTAGTTCACTCCTTCTTCTTTTCTCTGTTCAAAGTGCTGACTACTGCCTGTAGACTGCAATCGCGGCACGCGTGATTTTGCCAGTCACTTTTCTTTATTTTTCTTTTTATAAAATCTCCAAAACTAACTAAAACATCACTTGTCTTTTCTTTTAAATGACATTCAGTTCTAGAAATGTCCATATCTTTTTTTAAGGGTAATACCTAATATATTTAAAATATACTAGTTTTGCCTAAAATCTAATATTTTTGAACCATCCAAACTATACACATTAATACTAGTGGTTAATATAGCTCCTAAGTCTCGTTCATGTTGTAACTTCCACGTGAAGGGTAGCTACGGTCCTTGTCAATTCGAGAAAAATATCAGATTTATGACTCAATTTTTCTAAATAAAATATTTTTAATTAAAGAAAAATCTTTAATTACTAACATTAGTTCATTTTTTTATTTTTTAAAAAAAGTTAGTCTTTAGTTAGTAATCTTACTAACTTATTAATTGACTAACTAACTTTTATTGTGTGAAAATATTACATCCTCCTCCCCTTAGAGAAATCGAGATGTCCTCATCTCGAGAGAAATCGGGGGTATCATTATGGAACCTGTGGGTTATGGGCCCACTATGCTTTCGCTTCACTACTCTGATCACTCATAGGCATGTGGTCTTTTGAAACAACAACCTATTGTATTTGATATATCCGAGTCTTGATTACAAGAGAAAATTTGTTGTAGTTATATTTCATGGATATCTTCTAGGTTTTTCCTAAGCATCTAGTATATTCTGGATCACTGGAGCTTGTACAACTTTATTTGTTGTAAGCTCAAGTTCTCTTCGAGTTCTATTGGGACAATTGATGTAGTTATGTCCAATGTTGTGGCACTCGGAGCATTGGTGTTTAGGGTGCTTTGGACATTCCCTTTTGAAATGACCTAACTCTTTGCAATAAAAACATCGCAAAACTTTATCACTTGTGGTCGCAAGATTCTTGGTTGTCCTTGGTAAGATTTTCTTCTTTAGACCAAATTGTCCTGGGATTCTTTTAGCAGATTGGAGTGGTCCTTTATCTTGGAAACTACATTCCCAGATTGTCCTCTTCTTAGTTCAGGACTGAGCTCCATGGATAATTGGCTTTGCTTGTAATACTAAAGAATACATCCAAGCTTCGACATTCTGATGAGACCCAATCTATATTAGTTGGGAAGGAACGACTAAATAAAAATTCATTCATCCTCAAAGTTCGGTAGGTTGGCGGAAGGTATCGTCCATGTACAACATCTCTCAAACAACTGAGCCCAAGTGATAGCGGTTTCGAAAATACCTTGATCCTTGCACCATTGCTTCCACCATAACCGAGCCTGACCAACTATCTTAAGTTTGGCTATCATTGCTGGATTGGTAGAAGCAGTTCTCCCGAAGCAAAGAAATAATCATTCATCGACTTAATCCATATCTCTGCCTCTGTTGCAACGTCTATTCCTTCTCCATCAAACTCGGATGCCTTAATTTGCTTGAAAAGAAATTTTATCTCTCGCATGTCAGCATTTGTGGGTGTAGCAAGTGCCTAACAGTCAAGCCATACCATTTAGGTTATTTTGTTTAGGATATGTCTATGAACCATATATTAATCAATCACGCATCATTACAAAGTTTTGCTCTAATACCAACTGTAAGGTGCCCGCCCATTGGCTATCCAGGCACGCTTTTAGTGGTCTATCGAGAAACAAATCTAAGCATCATTGCCTAGTACTCCTAGGGAATGTTATGAGTTTTGTCGCCTAGGGTTTCCCGAATCAGCCTCGCAACGGAACGTTCACGGCGAATCCACTAGGATCGACGTGAAATCTGGGCTCCTAGTGACCAAGGCCTCCTAACAACATTCTAGCGTTGGATCCTGGACATCCTACTTTATGTAGAGACACCCAAGCCGAAGCAGACCCATGCCGCACTTGGTTCAAAGAGAATGGAAAACAAGAGGGATGCGCCGCTCAACCTCTCTGCCCGTAGGGCATAGTCCCATTCCAGTCCCCTAAAACGACATGAATCAGGTTCTAACATAACAATACCTAAAGGTCAAACGACGGTAAAATCTTGTGAAAGCCTCCCAGTTCTCTGGAACCACCCTGCCGTAGGACAGACCCGTCGGGGGTTCCACCCACCCACTTCCCTTAATAGCTTTAGTTTTCTAATTAGGTCCTATCACATTTATGTGTGACACTTATAGTCAGCTTCATTAATTAAGCCTTTTAGGGAATATGGTTCATTCGCATAAATTATAGCATAGACATGAAAATAGAGCAAGCAACCTATTGACAAATAAGTTCAAATAAGTTCTTTAACTTATCTTCAAGTTAATCTTTGTCTCCCGCCCATACAGGAGAAATTATGTATCCCTTTTGTCCAATAGAAGTATCTCTTCTACCCTGCAGAAGTAACTGGTCCAAATCTCATGGTACCACAAATTCAATCCTTTATCTAGAATAGGATCTCCCAACATGCCTAGACGTTGGGGGCCACGGAGGTCTTCAACTCTATTCTAGACCTAGCAAGGGGTGTCCAGAGCTTCAATTGACCTGCAAGCTATCTAGGAGCAAAACATCATTCCCGTGGTTGGCCTTCTCACCACTCGACCTTCGGCCCATGAATCGAGTAGTGCTCTCTTTGGGTTTATCCACGGTGCGATCATAGAGGTGATCCACCATGCAAAATATCCTTCCTTAATTAAATCCTTTAAGAATCAAGCACAAACAAGGCATTCAGTCCTAATATCATTTTCTAGGAAAACATTCCTTTATTCCTATGGCGACTTGTCATCACAGACCCTTACCATGCATTTACCATAAATCACAAGCACTTGGAATAATCATCCAAAAACAACTAACAACCAGTTGAATGTAAAAGCATTTAGGATGTTGTTCGATCAACCAACAAAAAAAACCAATTGTATTCTTGCCAACAATGCAAGAATAGTCGCGATAACATTACCATCGCATATATGTTCTTCCCCTTGGAATCAAAGAGCGATTCTATGTAAAATTTACTTAACACTTGTATGCCTAATTTTTAATGTCATGATTATGCCATTCATAACCCTTGACCGATTCCTCCTTGTAATTGCTCTATCGACGAATAAGCCATATGCAACTAGGTACAATTAACTTTCCTTAAACATGCACTTTGCAAGCTCAATCTTTTGAATATGTGAGATAAAATTTATCCCTTCTGATGACCTATACTCGTGCATCATAATATGGGGCCTAACGTATCTCATACAAGAATCAAAACAAGCATCTATCAATTTGGAAATACATTTCTTACGACCGGAATAATAATGTGTTTGCCCAAAGCTTCGTTTTTGGTTGTGGGATTGCCATCCACATGTGACATTCTTTGCTTGGGGGCCATCATCTGCAAGTACGCTCAAGAGATTAAGAAGGCGGAATAGATTCGAGATGGGAGAGTGTAAGAGAAGATGGCTAAGTTGAGGATCGAGATAGAGGGAATTGTGCAGTCTCTCGGGGTAACTCTTCTCTCTCTCTCTCTCTCTCTGTGTCTCTCTCTCTCTCTCTTTCTCTCTCTCAAGCTCTCTCTCACAATATCTTGGAGAGTATCCTTCTATCTACCTCTCTCTCACAGTCTCTCGGGGTCTCCTTATGCTTCTTGTGTCTCCCCATGCGTCATATTTATAGTGAATTAGAGAAGAGGGCTTGTGGTTGAGAAGTGGAGCTCTTTGTGGAGGGGGATCTTGGAAAGATTAGTGATTTTATGCTTAGATCATAAATTTGATGGTTCCATTGGCTTCGAAAGGGGGGTAAAACCCAAAGACACTTGGTTAGAAAGCTCTTAGTTCACTCCTTCTTTTCTCTGTTCGAAGTACTGTCTACTGCCTGTAGACTGCGATCGCGGCGCGCGTGATTTTGCCAGTCACTTTTCTTTATTTTTCTTTTTATAAAATCTCCAAAACTAACTAAAACATCACTTGTCTTTTTTTTAAAATGACATTCCGTTCTAGAAATCTTCATATTTTTTTAAGGATAATATCTAAAATATTTAAAATATACTAGTTTTACCCAAAATCTAATATTTTTGGACCATCCAAACTATACACATTAATACTAGTGATTAATATAGCTCCTAAGTCTCGTTCACGTTGTAACTTCCGTGAAGGGTGGCTATGGTCCTTGTCAATTCGAGAAAAATATCGAATTTGCGACTCTTAATTTTTCTAAATAAAATATTTTGAATTAAATAAAAATACTTAATTATTAATGTTAGTTAGTTTTTGTTTCTTTTTTTAAAAAGTTAATCTTTAGTTAGTAATCTTACTAACTTATTAATTGACTAACTAACTTTCAAACTAACCAACTAACTTTTATTGTGTGGAAATATTACAGTATTAAATATGTGTGTAGTGCTTACATCCTTTCTAATGTGTATAGTGTTTACATCCACACTACCGTTTCAAGTAAACAAATTGGTGAAATAAGAGAGAGATTTGTGAGTGTATGTGCAAACATGCAAATCTGAAGGATGTAAGTGACACACAATCGTGTACATAATGTTAACATAACACACACACATGACACATGCTTACACACATGCAATACCCAAGTAGACATATGCAAACATGTGGTAGGGGACACACATGGTTGTGTCATGCTATACCATGTATATCCCCAATTTTCTCATCATTTCATCAAAATACTTTCTCTTTTCTATATTAGCTATTAGGGATGCCCACCCTGCTATGGGTTAGTATTCAAGGACTATTGTATTGCATCCTTAGTTTGACTGTCCATTAGCATCATCTTGTTTATCTTTGATACTAGCCCATGATGCCTTACTACATGTCATGTCTTGTGATTACACAAGGTTGCATGTCATGAGCTATACTCCCCTTGCGGTGGTGTATCTTCATATTTCTCATTTAAAGCACTCTCAAGCATAGACTCCCTTATTTGCTACTACTAGTAATCCTAGGCTTTGTTTTGCCCTCTATTTCCTGCCATACTAGTCTCTATCTATAGAACTATCTGTTTATAAATTGGCTAAAACTTCTTAGCTTGATCTCCTATTGTTGTATTACTAAATTCAAATTGAAGATGATAATGTCCCTTTGAAATTGATGCTTAGCATGTATGTTAAAATCAGAACATAAAATTCTATAGCATCAAATCTATGGCTATCATTAGAGGAGTTGTAAGGTCTCGAAAATACCTTTTGGGGCCAACAAAGAGAGAGAGGAAGAGTGTGTGTGCTCTAGATCAATGGGAGTAAAGTCTCTATAATAGAAGTTTTATTTTAAAAAAAGTAAAAATTTATTTTATAAAAAGATATGAATATAATATTACCATACTTTTTATTATGAATATCTATTTTTGACATCTCATCATTGTGATTATGATATTCTTTACATTAGTGTCAGAGGGTCTCGACCACTTTACATTAATGATATATCTGGGATTGTATGATAATTCCAATCAAATCTAAATTCAAATTACCAAAAAGCTTAGTGTTCATCTTTTTTCTCTCCCTTATTTTGTTCTTCTTGTCTCTTTTCTTCCTTGTTGTAGCTTATTTGTTTCTCTTCCCTCTCTTTGACATGGATACAAAAATTCAACCTTCAACAAGGCACCCAAGCTGTGAAATCACATCCATATTTGTGTTTAATTCATTCCAAATAGATGAAAGAAGAGTTCCTACTATTATTAGCAAAGATAATTGGATTACCATGTAATAACAAAACATAGGAAATAATAAAGATGTGAGAACTCTTTCATCTTTGTGTGGAAGGGTAGGATCAAAGATTTTAGACTTGGAACAAACAAGAATAGCATAAAAGAGGTTTTATTACAATGTGTATTTATGCATAGAGAGTTACATTTGAAACTTGGAACTTCAAATCTTCCATTGCATAGATCAAATTGTAAGTAATTTTTTTCTTTTATTAAATTTTGACTTAATAATAAATGGGTAAGTTTCTATAAAAATTATATATACTAGGTATATATTTGATTGCACTTCTCAAAAGCCAAAGATCCATGCTAAATTTTTTGTAGATATCACATGTTGAGTGTCCTTCAGTTGCATCTGCACTAGTCTATGGCTATTCTAAGTTGTCCTGGGGCCTATTGATGTTGCCATTAATGTTGCCCTCATCATCATTGTTTCCACCTTCCTCATCTGTAGAGGCATCTCCCTCATTATTCTTCAGCTTGTTGTTGTCAGCTTCCATATCCTTGCTTACTTCTTTCTCTTCAAAAGAATCTTCTTGCTCATGAGTTCTTTTCAAACACTCCAAGGCCGATTGAGGCAAGGTCTTCGAGCATTTAGATGGATGGGGAGAGTGGGGAGGACAGGGGAATGATGAGGTTACATTGCTATTAGAGTCATCCCGTCAAGTGAAATTGCAAATCTCTTTGCCTTACCATGGTGGAGAAGTGAAAACTTGTAATATTTCCACGCAATAAAAGTTAGTTGGTTAGTTTGAAAGTTAGTTAGTCAATTAATAAGTTAGTAAGATTACTAACTAAAGATTAACTAAGGTAAAAAATACCTAAAATTAATAACTAATAATTTTTATTTAATTAAAAATATTTTAAAATAAACTGAGAGTCATAATCCGACATTTTTCTCGGATTGACAAGGACCGTAGCCACCCTTCACGGAAGTTACAACGTGAACGAGACTTATGAGCCATATTAATCACTAGTATTAATGTGTATAGTTTGGATGGTAAAAAAAATATTAGATTCTTGGGCAAAAAAACTAGTATATTTTGGATATTATCCTAAAAAGATAGAACTGAAAGTCATTTAAAAGAAAAGACAAGTGATGTTTTAGTTAGTTTTGGAGATTTCATAAAAAGAAAAAAATAAAGAAAAGTGACTGGCAAAATCACGTGCGCCGTGATCACAGTCTACAGGCAATAGACAACACTTCGAATAGAGAAAAGAAGAAGGAGTGAACTAAGAGCTTTCTAAGCAAGTGTCTTGGAGTTTTACCCCCTTTCTTTTGGAGCCAATGCAACCATCAGCTTTATGATTTAAGCATTAGATCACTGAGTCTTCCAAGAGCCCCTCCACTCTTGTTCTCAGTCTTATCCCCTCCTCTCTAATTCATTATAAATATGAGGCATGGGAAGGCACAAGGGAGTATAAGGAGACCTCGAGAGGCTGCAAGAGAGAGATAGAGAGAAGGATACCCCTCCAAGAGATTGTGAGAGAGAGCTTGAGAGAGAGAGAGAGAGAGAGAGAGAGAGAGAGAGAGAGAGAGAGAGAGAGAGAGAGAGAGAGAAGAGCTACCCCGAGAGGCTGCACAATTCCCTCTATCTCGATCCTTGACTTAACCATCTTCTCTTATGCTCTCCCATTAAACTCTTGAGTCTACTTGCGGATGATAGCCTCCAAGCGAAGAATGTTGCGTGCGGATGGCAATCCTACAATCGGCAACAAAGCTTTGGGCAAAGGCATCACTATCGATCCAACTACGGTTCCGATTGTAAGGAATATATTTCTAAATTGATAGATGCTTGCTTTGATTCTCACATGAGATACATTAGGCTTCATGCTATGATGTACAATAATAGGTCATGGGAAGGGATGAGCCTCTTCTCACATATTTGAAAGATGGAGTTTGCAAAGTGCATGTATTAAGGAAAGTTAATTGCACTTAGTTGCATCTGGCTTATTCATTTTGATAGAGCAATTGATAAGGGGTTATGAATAGCATAATCATAAAAAGAATGACATTAGAATTGTTAATACAAGTATTAAGAAAATTTTGCTTAGAATTGCTCTTTGATCCCAAGGGGGAGAGCAAATATGCGATGAAATTATTATTGCGTCTATTATTGTATTGTTTGGGAAAAATACAATTAGTTTTGTTGGTTGATTGAACAACACCCTAAATATTTTTCTTTCAATCAACTGATTGTTGCATTGTGATTTGGATAAATATTCCAAGTGCTTGTGTTTGATGGTAAAAGCATGGCAAGGGTCAGTAATGATAAGTAGCCATGGAAAATAAAGTAATCTTTTCCTAGAAGATGATATTAGGGTTGATTGCATTGATTATGCTTGATTCTTAATTGGATTAATTAAGGAAGGATATTTTGCACGTGTGGAACATCTCCAAGATTGAACCGCGGAATTACCCCGAGAGGGCAATGTTCGATTCACAGGCCTATGGTCGAGTGGTGAAAAGGCCAACCACGGAAAGTGTGTCTCACTTCTAGGTTGCTTGGGGTCAGTGGAGCTCTGGACACCCCTTTTCGAGTCCAGAACGGAGTTGTAGACTTCCATGATCCCAACATTCGGAGGCATTGGAAGATCCTATTCTAGATAAAGGATGGAAATTTTGGTGCCATGTGATTTGGACCGGGACTTTTGTTGGACAGAAGGGATACATAATTCTCTTGTATGGGCAGGAGACAAAGATTAACTTGAAGATAAGTTAAGAAACTTGTTTGTCAAAAAAATTGCTTGTTTTGTTTTCGTGTCTATGTTGTAAATTACGCGAATGCACCATGTTTCCTAAAAGGCTTAATTAATGAAGTTGATTTTAAATGTCGCACATAAATATGGTAGGACCTAATTAGAAAACTAAAGCTATCAAGAGAAGTGGGCGGGCGGAATCCCCGACGGGTCCGTCCTACAACTAGGTGGTCCCAAAGAACTGGGAGGCTTCTCACAAGGATTTATCGCAGTTTGACTTTAGGTATTATTTAGAACCCGATTCATGCCGTTTTAGGGGACCAGAATGGTACTATGCCCTACGGGTAGAGAGGTTGAGCGGCGCATCCCTCTCGTTTCCCATTCTCTTTGAACCAAGTGTGGTATGGATCTGCTTCAGATTGGGTATCTCTGCATAAAGTAGGATGTCCAAAATCCAATGCTAGAATGTTGTTAGGAGACCTTAACAACTAGAAACCCTGATTTCAGGTCGATCCGAGTGGATTCGGCCACGAATGTTCCGTTGCGAGGCGGACTCGGGAAACCCTAGGCGAAAAACCCCGAAACATTGCATGGGAGTGTCGGGCGGCGATGCTTAGATTCGTTTCTCATTGGATTGCTAAAACGTGCTTAAGTAGCCAATAGGTAGGCACATTACAAAACTTGTCCTTGGCCTTAGCCTGGTAGTGAATGCCATCGCACAGTTTTCTTGGTGCGGGCCATGAGGTGGATTAAAAGAGAAGAAGATAAGACAATAATAAAAGTATGAAATAGGAAATGAACTAAAAGATCTCTATTTATATAAAACCTACTATTAGGGTTTAACGGGGGGGTTCACACGTGGATCTATGTACGTGCCCATTTTGATACTTCCCTTCACCTTGTCATGCACCATGCTACATGTGTATTCACTGTAGATATGTTTCGCCACTTTTCCTTATTACACTCATGGATTTTTTGCTTGAGAGATATAGCCAATGAGGTAGCCTTAGCATTCTCCAATGTGATGGAGCAACCAAAAGTGCATCTATAAAACCAATCAAACATTTCTACAAGATAGCTTTTCTTGATGCAACCACCTCCACAACAAGTGTTCTTAAAATACTCATGAGACTTTTCTTGATGCAACCACCTCCATAACAAGTGTTCTTAAAATATGCACGAGAATTTTAAATACTTTGGATGCTCCACATTTCTGAAGGCCCATATTTCTCCAAAAAATATGATCCATGAGTATATAAAATGTGTTGCAAATGTATGGAGAATTGATTTTAGTTTTGGAGCATCAATGTGTCCAAATATTAAAGAACATGAAAGTGGTAGAGTTGAAGGTGTACCATGTAGTGGGTGATGTTGGTTTCTCCCCATGCATTGACAACTAGCTTTGTAAAATGATTGACCACTATATGAAATTCAACTTGAGTGGAATGATATGTTAATGGTTTTAGCATTATACAAACTAGCTTATCAAAAGAATGTAACAAGCAAGATACATGAGAACTAGGGGTTAGATACCCAGTTACATTGACTGTGGGAGCCTTCGCTCGACCACCAAGATCCATGGATCATTTATTGCTCAAGCGTTTTAAGCTACATGCCAATGGCTACCTCTCACATAGCCCTATGTGCTCTCAATCCTATGAGTGTAGTGAGCTTACCTCAATGCCCGAGCGAGTATCCTTCTCTCTCAAGTGCACTAATAGCTCCACGTTCTGAGATGCGAGCTCAAGCAACCTCAATCCTCCACCTTCAAGCTCCATGCTCCATAGCAGTGCTCACGAGACAAGACAAGAGAAGAGACGAGAAGAAGAGAGGAGAAGATGGAGAACTTCTCCACCACAGTTTCTCACCCTCACATACTCACTCCCTCACACTCTCACACTCCCTCTCTCAATCATAAGCATGAGCAAGCAAGAAGAAGAAGAGAAGAGAAGAAGAAGAAGAAGAAGAAGAAGAAGAGAGCCACTTTTGCCAACACCAAGAATGAGCTTCTCTCTTCACTTTTTGGCCTTTATATATGCCCTTATCCCCTTGCGCACCCATCTCCTTTTTTTGCATGACCCGCCATCTTGCCAAGGTCCTCTTTTTCCATTCCCTTCTATTTACATTATGCCTTCACTTCTGCCTCTACTCTTTGGAACTTGCATAGAAGGGAGCTCTTTACAACTTGCACAGGAGGGAGCCTAGCGCTCTTTTACAAAAAATTGGGGGTTTCTTTACATTTTAAAATGTGCCTTTGTCGACTTTTAAGGTTGCCCTTGCACTTTTGGCCTTTTCTGCTCTTATCCTTTTGTCAAGCTACCTTTTCCACTTTGCTATGCATTTTTAAAATTTCTTGAATTTTCTATTGTTTCCTTTTTATCTGTCTTGTACTGGGGTTAAGATTACCCTCTCCTAGTCGAGTGCTAGTCCCATGGCACTTGCAGGACTTTGTTGATGAGGGCTTGGGTGATTGAAGGGTGTTTATGTGAGTCAATGATGGGGCATTTATGGGGATTAGACGTGGGAGAGAAGCATGTTGAAATGGTTGAGGTTGTTGAGACCAAAGATATATTAAGTGGGTGACGAGAGTCTCCAAAGTCAATGGTGGCTAGGCACGGGCTACCAGACTCACCTACTGATATTTGGGTTGCAAGAAAGCCTAGGTGTTGTCCCACACTTGAGAACCCAATTCATGCATAGGGAAAGTGTGGTGGATGTAGCTTAAGGAGATAGGTCTAGTGTGACCTCCCTAGGTGTGTCCTGCTCTTGATGTGCCCTAAGCGTGAAGTGGGGAGCAAAAGGGCTAGGAGGTTAGAGATGGAGCTGACCGACCAAGGCCACTAGATGCACCTAATTTGAGGACCTCTAGGTGCAGTGATTGTGGCACTCATCAAGTGAGGCGTGTTTTCCTGATTTCTACTTGATTTTCTTTTCTTCCTTTACTCTTGCATTTTCCTTTTTTCTATTTTCTTTCTCTTTTTCTTTTTCATGTTTCCTTTTTCTTTTCTTTTTCTCTTTTTGTTTGTTTGTTTTTTTTTTAAATGTACATGAGGAACTAGTCCTCGTGGTCTTGGCTTACGAAATACCTCTTGGGCACGATGTAATACTGTCAGGGTTTTAGCGAGGGTTCATGATCTTCTACCATAGGTAGAGAGACTAGGGTTTTGGTGTAGCGATAAACCTCGTGCTCCTTTCGTGCATGCCGCCCTACTATTTTACAGTCTGGTTTACCGCCTATGTCTTGGCCTAGCTTTTCTAGCATTCATGTGTTCATTAATTTGTTTTTTTGCACCATAGCTTGTGCCTCATGGCAGCTACCAGGAATTCACAAAGGATTACTTTGGTTGTAGGCATATTTAGCATCCTTAAAAAAAGAGAGCTTTCAAGCCACCTGCCTGGCCCAACGGTGGGCCTACGGCTAGCCTTTCCACTACGGAACTCCATTGCAGACAGAGGCCTCTATCGCAGCAACAGCATAACAATTCATAGTTGGGGTTGCTGACTTCATGAGTAGTTGCCACATTGTTAATTCTCTTTGCATGCTTGCTAATTGTTTTTGTGAAGTCCCAGTCACCTTTTTTCAGGTCAACAACAAAGCTAACGGATTGGTCAAAGTTATAACGGTGTTTTCTATCACCACAACAACAACAACAAAGTAGTCTATCTTGGGTTTACAATGCCAAGCCTCCGTTAGAGTTAAAATAGTGGATGCCATTAGTGACTAACTATACACTACATGTCTATGGGAAGGGATGCAAATCCATTATTTTTATCCAAATCAAAGGATGCTGATGAAGTTTCCGCGCACTTGAATCAGTGTTGATGGCTTGTGAGGCACTACCTGCTGAATTTCATCATGCTCAAAGAGAGAAGGCTTTAACTTCCTTTAGAGATGGAAGGATTGCCGTGTTGGTAACAACAGATGTGGCAGCCCGTGATCTGAACGTTGCTGATGTGGACGTGGTAAGAGTTTACTATTGCTTGTTACCTAGACTCTTGTGTAGAAGAAAAGCTTTGCCGAATGTCCACAATATACTAAGGTTTAGTGTCAAATGAATTGTTAGGAAAGATACTCAAAACTTTTTGGAGAAAAGGTTTCCTACTTTTCAAACTACTGCAAAATCTAAGAAGAACTTGCAAATTGTCAATGTTGAAGGTTTTCATATCAACCCTGAAACATTTTTCCCGTGACATTGGTTTAGGTCGATACATTAGAGCTCCCTTTTCTAGCCTACTGCTATTTTCTGTATTGGATGAATGTACCTTTTTTTGGAAGGTTATTGAGGTGCTAAACCATATTGTTTGTGTAGGTTGTTCATTATGAAGTTGCAAATGATGTTGAGGTATTTCTACATCATTCGGAGCAAACAGGTCAAGCTAGCAAAAAAGGCACTATGATTCTCATGTGTACTCAGATGCAAAAAGTTGCACTTGACCTACTTGAACATGAACTAGGTTTCAAGTTTGAGAATATAGAACCTCCTGCTATGAAGGATGTAATAAAATTCTCAGCAGAGCAGGAAGCTTTTAAGATACAAAATGTAGCTTCAGAGTTGAAGGAAATTTTTCTTTTTTTTTGTTGAGAAATTGTTGTTAGAACAAGGGCTAGAAGTGTTAACTACAGCTTTGTCTCAAACATGAGATTATAATGAGATCCCCACTTCACGGTCTTTAATCTCACATGAACAGGTGTCAAGCTTATACTTTGCCTTGAGGCTCAAATGTGATATGGTTTGTAAATTACATGTACATCTCTATCCAATTTCATGATGCAGGTAGTCTAGATTCTGATGCTATTCCCTGCAGTTTTATACCTAATGCGTAATTGCTTTTGGTTAGGGATGGATGACACGGAATATCACTTTTCTAGGACATAAGACTAATGTTACAATGGACACGGTGACCCATTACCTACGGCAAGTTTATCATGCTGCCGCACTTAATGTTCACAGATTTTCCTTGCTGACTAACAACGAGGTAAGGACCACATTGGCTTGAGGGTACTTTACTAGCTAGATAATTGCTTGTCCAATGCCCTTGTTCTCTTATGTTCTTTGTTTGATATGATCTCCTGATGGACGGGTGCGAGGTGTAGTTTTTGACCTGGTAGAGAGGGTTGCTAATGAACTTCTATCAAGAAGATTAGATTCAATAGAAGCTATAAAGAAGGGTATTTACTTTTCCTTTTTCGGGTTTAATGTGCCATGATTTTCAAAGAGCATTCTTTCTTGTTGCAGATAGCACATGCATGCTAATACACGAATGCCTTCTTGTCACCTGTGAATCTCATGTGTGCATAGTAATTGTCTTACCCTATTTGTAAAGTTTATATCTGCACATATCTCACTTGAAACTTTGCTGCTTTTTTGGTTGGACATATCGTGGCATTCAATATGGGTATCTGAAATAACATGGTGTCTCAGAACAAGATGGCTCACCTCAATTTGCAAGATTGACTAACTTGTACAGTTTCGTATTGTACTCCTTTGTGAGTACATGTAAATTCTTGCTTGTTGTCTTGCTTATCTCACCTCTAGGTATAAGACTCATCTTGTCTTGTAGCTGCGAAGATCATTCGTGACACTTTGATTGAATTTTTTCTCTGTATCACAACATTTTTTTGGGGGGTATATTTTCACCTTTGTGGTTCATGTTCTTAACATGGCTCTTTTTTTCAATGCAACTACCTAAGATAGTAGAAAATACTTTTGGGTGCCAATAGTTTTGGCAATATGTTCTCATCAAGGGCTGATGGATTTAATTCTAGTGGTTTCTCTGGAGGTGGTGCTTTTGGTCAAAATATGAGTCGAACTGCATATAGTAGTTGGTCCAGCAGGTCCCAAACTGGTTACGGTGCTAGCAAGTGGAACAATGGGAGGTGGGAGTGGGATGATTCACCATACCGTGAAACTACTCCTATGCATGGGCATGATGAGACACTAGATTCCAGAAGAACTCCTTCACATGATACCAATGGTATACACTCCCCTCAAAGAACTTCCATGCATTACAAGGCTAACCGGTCTTCACGTGGAAGATCTCCCATACATGACAACAATGAGGATAGATATTCACGAGGAAGGGCCACCAGACATGACAAGGACGCAACTTACTCTCGAGGAAGAACTCCTAGAGATGCTAGGATCGATGAAGGAACTACACATGGCAAGGGTGAGACACCTTACCAGGGGTCTAGTGACAGATTTGATAGACTTAGGTCACCATCTCAAGTTTACATCCCACCATTGCCAACTCAATCTCGCATGGTCTCTCCTTGGGAAGGAGGAGACACCCCGTTGTCATGATGTTGCGCATCCACCACTGCAAAGCCACTTTGGAGTATCTTAATTCTGTCACTTTTCTTTTGTGCTTAAAAGGTGTTGGTGTTACAAAAGATTTAGAGTTAGGCCATCTTTTACATGCTGAAACAATCAAACAGGTTTTGGAAAGAGAGCTTTTTATGGCCAACACAGTTGTGGACATGTGTGGTAAATGGGGATTGCTTGTGGAAGCATGGCAAGTGTTTGATAGGATTCATATGAAAATTGAAAGTTCGTGGAATGCGTTAACCATAGCATATGCTGAACATGGATTTGGTGAAGAAGCATTGATGTGTTTCAAAGAAATGTAGCTCATAGGCGTGTGTCGAGTTCCAATAACTTTTGCTTGCATACTAAAAGCTTGCACCAGTACTAAAGCTCTGGAAACACGCTGGCAACTTCATTTGGAATTAACAAAAAGAGGATTGGAAAGAGAGGTTTATGTAGGTAATGCATTGGTTGATATGTACATTAAATGTAACTCATTTGATCAAGCACAGAATGTGTTTGATGGCCTGCTAGATCCAAATGGAATTGCATGGAATGACTTGATTATAGGATACGTTGAACATGGTCTTGATGATGAGGTGCTCATGATTTTCAAAGAAATACAGATGGGAGATGTCATTGTGGATGCACTTATGTATGTTTTCATCTTGAAAGCTTGTAGTACAGTGGGAGCTTCTGAATTAGGTGAATTCACGCACTTTGAAATAGTGAAAAGGGCAATGGAAAAAGAGCCTCATTTACACAAAGGACTAGTTATTATGTATACAAAATGTGGCTTGCTAGCAGAGGCAACCAAGGCATTTGGCACTTTCCCACTTCAAGATACAACTGTATGGAATGCACTGATTGTGAATTATATAGAGCAAGGGCCTGAGGAGGTAGTGCTAAATTGTTATCAGCAATTGCAATTAGAGGGGACTTCTCCTGATTCTGCCACCTTTGAGAGCTTGTATCACTTTAGGAATGTTAGTAATAGGCCAAAAATTACATGCAGAAGTAACCAAAAGGGGATTAGAACTAGACTTGCACATAGCTAGCATGCTTGTGGATATGTATGGATCTGGGTCTGATGAGGAAATGTCACAATGTTCTCAGCTTCTCCAGTTGGATGATGCACCTGTACATGCAAGCAGGTTTATTTGCAGCTTGAAAGCTTATGGTACCATAGGAGCTCAAAAAGGGGTCGAGAAATACATGCTGGAATAGTTAGAAGGGGGTTAGAAAGTGAACTTTTTGTAGGCAATACACTGGTAGATATGTACAGCAAGTGTGGCATGGTTGCAGAGTCTCAAAAAGTGTTTGAGAGTATTCCAGTTCGAAAAATTGTGTCATGGATTGCATTGATTACAAGATACACTGAATATGAAAGTAGTGAAGAAGTTTTGGGCCATTCTATATATTCAAAGGGCTTAGAGGAGATGCCTCTACTCACGTCCAAATCATATCAACTGAAGCCAAATGTTAGTGAAAAACGACCAAGTCGGAGCCTAATCCAAGGTCAAAAGCATTCGGAACCAAAAGGAAGCATTTGACAATCTCCAAAAAAAAATGCAACTAGAAGATGTACCTGCAAATGAAATGACATTTGTTCTCTGTTTAAAAGCTTGTGGTGCCTCAAGAGATATTAAAAAAACAGGCCAGATATTACATAGTTGCCAAGGGACTGGACATGGAGCTTCATGTTGGCAATTCATTAGTGCAAATGTACACCAAATGTGGATTGCTTGTGGAGGCATGCCAAGTGTACAATGAACTACAAGCTCCTGAACCCTTCTCATGGATTGTATTGCTTGCCAGCTATGCTGAGCATGGGCTTAGTGAGGACACTGAGAATTATAATTCTCAACAGATGGAGTGGGGGGCAAACTACTTTGATTCTGACATGTTTGTCTACATTCTTAAAGCATGTGGGAGTGTAGGAGCTTTTGAAAAAGGACAAGAGATACATGGCGAGATTAACAAAATAGGATGTGAAAGGGATACATATGTTAGCAGCACACTGGTGGATATGTACGCCAAAGGCGGGCTGAAGCACGCCAATTATTTCAAAGCTTGTGCTTGTGCTGGATCTGAATGGCCTTCTTACGAATACTTACTTAACACCGAGCCACTGCCGGAAAAAGTACCAGATGCCAAACTTGGCAGATGCTTTTTTTTGTATTAAGTTTTTTTAAAAAGCGCCGTATAAGCCACCATATTTGGACCAGACCATCTTCAGCGATTGGGATCATGATGGCATTCTATCTGCAGGTAGGAAGGTGGTGTGGACAGCAGCTCTTCTTCAGGTGACAAATTCAAAGATTCTGTAAGCCCATGCGTTCGATTGTGTATTGTAGAGCATTGCTAGCATCGTTGTAACGACAATCCGATTGCAGAGGTGATAAACAGGAAGCTCTCATACATATGATTGCTCCTGATAGTCTCCTCGAGTCAAGGTTCCCTCTCTCGTTCCTGGAATTCTGTAGATCGAGCTCGCAATTAAGAGACATGGCGACCACCGGCACTACCAATATGCAGGCGAAATTGGTTCTTCTAGGGGACATGGGAGCTGGTAAATTGAGCCTTGTATTGCGGTTTGTTAAAGGCCAATTCTACGAGTGCTGTTTTTTTCTCTCACACACTGGCAGTTAATGAGACCACATTGAAGTTTGAAATTTGGGACATTGTTGGCCAAGAGAGATATGCATCATGAGCACCCTTTTACTATAGAGGAGTGTCAGCTGCAGTTGTAGTTTCTAATATTACAAACCAAGAAACATATCATATCAGAAAGCTCAATTTTGGGTCGAGGAACTTCAGAAACATGCAAGTCCAAACATTGTCATGGCACTCATGGGAAATAAAACAAATTTGAATGCTTCATGAGTTGTTGCAATCAAAAAGCTTCACGAGTTCTTTGAGTGTTTGCTTTCTTTCGTGCTTGTGATCTAGAGTAAACAAAGGCCCAGTGCTTCTTCTGGAAATCGAACTGCGAGACGAGACTTCTCAATCCGTCTCACATTGTATAGCAGAGGTATTTTAGTTTTTATTTTCCCCGTGCAGCATTTGATTGGTTTTTAGTGTCCATTGGAACACTTTTGTTTACTTTGGTAACTTTTGTATTTGCAGCATCAGCGTCTCCATGGGACAAATATTCTTCATCTCCACAACCCATCAGGGCTGGTGGGCAACCCCCTAGAACATTTTTTACTCAAGGAAACATGAGATCTCATCATTTACAGTTTCAGTCACAAAAAACATCTTATGAAGAGGTAAGGAATATTTGTAAACTAGGATGAGTTGCCTTTGCACTTTGATAAGTTGGCTATCTAATAACAGGATCAATAATTTATTGTAGTATTTGTTGTTTCATAACAGAAAAATTGTCAACCCTTACATTCACTTTGACCAGAGATCTATGTGGCCTAGGGGCTTCCCTTTGGAATTTGTAAGCAACATAAATGCAGAGATTCATTATGGACATGTGCCAAGTGGAAAATAGTTTATTCAGCAAGGATTAACCAATGGGTTCCCTAATGTTGATGTTTTCTATAATACTCAAAAATTAGAATCTAAGGTGTTTGATATCAAGTTTGATACACATGCCCTTCCTGTTGCACTTCCACAGGGTACGATGGCTCCCAGTAATCATCTCAATACATTGTTTCATTCTCAAGCTTTCTGGGCACTCATGCTTCCAGTATCAGTAAACCCTCGAGTTTCAGATATAATGAGGGGATATTGGGTGCAAAGACTCTTATTGGAGATTGGGGGTTATGTGACACTATATCCACCATTGATTGATCGGCAAGATACCTTGAAGCCACATTTCTTTGAAGATGAGAAGGAATTACATGACAGTGTTGACACGCTGGCTGACTTTTTGGTCTCTTGGAGATCAAAGAAGGCAACCTTCTTTAAATGAGTTGTTGATCTAAGCTATTCTATGGCTCAAGCAAGTTTTTGGATAGCTCAAGATGTAGATTATAATGTGGCTTGGCTTCAAGATCTTGTTTCAGTGGGGTATACCCAACCAAGAATGTTCACTCTTGAAATTGACAAGGGGAAAGCTCTGATAGATTATTCAGTGCATTGGGTTCTTCAAAAAGGTTGTTGAGATGTCATCTATATTAAATGCCACAGGCATCTCTTCTAATTCATCCATAGAAGCCGCGTCTACCTTGCTACACATAAAAAATGCATCTTCTGGATTATCTCCTTTCTGATCGATGGGGATAATCGAGAATATGTTACAAGCGAATCATCAAAGTATTTCTCTTTCTCTGTAGAGAGCATTAAACAGTCTAGGGTTGTATCTTGAGTCTTAGACAACCAATGAGTAATCTTACTATCCGAATCATTGTCTGATGAAAATGTTATAGCATATTCACCAATACCCATCTGTTCTACCTTATGAGGGTGATGTACTGTATTTACCTCCACTTTTTCTACTCTTGCTGGGCGTTGTGTTCTAAATAACTAGGCATAAGGCCCTTTATTATCAGTCCTCTCCATTTTCGAATCATAAAACTCACTGTTGGATTTCTCATCCACTTCACTAACCATCTCATCTCTTGACTCTTTCAAAAATCCTTTTGAAATAACTTGTATTTAAACCTGATCATTTCGAGGACCAATCACAATTGAACCTTTATACCAGTCCTGAGTGCACTTTGCTTGGTATAACCAAGGTCAACCTAGCAACACATAATATGAAGAGATATTTGACAATGAGCGAACTACTAAGTAATTCACATGAAATTCTAAGCCAACAATTACAGATTTCACATTTCAAAGTAACCCCAAAGGAATCACTTTTTAAGATTAGCCACACGTAAAACGATATTGATAGGTTCTAGATTCTTCAATCCTAATTCTTGCATCGTTTATTCTGTCATCAAATTGACATGCTGAGCCACCATCTAACTGCACTTCATTTAGTAAGTGGCCATTAATAGTAGTATCTATAACTGGAGCTCCTGGATTAGGAATGTTAATTTCAATCCTCTTCCTTCGACGCCGAAATAATTTATGATAAATCTACTTTTGACATGTAGGCGCTATTTCTAGCAATTGTCGAAGGTTAATGGTCTAGGATACCTGTTCTAATGCAGCCCAAAGATCATAGGTCTTGTTTACTACTTCTACATGCTCGTTACTTCCTTCTTTAGGAGGTATCAGTCTTTAGGGAAAAGGAGCTACCCCTACTTGAAACTTAGGATTTGCTAAAGGCACAGGTAATAATGGATGGTCAGAGAAATGTTGTGGAGAATCTGACTCGTGTAGCCCTACATTAGGATCTATATCCTTAGGTTTATCCTTCACTACTCCCTTTTATTGTAGACTTTCTTCCTCTAGACCTTGCTCCTCTCATTGCTACTTTTGCGCTCTAGTAACCACACCAATCATGGGGTCAGCCTTAAAGGTCACCCTAGGGGTATGAACTTAGACCTAACTCCATTCCCTTGCCTTGTTGTTTCTACTTCAACTAAATTTGCGGATGAGGTTGAGGGTTTGTTAAAAATTAGCTTACCCTTGTCATTAGGTTGGTTATCTTCTCGCTTAGGGAAATCCTCTTCATGCCTTCGCCACTACATCTACTGCATAGAGGAGTATAGTCCTGATTTTTATGCACATTTGGACAATATATAGCTATATGGCCTTCCTGTTGGCATCGATAACAAATTATCGGTCCGTTAGGCCTTTGTGGTCCCCCTTGCCCCATTGGATTACAAAAAGTACCATTATTTCTCTAAGAAGGAGAATTTCTTTCTCTGTTTCTGTCATTATTGTAATTATTTCGAGGTACTGGGGGTCTACCTTGGGTTGGCAATCCTCTCGGCCTAAAGGGTTGATTAGGTGGTCCAATCGCATAAGTTATAATATTACAATCCATGTAATTGTAATTCATTTGCATTAAACGAGCTTGTTGTTGCTCGACTTATCTTATGCCAACAGTTTGTATCTAGATGCCCTATCTTAAGGCAAAAGGTGCAGAACGATGGATGGTCAGGCATTAGTATTGAAGGCGTCGGACACTCTATAGCCACATGGCCATACCCATGACACTTACCACACCAGATATTGGATCTAGGTGGGTTTGTTGTGCACTGAAAGACTATGTTGTTATCGAATAAATTTCTTTCAAAGGTGCTTGCACTACACTCATAATTTCCTCCTTCAACTTTCTTAGAGATCTTGCAATAATATCAGCTACTTTCACTTCATCAAGAGGGGACTAAGATTGCGGCATAGAAGGCATTCCCATTTGCATCATATAGGCTAGAATAGAAGTGTACTGATTTAAAGATACACTTGATACATTTGGACTTGTTGTTACCGATGGATTTAAAGGAATGGTCACATAAGACACATTCTTAGATATCTCGCTTGAAGTGCTTGGATATTCCATCGGAGGTTCTTTAAATAAGTCCCTCCATCGTTGTTGGATGAGTTGCACTTCTTTCCACCATCTAGCATGTATTTTAGCATCTACCAACGTAGCTGGCTGTTGTAGGCTAACATGCTGATGAACTTTAGGGTTAAGCCCATCAATAAATTTATGCTTTTGTGTAGGTTCATCAGGAGTTGGATTCATCTTTCGAATAATTGTCTCCATACATACAATGTAATGTTCAACACTTTCGGTTGTTCCTTGGGACAAATAATCCAATTGAAGGGCTAGTCTATCTTGGAAACCTTGTCATCGAAATTTTTCCAGGAGCGCTCTTGATAAGCCGCATAAGTCACTTTATGTTGGGCATCTAGGTTCCCGTACCACCTTGCTACCTCATCTTTTAATGTTGCAAGGAAGATATGAAGCTTTTGGTCATCGTCTACTCACCTCAAATCTTTGCGAATGCGCATCGGGATCCTCATCCCACAGTATCCCAAATTGTGTGAAATCAGCTAATCTGACTAGATTACGAGCCGCTGTTTCTTTAAATGATATCTCTAACCCTAAATCTTGGGTAATATCCAACCACATAGGTTCCTTAGGTTCCTGAAATAGTTGGCGCAATCCAAAATTCAACTCTAAATCCCAATCAAAGGGTAGTTCAGTACTCCCTACTGTAGTATTAGCTTCACTCTCTCTACTTTCGCTACTTTGTCTTCTCCTTTCCGCAGTGACACTCTTGGTGCCTGAGGCCACTCGATCCCATTGATATGAGTCTACTACTTCCCGTTGTTTCTATCGAATGATATACTAGGCCTAAAAGGGTCTATGTTTGAGTTAGACATAGCATCTATCCCTAGATTCAATAATGCATTCACCCTCTCAAGCCTTTCTAATAGCCAAGCCTCCTATCGTGCTGTGCATTCTCTAGCTCATTGATCTCGAGCTTCATTTTGTTGTCTCCATCTCTCCTCTGAATTCATCCACTATTAATGAAATAGCTATTACTGTCATACTCTAAAATTTCACACATTTTATTTGAAGCTATAAAGTTAAATTTTTGCTTGTATGCGCACTTAGAAGGTTTAGAATGGTTGGTAACTCTGGGTCTATTTCTCCATAAGGAAACTTTTCTTCTTGCTCAGGAATTAGGCCTAAAATTTCAGCAATCTCTCTAATGTCTTTTGTGTCGAAAGTAACTTTTAAACCTTTGGATACATGTATCCAAGGCAACACATCATCCCATACCACTCTTCTAAAAGTTCAATAAGCATTACGATTATATCAATCAAAGCGGTACCACTACCAGGATTGTAATGTATAGCAACGGCGGGTAGCGACACAGGTAGCGGCGTTGCTATTTGCGTTACTATTTGCGACACAAATAGTGACGCCCCACAGGGAAAAAAACAGGCCGAAACCTAAGCGCGAGTTTATTTCACGCATTTTCGTCGAACGTTTCGAGAGGGAGAGCGAGAGAGAGAGCGACCATCTTGCATGGGGTGAGAGAGGGAGAGGAAGAAGGCTTGCCGCCGCCGCCACCGCCATTTGCGAAGGAGAGGAGGAGCCTTCATCACGAAGAGGAGCCGCCAAACCCTCGCCATATCTCATCGGTAAGTCCATTCTCTCCTTCTTTTGCTTGTTTAGGGTTTAATTCTCTCCTTCTTTTGCTTGTTTAGGATAGAAAATGAGAGAGAACAAGAGGGAGAGGGAGAGGGAGGGAGAGAAAGAGAAAGAGAGGGGGAGAGAAAGAGAAAGAGAAAGAGAAAGAGAAAGAGAAAGAGAGGGAGGGGGAGGGGGAGGGGGAGGGGGAGGGGGAGGGGGGAGGAAATGAGAGAGGGAGAGAAAGAGAAAGAGAGGGAGAGGGAGAGGGATTGGGAGGAAAGGAGGGAGGGAGAGGGAGGGAGAGTGCATTCTCTCTCTCTCTTTTACTTTTGCTTATATAATTTGTGTATATATATTGAGAGAGGGAGAGGAAATGAGAGAGAAAGAGAGGGAGAGGGAGAGGGAGGGGGAGGGAGGGAGGGAGAGGGAGAGGGAGGAAATGGAAGAAGGGGGGGATGAAATGAGAGAACGAGAGGGAGGGAGAGTGTATTCTCTCTCTTTTTTATTTATTTTTTGTATAATTTGTATATAATGAGAGAGGGAGAAGAAATGAGGGAGAGGGAAAGGAAGAAAGAGAATGAAATTAAAAAGAGGGAGAGGGAGGAAATGGGAGAGGGAGGGGGAGGAAGAGAGAGAGGGAGAGAGAAAGAGAAAGAGAGGGAGAGGGAGGGGGGAGGAAATGAGAGAGGGAGAGAAAGAGAAAGAGAGAGAGAGGGATGGGGAGGAAATGAGAGAGGGAGAGGGAGGGAGAGTGCATTCTCTCTCTCTTTTACTTTTGCTTATATAATTTGTGTATATATATTGAGAGAGGGAGAGGAAATGAGAGAGAAAGAGAGGGAGAGGGAGAGGGAGAGGGAGAGGGAGGAGAAGGGAGGGAGAGAGAGAGAAAGAGAGAGAGAGGGAAAGGGAGCGAGAGGGAGAGGGAGAGGGAGAGGAAGGGGGATGAAATGAGAGAACGAGAGGAAGGGAGAGTGTATTCTCTCTCTTTTTTATTTATTTTGTGTATAATTTGTATGTAATGAGAGAGGGAGAAGAAATGAGGGAGAGGGAGAGGGAGAAAGAGAGGGAAATTAAAGAGAGGGAGAGGGAGGGGGAGAATGAGAGAGGGAGGGGGAGGAAGAGAGAGAAAATGAGAGAGGGAGAGGGAGAGGAAGAGAGGGGAGAGACGAAAACATAATAGGAAAATGAGAGAGGGAGAGGGAGGGAGAAAAAATGAGAGAATGAGAGGAAGAGAGGGAGAGGAGAGAGAAAAAAGAGAGAATGAGAGGAGAGAGAAAAAGAGATAAGATGTTAAACATAATAGGCAAATAGAGAAAGAGAGGGTGTGGGTGAGGGTGAGGGCGAGGGAGGGAGAGGAAATGAGAGAGGGAGAGGAAGATAGAAAAGGAAATGAGAGAGAGAGGAGAGAGAAAAAGAGAGAAAGATCATTAAACCTAATGGAAAAATAGAGAAAGAGAGAGTCAGGGTGAGGGAGGGAGAGGAAATGAGAGAGGGAGAGAAAGAAAGAAAGGGAAATGAGAGAGAGAGAGGAGAGAGAAAAAATAAGAGAGAGAGAGAGAGAGGAGAGAGAGAAAGAGAAAAAATTATTAAATCTAACAGAGAAAGAGAAAAGGAGAGGGTCAGGGTAAGGAAGGGACAGGAAATGAGAGAGGGGGAGAAAGAGAGAAAGATAAATGAGAGAGAGAGAGGAGAGAGAAAAAATGAGAGAGAGAGAGAGGAGAGAGAAAAAGAGAGAAAAATCATTAAACCTAATAGGGAAAGAGAGATAGAAAGAGAGGGTGAGGGCGAGGGAGGGAGAGGAAATGAGAGAGGGGGAGGAAGAGAGAAAACGAAATGAGAGAGAGAGAGAGAGGAGAGAGAAAAAGAGAGAAAAACCATTAAACCTAATAAGGAAAGAGAGAAAGAGAGGGTGAGGGCGAGGGAGGGAGAGGAAATGAGAGAGGGAGAGGAGAGAGAAAAAGGAAATGAGAGAGGGAGAGGAGAGAGAAAAAGGAATGAGGGAGAGAGGAGAGAGAATAAGGAATGAGAGAGGGCAAGGGAAGGAGAGGAATGAGAGGGAGAGGAGAGAGAAAAGAAAATGAGAGAGAGAGAGGAGAGAGAAAAAGAGAAATATCATTAAACCTAATAGGGAAAGAGAGAAAGAGAGGGTGAGGGCGAGGGAGGGAGAGGAAATGAGAGAGGAAACCATTAAACCTAATAGGGAAAGAGAGAAAGAGAGGGTGAGAGCGAGGGAGGGAGAGGAAATGAGAGAGGGAGAGGAGAGAGAAAAAGGAATGAGAGAAAGAGGAGAGAGAAAAGAAAATGAGAGAGAGAGAGAGAGAGGAGAGAGAAAAAGAGAAATATCATTAAACCTAATAGAAAAAGAGAGAAAGAGAGGGTGAGGGCGAGGGAGGGAGAGGAAATTAGAGAGGGAGAGAAAGAGAGAAAACGAAATATTATATGCTAGGTACTGAGTACTAGGTATTAAATACTAGTGTTCTATGATACTATATGCTAGGTCATAGAAAAAGAGAGAGATGGAAGGAGAGGATAACAATCTAAGAAAAAAAAAGAATGATAACAAAAACAAATTGTTTGTTGTAACGTAGACAAAATGGAAAACGAAGAAGGTCCTGTTGCTCAAGATCGCGAGGCGTATCTTAATCAGCGTGTCCCATGTCTTTGCTCTCAATGCAAGCTGGCAATTAGACAAAAACATCGATTGTCTATAGAACACGTATGATGATTTGGCGAGTTTCAATCTGAGATCATTGATCAGGCGA